>NC_041728.1:137205483-137508513 GCF_004115215.2 Ornithorhynchus anatinus
GCAGGACGTGGTGGAGACGTTGGTGGCAAGATAGATGAGACTGAGATACAGTGAGAAGGTTAGCATTAGAAAAGTGAAGGGTGCAGGCTGGATTGTAGTAAGAGAGTAGTGAGGTGAGGTAGGAGGGAGCAAGGTGATTGAATATTTTTAAGCCAATGATGAGACATTTCTGCTTGATATGGAGATGTATGGGTAACCACTGGAGTTTCTTGAGAAACTGGGAAACATGGCCTGAATGCTTTTGTAGAAAAATGATCTGGGCAGTAGAGTGAAATATGGACTGGGGTGGGGAGAGACAGGAGGCTGGGTGGTCAGCAATGAGGATAAGTACTTGGAGCAAGGTGGGATAGGCTAAATCCTTGGATTATTGTGGTAGGACTTTGGATGGAGAGGAAAGGGCTGATTTTAGCCATGTTGTGAAGGTGGAATCGACTGGATTTAGTGATGGATTGAATATATGATTTGAATGAGAGAGAAAGGTCAAGGATAACACCAAGAAAATGGGCTTGTGAGGCAGGAAAGATGGTGTTGCCATTTACAGTGCTGGGAAAGTCAGGGGAAAGAAGAGCTAAGAGTAGGGGGAGGCTGGGCACTTTGGTGTTGTTCCCCGGGCGGCCCTGCCGTGGCCACCAACCCTATAGCCACCCTGCGGCCCAACACACCCCCAACCCCTGCCACTGCCTTCTCTGATGGGGCTCCTCGAGGTGGCTGCCTCACCCACACACTGACTAAAAGCCGGACCTCAAGCTAAATTGGAATTCCTGGAAATCAAGTCCTCCTGCTTCATTCCTTTGCCTTCTTTATTGTTGCTATAGTAGGGCAGTCCTCAGAGCATTTACATTCATATGTGTCATTTATTTATTTCTATTTATGTCTGTCTTCCCCTCTAGACTCTAAGCTCCTTGTCGGCAGGGAATGTGTCTGTTTATTGTTATATTGTGCTCTCCCAAGTGCTTAGTACAGCTCTCTGCATAAATAAACATTGTATGAATACCATTGAATGAATGAATGAATGAAAGCAGTTTAATCCATAGAAGGAGGTGTTTCCTACAGTAAGGTTAACAGTCTCAGTCAAGATGCAGGGGCAAATAATATGCAAATAGCATGAAGTGGCCAAGAAGAGTCATATTTCCGTACTCCAGTGCTAGCTGAGGGGGTTCCCAAGGGACAGAACTGAAAAGCCACCAGGAAGTTAAACCTAAATGTAGCCCGCCCACAGATCAGATACATGCAATTACTCTCCAGTCCCAGCGTAATACTTATTGTGTAAAAGTACCTCTGATAGACATTTCACTGTCCTACTAACAATGGCTTTTTGAAGCACTTACCATGTTCCATGTACTGTATTATGGACTTGAGTAGATACAAGATAATTAGGACCAGCTCAATTCCTGTCCAATATGGGGTTCAGGGTTCAAGTTCTTTCTCTGTTCCTCAGTTTCCTCATTTTAAAAATAGGGATTAACTCCTACTCCCTCCTACTTAGACTATGAGCCCTAGAGAGGACAAACACTCTGTCCAATATGTCTTCTCTCCATCTACTCCCGTAGTACAGTGTTTGGCACAAAGTAAGTGTTTAACAATTACCATTTAAAGAATAAAAAATAGGAGGGAAAATAGGTATTGAATCGCCATTTTGCAGATGAGGGAATTGAGGACCAGAGAAGCTAAGTGAATTGCCCATGGTCCCACAGCAAGCATGTGGTGGAACTGGGATTAGAACCCACATCCTCTGACTCCCACGCCCTTTTCCACTAGGCCATGCTGCTTCTAATTATTAGTTACCCTCATTCTCTCTTCAGTACATATTTGTGGGGTCCTGCCTCCAGGACATCTCCACCTGGATGTCGGCCCGCCACCTAAAACTCAACATGAGCAAGACTGAGCTCCTCATCTTCCCTCCCAAACCCGGTCCTCTCCCAGACTTCTCTATCACCGTGGATGGCACGACCATCCTTCCCGTCTCTCGGGCCCGCAATCTCGGTGTCATCCTTGACTCGTCTCTCTCGTTCACCCCACACATCCTATCCGTTACCTAGACCTGCCGGTTTCACCTTTACAATATCACCAAGATCCGCCCTTTCCTCTCCACCCAAACGGTTACCTTACTGCTACGGGCTCTCGTTATATCCCGGCTAGACTACTGTGTCAGCCTTCTCTCTGACCTCCCTTCCTCCTCTCTCGCCCCGCTCCGGTCTATTCTTCACTCCGCTGCCCGGCTCATCTTCCTGCAGAAATGATCTGGGCCTGTCACTCCCCTTCTTAAACACCTCCAGTGGTTGCCTATCGACCTCCGCTCCAAACAAAAACTCCTCACTCTAAGCTTCGAGGCTCTCCATCACCTTGCCCCTTCCTACCTCTCCTCCCTTCTCTCTTTCTACTGCCCACCCCGCACGCTCTGCTCCTCTGCCGCCCACCTCCTCACCGTCCCTCGGTCTCGCCTATCCCTCCGTCGACCCCCGGGCCACGTCCTCCCGCGGTCCCGGAACGCCCTCCCTCCTCACCTCCGCCAAACTGATTCTCTTCCCCTCTTCAAAACCCTACTTAAAACTCACCTCCTCCAAGAGGCCTTCCCAGACTGAGCTCCTCTTCTCCCTCTACTCCCTCTACCACCCCCCCTTCACCTCTCCGCAGCTAAACCCTCTTTTCCCCCTTTCCCTCTGCTCCTCCCCCTCTCCCTTCCAATCCCCTCAGCACTGTACTCATCCGCTCAACTGTATATATTTCCATTACCCTATTTATTTTGTTAATGAATTGTACATCGCCTTGATTCTATTTAGTTGCCATTGTTTTTACGAGATGTTCTTCCCCTCGACTCTATTTATTGCCATTGTTCTTGTCTGTCCGTCTCCCCCGATTAGACTGTAAGCCCGTCAAATGGCAGGGACTGTCTCTATCTGTTGCCCACTTGTTCATTCCAAGCGCTTAGTACAGTGCTCTGCACCTAGTAAGCGCTCAATAAATACTATTGAATGAATGAATGAATGGGTTTTACCGTTCACTGCAATTTAGCCTTACTCTTTGATAATTCCTTCAAGTTCTCCTCTGGGCGGGCAAACCTGCATGAGGCATTCTATAGCACATTTTTCTGAGGAATTCAAAATGCTTTTTCCTTTATTCTCATCTCTTCTTAGAAGATAAGGATGAAATGTGCCAGTTTATTGTTGTATCATACTCTCCCAAGTGCTTAGTACAGTGCTCTGCACACAGTAAGGGCTCAATAAATACGATTGAATGAATGAATGAATTTCTATTTTATATGCAAAATTCAAAGGGATTTCTCAAGATCAAAAATAATCGGTAAACCAAACCTATCAACCAATCAATTATTGGTAATCATTGAGCACTTACTCTGTGCAGAACATTCATTCATTTAATCAATCGTATTCATTGAGAGTTTACTGTGTGCAGAGCATTGTACTAAGTGCTTGGCAGAGTACAGACATATTCCCCACCCACATAAGCTTACAGTCTAGAGGGGGAGACAGACATTACTAAACTCTTGAGAGCACAGTGTAAAAGAATAGGTTGAAATAATCTCTGCCTGTGAGTTTACAGACTTCAGGGGAGCAGACATTAATGTAAATTAGAGA
Organism: Ornithorhynchus anatinus; assembly: GCF_004115215.2. Taxonomy (NCBI): domain Eukaryota; kingdom Metazoa; phylum Chordata; class Mammalia; order Monotremata; family Ornithorhynchidae; genus Ornithorhynchus; species Ornithorhynchus anatinus. The sequence continues at coordinate 137,209,077 of NC_041728.1, forward strand.
TGAATTTGTATATAAGTGTTGTGAGACTGTGGGGAGGGGTGACTACCAAAGGGCTTAATTAGGCAATTAATAAATAGTATTTACTGAGTCCTTACTGTGTGCAGAGCATTCTACTAAGCACTTGGGAGAGTACAACAGAGTTGGTAGACACGTTCCCAGCCCACAGTGAGTTTACAGTCTAGAGGGAGATCAGAAGTGTTAACCAAAAGTGAGTTTCAGCCTCTTGACTCCCTGGGTCTTCACATAGGATTGAATCAATCAATCAATCATTGAAGCATATTTATTGAGCACTTACTGTGTGGAGAACCCTGCACTAATCACTTGGAAGAGTACAATATAACAGATTTGGTAGACATATTCCCTGAACTACCTCATAGAGGAAGTTAAGTTCATTTGAACCATAAAAAGTGAGTAAATGGTAAATATTTTACTCTTCTTTGTAAGGTAAAAATTGTGCTTTCCCTGAAAACCAAATCTGAATGTCAGTGAAATCGTAATGGTTTATAGCCACTGAGTTGAAATTCTTTGAGTGTTGATTGTTCCAGGTTGTTGTTTTTTAATGGTATTTGTTTATATACTTACTGTGCACCAGTACCAGCCACTGTACTAAGTACTGGAGTAGATACAAGCTAATCAGGTTGGACACAGTCCATGTCTCATGAGGGGCTCACTATTAATTAATCCCATTTTATAGATGAGGTAACTGAGGCACAGAGAAAGTGAAGTAAATTGCCCAAGGTAACACAGCAAAGTGGTGGAGCCAGAAATAGAACTGAAGTCCTTCTAACTCCTAGACCCATGCTCTAAATAGTAGGCCATGCAGCTTCCAGCCTCTGTTCAGTTCATTCATTCATTTAATTGTATTTATTAAATGCTTACCATGTGCAGAGCACTGTACTAAGCCCATTGGGAAAGGACAATACAACAATAAACAGTGACATTCCCTGCCCACAGTGAGCTCACAATCTAGAGGAGGGAAGACAGACCTCAATACAAATAAATAAAATTACAGATATATACATAAGTGTGGGGCTGGGGACCCAGGTGAAGAGTAAAGGGAGCAAGTCAGGGTGAGGCAGAAGAGAGTGGGAGATGAGGAAAAGTGGGGTTTAGACTGGGAAGACCTCTTAAAGGAGATGTGCCTTCAGTAAAGTTTTCAAGTTGGGCAGTACAATTCTCTGTCGGATTTGAAGAGGGAGGACATCCCAGGCCAGAGGCATGATGTGGGTCAGGGGTCGACAAGCCAGGCAAGATTAAGGCAAAGTGAGAAGGTGAGCACCAGAGGAGCGAAGGAGAGAAGTGAGGTGAGGTAGGAGGGGGCAAGGTGATGGAGAGCTTTGAAGACAAGAGTGAGGGGTTTTTGTTTAATATGGAGGTGGATAGGCAACCACTGGAGATTTTTGAGGAGGGGAGGTGACATGACCTGAGCATTTTTGGACAAAGATGATCTGGGCAGTGGAATGAAGTATGGACTGGAGTGGGGAGAGACAGGAGGTTTGGAGGTCAGCAAGGAGGCTGATGCAGTAATTTAGGAAGGATAAGATGAGTGGTTATATTAACGTGGTAGCAATTTAGATGGAGAGAAAAGTAATCAATTCTTCTGACTACTTGGTGCTTCCTCTCCTTTCTATTCAGTCTCCCTCACTGTCTCTGCCATGTCATCTCTGCCTCCAGCAGTGCAATTTATCCATCTTTATTGACATTTCCCCTTGTTAATTCACCCAACCTTTGCATCCAGTGCCCCTCATGCCCTCAAATGAGTGGGTCTGGACAAAGTAGGTAAGAAACCTACCACCAACAACCCTTGTGTCTTTACAGTTGGATTTGCTCACAGAGATCTCAATGCCCCCTTTTGAGATTTAACATTCATTCAACTTCTCCAGAACAAAATGTTTTCCTCCCACAAGCAGTCTTACAAAGCTGCAAATCCAAAGCATTAGGCTGTTCCCTAAAATATAGAGCTTATTTCTCTCTAAGCCGCAGGTTCAGTCTCTGGAACCTTTCTCGTCATCATTAATTCCATTCAGTAGCCAAATGTTTTAAAAAACAAACAAGTGATGCAGTTTGCCTCTGAACTTCTTTCTATGGAAATTAGAATAATAATAAGTATTATGGGGATGGCATTTCTTAAGTACTTACTATGTGCCAAGCACTATGCTAAATCCTGGGATAAATACAAAATAATCAAATTGGACACAATCCCTGTGCCATACAGGGTTCACAGGCTAAAAATGTTAATTTGCTGTGGGCAAGAAACATCTCTAGGCTCCTTCCCACAATGAGCAGGAAATGTGTCTGTTTCTTGTTATCTAGTACTCTCCCAAGTACTTAGTACAGTGTTTGCACACAATAAACACTCAAATACGATTGAATGATGAATCAATGTGTCTATGTATTGTTGTATTGTACTCTCCCAAGTGCATAGTATAGTGCTTTGCACAAAATAAGTGCTCAATAAATACAATTGAATGAATGAATTAATTAATGTGTCTGTTTATTGTTGTATTGTATTCTCCCAAGTGTTTAATACAATGCTTTGTACAGAGTAAGTGTTCAACAAATAAGACTGAATGAATGAATGTCTACCAGTTCTGTTGTATTTGCCCAAGAATTTAGTACAGTATTCTGCACACAGTAAGCATTCAATAAATACCGCAGATAGATTGATTAAAAAGGAAAGAGAGCAGGCACAGTGCAAATGCTCTCAAAACTGAGTCTACAGATAAACTTTTAAAGAAATGCAAAGCTCAGAACATGAGTACTCCCAAGGACACAAACAGCAGGATGTTCAGCAAGGCTTTCAGTGTGTGCTCAAAGAGGAAGGAAGGATAGGGAAAATTAGCCAGTTTCTCTCTATTGAATTTGCCTTTGTCTCAGCTTGACATGCTTATTGGCTGTTATTCCCATTTGGATCCGGGAAATATAGGCCTCTGTCTTCTGGGAAAGGCATTTCCCAGTTAGCAGGTACTGCAGAATAAGTTTCCTATTTCCTTTTTGGACATGGAGATCTTTGCATTTGTAAGCATACCGTGTAGCACACCTCTCCACAACTGACCTAAATAGATTTTGACCTTCTAATACTCCTGAAAATGTTTCCATAGTGACAAAGAAAAAATATATGATTATGTTGGTCAAATTTTCTTTTATATTCCAGCTATTTAGGAAGCAGTCAGGCTTGTATACTGTATACTGTTATTTTTAGAGACATGCAGACAAAATATGGGCTGGGTTTCTAACTGTCTCTGCGAATGGGATTGTTTCCTCCTTCAAACAGAAGCAGCAGCTGAGCCACTTGCTACCCCTTACGATGCTCAAATTTTGAGCAACTGCCCGATCAGGAATGCATCTGGGAAAACACTACATTGTCAATCAATCAGTCATGTTTATCGAGTGCTTATCATGTGCAGAGCACTGTACAAAGTGCTTGGGAGAGTAAGATACAACAGAATTAGCGGATACGTTCCCTGCCCATAATGAGTTTACGGTCTAGATCACCAGCGATCTCTTTCTTGCCAAATCCAACGGCCTCTACTCCATCCTAATTCTCCTCGACCACTCAGCTGCCTTTGACACTGTGGGACACGCCCTTCTCCTGGAAACATTATCCAACCTTGGTTTCACTGACTCTGTCCTATCCTGGTTCTCCTCCTATCTCTCTGGCCGTTCATACTCAGTTTTTTTTATGGGCTCCTCTTCCGCCTCCCACTCCCTGTAGGGGTCCCTCAAAATTCAATTCTGGGTCCGACTCCATCTACACCCACTCAGTTGGAGAATCCATTCGCTTCCATGGCCTCAACTACCACCTCTATGCAGATGATACCCAAATCTACACCTACTCTCCTGATCTCTCTCCCTCTCTCTAGTCTCACATCTCCTCCTGCCTTCAAGAAAGACAGCTTTACTTGGATGTCCTCCTATCACCTAAAACTTAATAAGTCCAAAACAGAGCTCCTTATCGTCCCACTCAAACCTTGTCCTTCCCTGATTATCCCATCACTGTAGATGGCACCACCATCCTTCCTGTCTCACAACCCCTGAACCTTGGCTTTATCCGTGACTCCGCTCCCTCATTCAACTCCTATATTCTATCCATCACCAAATCCTGTCAGTTCCACCTTTACAACATTGCTAAAATCTGTCCTTTCCTCTCCATCCAAAGTGCTATCACGTTAATACAATCACTTCTCCTCTTCTGCCTGGATGACTACATCAGCCTCCTTGCTGATCTCCCAGCCTTCTGTCTCTCCCCACTCCAGTCCAAACTTCACTCTGCTGCCCCGGTCGGCAGCGGGACAGTGCTGTGTACAAAATAAGCTCTTCAAAAAACTCCAGTGGTTGCCCGTCCACTTCTATATCAAGTAAAAACTCCTCACCATTGGCTTTAAAGCAGTCCATCACCTTGCCCTCTCTTACCTCACCTCACTTCTCTCCTTCTACAGTCCAGCCTGTACACTTCATTCCTCTAGTGTTAACCTTCTCACTGTGCCTCCATTTCACCTGTCTCACCATTAACCCCTAGCCCATGTCCTGCCTCTGAACTGGAATGCCCTCCCTGCTCAAAGCTGATAGACAATTACTCTCCCGTGTTTCAAAGTCTTACTGAAGCCTCCTTCAAGAGACCTTCCCAGACTAAGCCCCACTTTTCCTCATTTCTAACTCCCTTCTGTGTCACCCTGACTTGCTCCCTTTGCTGTTTCCCCCTCCCAGTCCCACAGCACTTATGTACATATCTATAATTTTATATATTTGTATTGATGTCTGTCTCCCTGCCTCTAGTCTGTAAACCTGTTGTGGGAAGGGAATGTCACTGTTTATTGTTGTGTTGAAATTTACCAAATGCTTAGTACATTACTCGGCACACAGTAAGCGCTCGATAAATAAGATTGACTGAATGGAGGGGCAGACAGACATTAATTTATGCAGTGGCATTGGGGGGGGACACGAATATCAGATATCCAAAAGTCACAGATCTAAGTAAATAGATGATGCAGTAGATAGATTATTGTACTCTCCCAAGTGCTTAGTACAGTGCTTTGCACAAAGTGAACTCTCAATAAATATAATGAAATGAATGAATGAACATCCATAATTTATTTTAATGTCTGTCTCTCCTGCTAGACTGTAAGCTCCTTATAGGCAGGGAATCTATCTCCTCTTATATTGTGCTCTCTCAAGCACTTAGTATAGTGCTTTGCACACAGTAAGTGCTCAGTAAATACTGCTTGTTTAATTGTAGGTGTGGACTATTACCCCTCTAGACTATGAGCCCCTTGAGGGCAAGGATGGAGTTGACCAACTCTTGTATTTTACTCTACCAAGCACTTAACTACAGTGCTCTGCATAACGTAAGTACTCAATAAGTACCACCAATTGATTAATTGGTTGGTATGTCTAGCAATAGCTGATTTAGATGTATAGCAAAATAGATCTCTATACTGCAAGCTGAAATAAGGGCCAGTGGAATGGCATAATAATCCAAGCATTCCTAATCTGCTATGGTCAAAACTGCAAAATAAAGGGACTAAGTAGGTGAGAGTTCTTCTATCTCCTTCCTACCTTACCTCGCTGATCTCCTGCTACAACCAAATCCATAAACTCCATCCTCTAACACGATGCTATTCTCCATTCCTCAGTCTCATCTATCCCACCTCTGACCTCTTGCTCACATTCTCCTTACGGCTTGGAACACCCTTCCCCTTCATTTCTGACAGTCCAACAATCTCTCCTCCTTCAAAACCCTCCTTAAATTACATCTCTCCTTAGAAACCTTCCCCTCCTAAACTTTCATATCCCTTACTCCTTCTCCCCGCTTGGCTATGTACCCCTTAAACACTTTGATACTCTCCCCAGCCCCAACTCCCCAGCCTCAACAGCATTTATATACATATCCTTATACGGTACTATTTCCCCTATCTCTAATCTATTTTAGCCTATGTCTCTCCCTTTAGACTCTAAGGTCTCTGTGGCAGAGATCACATCTACCAAGACCACTATAATAATGCACTTCACAGTACTTAGTACAGTGCTTTGCCCATGGGAGGAGCTCAATAAATATTATAGATTGATTGATAGATAATCCCAGCTCTACTTTGGCCTTGTCTAAGTCATTTACCCATCTGTTCATCTCTATAATGAGCAAGATAATGTTGGTAATGTCCAAGAGTTTTTGAGAAGGTTAGTTTCTCGTTTTTGTTTTGTTTTTTCATTTAATGGCATTTGTTAAGTGCTTATTATGTGTTTACCAGGCACTGTACTAAGAGCTAGTGTAGATACAAGCTAATCAGGTTAGAAAAAGTCTCTGTCCCACATAGGGCTCACAGTCTTAATCCCCATTTTACAGATGAGGAACTGAGGTGCAGAGAAGTGAAGTGACTTGCTCAAGGTCACACAGCAGATAAGTGGTGGAACCAAGGTTAGAAGCCAGGTCCTTCTGACTCCAAGGCCTCTGCTCTATCCAGTAGGCCACACTTTGATCTTTTGAAGATGGGTCCAGGGATGGGGTTGTCCATCTTCTACTAACTTCATCAGCAATCACCTCACCATCTGAGGCAGGAAATGGGTTGGGTACTAAATAGTGACTTTGTACTCCAGATGTTGCCTTGAGGTCAGATGACTTTGCTATGACTTGCCCTTCCCTTTCCCCTCATTCATGCTCCTCTGTTCTCTCTCCTCTTTCACTCCTTGCTCTCCCGCACCCATTCCCACAGACAGGCAAATTTTAAAATGCTCACTGCATAAGAGTTCTTTGAATCCTTTCTTGAGAATTTTAAAAGAAAGACTCTATGCAAATAGTGGCATTTTCATATATGTTGAATCGGTTCTGATAGCAAGCCATGAAAGGAACCCAAAAGTGTTATGCTCTATAAAAATCCCATTACCTCCATTTTCTGTTCTCAGTCAATCAGTGACATTTATTGAGCATTTACTGTGTGCAGAGCACTGTGTTAAGTGCTAGCGAACACCCTCCTAGAGTAGAGAAGATTCTTTAATGAGCATTTAAGTTTACAGAGGTCAAAAAGATTTATCCCATCTATTATGCCCATGTGGTCTTCAGGAAAGAGCATGGGCCTGGAAGTTGGAGGAGCTGGGTTCTAATCTCAGGCTTCCACTTGCTAGTTTTGTGATGGTGGTCAAGTCACTTAACTTCTCTGAGCCTCAGTTTCCTCCTTTGGTGATTAAAATATGTATTCTCCTTCCCCTTTACACTGTGAGGCCAAAGAGGGACAAGGACTTTGTTTGACCTAATTGCATTATATCTACCTCCCAGTGCTAGTACACAGTAAGAGTTTAAAAAGATACCACTATTTTTATTGTGGGTGTTCCTTAAATAATCATTGTGAAAGATAAGAATTTTCCCCCATGTCTAAAGAATTGGTGTGTCAGAAACTTTCAGTGCTCTTACTATTTAAGTGACCCCACAGCACGTAAGTCCCGGGTTTCAGTGCAAAGGAGGAGGTGTTTACTTGTCTAAGCTGCTTCTCATTCTATCTAATCCTGATTTCAACTCAGTTTCATTGAAATTCTACATCTACAACACATTTTGGCTGAGAAAAATGAATACAGAATAAAATTCTTGACAAAACCCTTCATGATACATATTGAGTAGGCATTAAAACTGAAAATCAAAATGATTTGGCCTTGGTTAAGACAATTTGTCTGATGTTATCATCACTTTGCCTTGGGAACAATCAGTCTGATTAAATAAAAACTACTACGGTCTAGTAAATTTTTTAAGCATTATTCACAAAGCAACAATAATTGCTTGTCTCATCATCTTAGGCAAAACTACATCATGTCTTCTCTTGGCAGTTTCTGTGTAGTTAGGGTCTCAATTTGCACCTCAGTTTCCTCATTTGTAAACCGGGGATAAATATCCATTCTCCCTTCTTAGATTGAGAGCCCCGTTTGGGTAGTGACTATGCAGACAAGTAGCGTGGTTCATTGGAAAGAGCACTGGCTTGGGAGTCAGAGGCTGTGGGTTCAAATTCCAGCTCAGCCGCTTATCAGCTGTGTGACTCTGGGCAAGTCACTTAACTTCCCTGTGCCTAAGTTACCTCATCTGTAAAATGGGAATTAAGACTGTGAGCCTCATGTGGGACAACCCGATCACCTTGTATCCTCTCCAGCACTTAGAACACTGCTTTGCATGTAGTAAGCACAAAACAAATGCCATCATCATTCAGACCTGACCATCTTGTACTTATTTCACACTTGACATAGTGCTTGGCTTATGGTAAGCACTTAATATGGTCATCACCATTATTATTCTTATTACTAATATATTTATAACAATAGTAATAATAATGGTGCCAGAAAACTGGCATGATTTCTTTGTGACCATCTGTTTTCAGTTTTCACTAAAGGTGAGCACTCAATAGGATAGAACTGTGTTTCCAGGGGTTGAGAGCAGTGCTTTTAACAGTGTTCTGTATTGGCCGATAGTACTAACATTCTTTGTTTTTGAAATCTCCTTTCCAAAAGACTCAGATTTTACTAGAAGGCATGTAATGTTGGTATTTGTTAAGCGCTTACTATGTGCCAAGCACTGGGGTAGATACAAGGTAATCAGGTTGTCCCACATAGGACTCACAGTCTTCATCCCCATTTTACAGATGAGGGAACTGAGGCACAGAGAAGTTAAGTGACTTGCCCAAGGTCACACACTGACAAGCGGTGGAGCTGGGATTAGAACCCATGACCTCTGACTCCCAAGATCGTGCTTTTCCACTGAGCCACGTGTGGAAGGCAGTTTAAGAAAGACCTACACCTTCCAATGCTTTGGGCTTCCTGCCCTGCCCTTTAATGCTCTATAGAAGTTCCCTGGCACTGTACAGAAGTTTCCTCCAGTTACTGGGACCTTATCTGCCTTGTTTAGTGATCTTCTTTTCTTTTATCCACCAATGAAAACATTTGAAATCAATTACTGTAGACAATAAAAAGAAGCAGCGTGGCTCAGTGGAAAGAGCATGGGCTTGGGAGTCAGAGGACATGGGTTCCAATCCTGGCTCTGCCACTTGTCTACTGTGTGACCTTAGGCAACTCACTTAACTTCTCTGTGCCTCAGTTACCTCATCTGGAAAATGGTGATTAAGACTGTGAGCCCCATGTGGGACAACCTCATTACCTTGAATCTACCCCAGCACTTAGAACAGTGCTTAACACATACCATTATTATTATTATTATTAACAAGGTCTGTTGATGGTTGGCATACTAATAATAATAATTATGGTGCTTGTTAAGCACTTACTTTGTTTGTGCCAAGCACCTTTCTAAGTGCTGGAGCACTGTTCAGGGATGGACTCCTTACAAACCTGCAAGACATGAGAGCAGAAGAGTGAGAAGTCCTCTTTTGAAGCAGTTCATCCACGGAGCTAGTCAACAAGGTTGTACGCATATTCGTTTCATTTAAATACTCGATTCATCCTTGATTCTAGTGCAGCTGTCCTACGATGTTCGAAGATGACACTGTGGACAGTGAGCTGGATGAGCGTGGGTGAGCGAAGCCGATGGGTCAGACCAGTGGTGTTTCTCACTCCTTTCCACCCAGCTGGGAGGGCATCTGAAATCTGCAGGAGCTGCTGTGATATTCATTTCTGCCTCAAAAGTTTGGATCTTCTCAAGGCGTCTGCTCAAATTTTTAGGCTCTGGTTGTCTTTTGCTGCTGACACCCGCTGTCTGCAGCTCAACCACATCAACCGAAGCTTTTCTTTATTGTGTCTTCAGATATTTCTAAGCCTCCTTTGTCCCCCCTTTTTAGCTCAACGTATAGAAGCTGTGTGGTGGAAAAAGCACCGATCTGAGAGTCAGAGGATCCAGATTCTAAATCCAGGCTCCTCCCCTTGCCTGCTGTGTGACCTGGGGCAAGTCGTTTAACTTCTCATCTGTAAAATTGGGATTCAATACCTTTTCTCTTTCCTACTTAGACTGCGGGCCCCCATGTGGGACAGAGACTGTATGATTTGATCAACTTTTATAGACCCTCGTGCTTAGTAGCAGCACAGCATACTGGATAGGAACATGGGCCTGGGAGTCCAAAGGTAATGGATTCTAATCCCAGTTCTGCCACTCATCTTCTGTGTAATCGTGGGCAAGTCACTTAACTTCTCTGGGTCTCAGTTATCTCATCTGTTAAATGGAGATTAAGAGTATGAGCCCCATGTGGGACAGGAACTGTGACTAACCTGATTAAGTTTGATCTATCCCATGACTTAGAATAGCGCTTGACACAAAGTAAGCACTTAACAAAAACTATCATTATAAGAATGTTTATTATTAGTGGAGTGTTTGGCATGTAGTAAGTCATTAAGAAATAATATCATTCAATCAACAGCATTTATTGAGCATTTACCATGTGCAGAGTCCTGTACTCTTGGGAGAGTATCACATAACAGAGATGGTAGATACGTTCCCTGCCCACAAGGAGATATTATTATTACAATTATCATTTTTATTAATAACAATATAAATGTTATATTGTTATTGTTTCCTATTATCTTCCATTCTTTGCACACATCCCATCAACAAAGAAGGACTGTGATGAGCATTGCTTCAATCTTGGTGGATTGATGGGCTTTTTGATCTTTTCTTGCCACTGAAACAGAAACAGCAATATAGCAAGCTTGGAATGATCTAGAGGTAGGCTATGGCATTTATGACAAATCATAAAGAAGGTTGCATCCTATAATTGCTCTGAATACTTTCAGTTTTGGCTTAAAGTTGACACCATGTTGATGACCTTCTAACAGTCAATCAATGGTAATTATTGAGTGCTTACTACTCACTCATTCAATCATATCTATTGAGCACTTACTGTGGGCAGAGCACTGTATTAAGTGCTTGGGAAAGTACAATAGAGCAATAAAGACAGTCAATCCCAGCCCACAACAGGCTTACAGTCTAGAAGGGGGAAGACAGATATCAAAACAAGAAAACAGACATCAATATAAATAGATTGTCTACCCCAGCACTTAGAACAGTGCTTTGCACATAGTAAGAGCTTAACAAATACCAACATTATTATTATAAATAGAATTATAGATATATACATATATACATAAGTTATGTCGGGGAGGGAGGTAGGGGAAGAGCAAACGGAGCAAGTCGAGGTGACGCAGAAGGGAGGGGGAGCTGAGGAAAAGGGGACTTAGTCTGGGAAGGCCTCTTGGAGGAAGTGAACCATCATCGGGGCTTTAAAGGGAGGAAGAGTGATTGTCAGGTGGATTTGAGGAGGAAGTGCGTTCCACACAAGAGATTGGACGTGGGCCAGGGGTTGGAGGTGAGACAGGTGAGATCAAGTCTTGTGCACAATACAACAGAATTAGCAGACACGCTTCCTGATCCTAGACTGTAAGCTCATTGTGGGCAAGGAATGTGTCTACCACCTCTGTTATATTGTACTCCCCCAAGCTCTTAGTCTAGTGCTCTGCAAACAGTAAGGGCTCAATGAATACAAGTGATTGATGACCCCCTCCTGACAGTATCCAAAGACCAAAGTATCCAAGTATCTAATTTTTTGTCTATTTTAGAGCAGCAGCGTTGCCTAGTGGAAAGAGTCTGGGAGTCAGAGACCCCTGTTCAAATCCCAGGACCAACACTTGCCTGCTGTGTGACCTTAGACTAGTCACTTAACTTTTCTGTGCCTCAGTTTCCTCAACTGTAAAATGGGGTTTCAATACCCATTCTCACTCCTATTTAGACTGTAAGCCCCTTGGGGAACAGAGACTGTGTCTGACCTGATTAACTTAAATCTACTCCAGCACTTAGAACAGTGCTTGACCCACAGTAAACACTTAACAAATGGCATCTTTATTATCGTTATCTTTTCATTTTTGGACAATAGCCTAAGTAGGTTTCAGAACTCTGTGACTGTATGCAGCTCTGTTTCGTTGTAGATCCTCCTTTATATGTACAACTTGCCAAGCACAAATTGATACATAACCTCAGCTTTCTCTGGGAATTTGCCAATGCCTCGTTCTTTGCTTACTCTAAAAGGCACTTTATACTCATCTGGATTTTTTGTATGTTCACTTAGAACACAGTTGTCATATATAGGAGCACCTATATTGCTGATTCAAAGACTTTTGATGATGCTTTTAGCCAGTTGAGTTGGAAAAGTTTCTCAGAGGAATAGAATCATATTCTGACACCAGCTTCAGATTCTTTGTTGCATCCTCAGAAATAGCTGTGTAAAATAGGTCAAACCAGCTTAGATCTAGTACACCTGTCTGCTTTACTCAACTGGTAATGGAGAAGGGGGCAGCTTAGGTGCTTTTAATTCTGACACCTAGCCATATTTAAGGACAGTGAAATAATCCTAGATTCTAGATGGATTTTTCAGGACAGCTTAACTTTATAGTAGTTTCCAGAGGCAGGTTGTAAGATTGTGTTGATTGCTTTCTCAAGGTCTACTAAAACCTGCTTCTCCTGTACCCCACTGTAGTCTGAAGTGTCAGTAATTGTGGAAGCAGGTGATGAATGCTGCTTCTCCGTAACCAGTCCAGGAGGACCTGAATAGGTTCTTACTAACAATGGAGATCAGTGAGAGTTTACAGAAAGTTTTCAATCAGAATTTTCCCTTTGCCCAAAATGCGATAAAAGAAGAAGCATGGCCTACGAGAAAGGGAGCAGGTTTGGGAGTAAAAGGAGCTGGGGTTTTAATCCTGGTCCTGCCATTTGTCTGCTGTGTGACCTTGGGCAAGTCATTTAAATTCTGCATTTTAATCTGTAAAATGGGAATTTAATACCTATTCTCACTCCTATTTAGGCAGTGAATGCCATGTGGGGAAGGGACTGTGTCCAACCTGATTGTCTTGTACCTACCCCAGGACTGAGTTTTTGGCCCATTGCTTAACAAATAACCATAATCATTATTATTACACTGAAAAAACATACCCTATCACAGGATTCATGAACAGAGAAGCCGCACAGCCTAATGGAAAGAGCAGGGGCCTGGGTGTCAAAGAACCTGGGTTTAAAGTCTGGCTCTGCCAAATGCTTGCTGTGTGACCTTGGAAAAGTAACTTGACTTCTCTGCCTCAATTCTCCTGTTCTCCCTCCTACTTAGACTGTGAGCCCCATTTGGGAAAGGGACTGTGTCCAGCTTAATTCACTAGCATTGATCCCAGTACTTATGACAGTGCTTGACACATAGTAAGTGTTAACAAATATGATAAAAAAGTCATATGAACAGAAAGTTACAGTTGCAATCTGTTTAAACAGGTTGACTACTGCAAAACATGTTTATAGAATAGTAATGATAATTCTACTTGCTTAGTGCTTACTCTATGCCAAACACTGTACTTAGCATTGGGGTCTTGTCTTATGCTGTCTAGTCGATTCCAACACATAGTGACTTCATGGACATATCTCTCCCAGAATGCCCCACCTCCATCTGCAATCATTCTGGTAGTGTATCCATAGAGTTTTTTTGGTAAGTTTACCCTTATCTCATTCCGCTCAGTAAACTTGAGTCTCTGCCCCCAACTCTCTCCCATGCCGCTGATGCCCAGCACAGATGAGTTTTGACTAGTAACAAATTGCCTTCCACTCGCTAGCCACTGGCCAAGCTAGGAATGGAATGGGTAGGCCTCTGCTTGACTCTCCCTCCCAAAGCTAAGACTGATAGAGTAGTGGAAACTCTCTAGGCGAGATCCTAAGAGGGGCAGCACTGAGGTTGATACAAGATAATCAGGTTGGGTACAGCCTTTGTCCCACATGGGGTTCACAGTCTAAATAGGATGGGGAATAGGCATTAAATCCCCATTTTACAGGTAAGGAAAATGAGGCACAGAGAATTTAGCATAAGTGAGTCTCTCAGCAGGTACATGGCAGAGCCATGCTTAGAACCCAGTGGAATTAGGTACCCCATCTCATAAAAAGACACTTCCTGAGAGGAGATGGAGAGATTTCATGCTGCTGTCAAAATCAGGGACTATAGTTCATGGCCCTAGCTCATCCCACTTTATATCCCTAGTTCTTTCCACTTTATAGCCTTAGCTCTTCCCATTCTGTGACCCTAACTCATTCCACTTCATGGTCTTAGATAATCCCACTTCTTGGCCCTAGTTCATCCCACTCCATGGCCCTAACCCATCTCAGTTAATGGCCCTAGCTCATCCTACTTTGTCATCCTAACTCATCCCACTTCATGAACTTAACTCATCCAACTTCACAGCCCTAGCTCATTCCACTTTATGACCCTAAATCATCCTCTCTGTGGCCCTAACTCATCCCAATTCATGGCCCTAGCTAATCCCACTTCATGGCCCTAGTTCATTCATTCATTCATTTTTTCATTCAATCGTATTTATTGAGTGCTTACTGTCGGCAGAGCACTGTATTAAGTACTTGGAAAGTACAATTCAGCAACAAAGAGAGACAATCCCTGCCCACAGTGGGCTCATCTGAACTCATCCCAATTCATGGTCCTAGCTCATCCCACTTCTTAAGCCTAACTCATCCCACTCTGTGATTTATTTCAAAAAATGGGTTGTAATTGACCTGTGCATGTGTCCAGAAGGCAGAGTAAATATATAGGGAACTTTTCCATGAAAGGATCCATTTCCTCAAATAGTCTTTACAGGGATAATGCTTGGAAGAGGGGAATTAAAAGTCCTGGTTATAGATGGGTCTAAAAATAGGAAGGTATCACATAGAAAAAAATCCAATATTTTGGAGGTTTTATCTGGGACATTATCTTTCATACTCAATAATGAGGTCTCTAACCTTAACCCTATAAGAGACTTCTCTGTGAAAGGAGGACAAATTTATAATTGTTTCTAGTGTTGATGTTTTCAATTGACTCTCTCTCTAGCTTTAATCAATAAATCAATCATCAATGGTATTTATTAAGCACTTACTGCCTGGGAAAGTATAGTATAGTAGACTTGGTAAATACGTTTCCTGCTCATAAGAAGTTTATACTTTAGAGAGGGAGACAGATATTAGAATAACTGCACTCAATCAATCAGTGGTTTGTACTGAGTGTTAACTGTGTGCAGAGCACTGTACTAAACGCTTGGGAAAGTACAATACCACAGAGTTGGTTGCTACTCCAAAAAAGTTACCAGCCCAGCTTTAGAGTGATTTATAGGAATGCAGATGGAATTGCCATTCAGTTATAATGATTTATCATTATATCATTCATATCATTCATTCATTCAATCATAATGATTCATTTATCATAATGAATGAATTTATATCATTCATTCATTCAATCATATTTATTGAGCACTATGAGGACAAAATTCCCAAGAAAAAAATGTGACAAAAAATTTATCTTTGCTTTCACTTCTAAGAGAACTGATCACATGAAGAAAACTGCAGTAGCTATGAATGAAGTCCTGCACTGCTGAGGCATTTTAGTACTTGAAAGCATAGGCTACTCATATTTGCAATGAACCCATTAGGAGGTCATCAAATTAAATTGATAAAAGAGGAGATTCATTCAGTAATAATAATAACTAGAATATTAATAGCTCCTATTACAGTCACTGGTCCATTAGACCATGCTGTTTCTCTCCCATATTAACTGGAGAGACAGTTTTGTAAAGGAAAAGCAGACATGCATATTGTTCCAGAATTCTTTCCAGCTATTTGTTTCACACTCAATTTGGGATTACTGATATTTAAGCACTGAGTTGGGATTTTATTCAACTACTGAGTTGGGATTTTATTCAACTACTTATTCATCGGGAACCACCTCAGGTGCATTTTAATATGGTATCCAGGGTCACATCCTAGCTTTACAATTTGGAGAGAATTAAAAATGTTGTGTAAGGGAATAACTGAGCAAAAGTAGGGCTAAGGACATTCTCCTTGCAACTGCCTCTGGTTGCTAGCTGGAATGCCTACCCAATTTATCATTATTATTTAGTAGTAGTAATATCATTATATTTGGCAATAACATATTTTGTGTCAAGCTCTGTTCTAAATGCTTGGAAAGATATGTAAATCTGGTTGAACATAGTTCCTATCCCACTTGGGGGTCTCAGTCTAATTAAGAGTATAAAGTGAGATCCCCAACTATAAAATGAAGATTCAACACCTGCTTGTTTTTTTAAATGGTATTTGTTAAGTGCTTACTATGTTCCAGGCACTGTATTAAGTGCTGAGTAGATAGAAGTTAATCAGGTTATACACAATCCATGTCAATCAATTAATGAATTGAATTTATTGAGCACTTAATGTATGCAGAGCACTGTCCTAAGAGTTTGTGAGAGTACGACGTGACAGAGTAGGTAGACACATTCCTGACCACAGTGAGCTTACAGTCTAGGAACAGTCTAGACATCAATACAAATGAATAAATTCAATTACAGATGAGTACATTAGTGCTGTGGGGGTTAGGTAGACGTAGATAAAGGATAGAAATTCTAGTGTAAGAGCAATGCAGAAGAGAGTGGGAGAAAAGTAATAATAATAATTGTTGTATCTGTTAAGTGCTTACTGTATGCCAAGAACTGTTCTAAACATTGGGGCAAAATTGTAATAATAATAATAATAATAATGGTATTTGTTAAGCACTTAACATGTGCCAAGCACTGTTCTAAATGCTGGGATAGATACAAGGTTACCAGGTTGTCCCACATGGGTCTCACAGCCTTAATCCACATTTCATAGATGAGGTAATTGAGGCACCGAGAAGTAAAGTGACCTGTCCAAAGTCATACAGCTGACAAGTGGCAGAGCCGGGTTTAGAACTCACAACCTCTGACTCCCAAGTCCGTATTCTTTCTACTAAGCCACGCTGCACAGGGAATGAGTCTGTTTATTGTTGTATTGTACTCTCTCAAGTGCTTAGTAGGGTTCTCTGCACACAGTAAGTGCTCAATAAATATGACAATGAATGAATCTAACCTTCTGGATATAACACAGGCCTTAGATTCAGAAAGACCTGTGTTCTAATCTCAGTTCTGCCACTTGCTTGCTCTATGACCTTGAGCAAGTCACTTCACTTCTCTGTAAATGAGGCACAGAGGCCTCAGTTACCTCGTCTGAAAAATGGGGCTTAAGACTGTGAGCCCTATGTGGGACATTGATTCTGTCCAACCTGATTACTTTGTATCTACCCCAGTGCTTGACACAGTGTCTAGCACATAGTAAGCACTTAATAAATATTTAAGAAAATAATCTAACCCAGTATTTAGAACAGTGCCTGGCACATAGGGAAGTAGCACGGTATAGGGGGTAGAATATGGGCCAGGGAGTCAGAAGGACTAGGGTTCTAATCTCGGTTCTGCCACTTGTCTGCTGTTTGACTTTGGGCAAGTCACTAACCTTCTCTAGGCCAAATTTACCTCATCTGGATAATGGAAAATAAGACTGTGAGTCCCATGTGGGGCAGGGACTGTGTCCAACCTGATAAACTTATATCTACACCAGCAATTTGTACAGTGCCTGGCAAATAGTAAGCATTTTACAAATACCATAAAAAACCTCTTAATAACACCAAATACCACAATTATCACTATTATTATTAATAAGAAATCCAAATTTTGGCCCATCTTCAGGGTGAATCTGACCTTCATTAAGCCTCTTAGTTGCTCTTTGTGCAAAACACGGTGAGAGCCAAATAAGCCCCTAAACTCACAGAGTTTCCTACTCAGTTTCTGAAGCTGGTTTTGTTTATTCTACTAATTTCTATCTCAAATCTCAATCTCCCTTGGTAAAGATAGTTTTCTTTCCTTACTAGAAAAAAAAACCACCTGATGAGAGTTTTAGAAATTTATGGACACACCAGCAGTGCTGTAGCACATTTTCATATACTTTCCTTAGGTTGAATTTGTTATGAACTTTCCAATAAGAATTACTGAGAAATTTAGTGTCCTGGAATTATCTATTTGTCTCCAGTTTTTTTGGTTGGGACTTACCCAACAAAGAAACCCATACTAGCTAGTGGGAAGAATTACTGAAGATCTCAAAATCCTTCACAGATATTAGCTATCAGGTTTTGGTTGCATACATAATCAATCAATCAATTAATCAATAAATAGTATGTTTTCATTCATTTATTCATTCACTTAATTGTATTTATTGAGCACTAACTGTATTTTCCCCGGCCTCCTGATTTGTTGCAAGACTGGAAGCCAGTTTAACATTTATTTCATTTTTTTCCGATTTAATCTTTGACATCATCTCTGAATAAGAAATGGAACTGGGTCAAACCAAAGCAGCTAAAAAGTGTGATGCATAATGAATTTCTCACAAATGAAATAGGGTAGCAGCCACGCATTTGGAGGACTTACACATTGCCCACATTATGGCCATACATGGATAAGCATACTTTATTCATTCATTCATAATTATTGAGCACTTACTGTGTGCAGAGCACTTTATATGTATTTGAGTACATATGCCTACTGTATTTACTTGGATAATGTCCTCTACTGAATGATCCTTTCTCCCCAACTGGGGGAGGAAATAGAAGGTTTTGTTTTGTTTTTACCCTCTAGACTGTAAGTTCATTATAGGTAGGAAATGTGTCCTCTAATTCTTTAGTATTGTGCTGTCCCAAGTGCTTAGTACAGTGCTATGCACACAGTAAGTGCTCAGTAAATATCTGCTCAGTAGATATAGATTGATTTTTCTTTTCAAGCAGTAACAACAGTGCACAGTAGTGTAGAAAGAAAGGTTTCAGGCTTGAGCCACAAAGGTTTCTCTTTTGAGAAACCACACCGGAGACCCCACTTTCAACTTGCTGAACAACTTTGATCTCTTTCTCACACTCCTCCTCTCTTTTTCTGTCTCCACACTGGTCTTTAGGGACCTCAGTAATAATAATAATTATGGTATTTGTTAAGGACTTTCTATGTGCCAAGCACTGTTCTAAGCACTGGGGTAAATACAAGGTAATCGGGTTGTCCCTCGTGGGGCTCACAGTCTTAATCCCCATTTTACAGATGAGGTAACTGAAGCACAGAGAAGTGAAGTGACTTGCCCAAGGTCACACACCAGATAAGTGGTGGAGAGGGATTGGAAGCTACGTCCTCGATTCCCAACCCTGGGTTCTCACCACTAGGGATTCCTGATGACCTCCAAACCGCCCATTTCCTCTCACTCCTCAACTCCACTGACCTCTTGCTCCACCCCATGTCATCCAGTCACCTATTTGGACACACACTTGATCTCATCATCTCTTGTCACTGTACAATTTCTAATGTCACCATCTCTGAAATTTCTCCCTCCAAACCCAACCTCCTACCATGTCTCCCCTATCTTAAAAAGATCCCTCCCTTGACCCTAAAGTGAAGGAATGGAGTCAGCGCAGTTCAGTACTGCACAGCGCAGTACTGTCCTCAAAACACTGTACACTGTAAGCTCATTATGCGCAGGGAATATGTCTGTTTATTGCTATATTGTACTCATCTAATCACTTAATACAGTGCTCTGCACACAGTAAGCACTCTGTAAGTGCAATTGAATGAATAAATGAAGCGTCAGTAAAACCAAGGTTGGATAATGTTTCCAAGAAAAGGGGGTGGTAGGCAGTATCGAAGTTAGCTGAGAGACTGAGGGGGATTAGAATGGAATAGAGGCTATTTGTTGGATTTGGCAAGAAGAAAACCATTGAGAGGACAGTTTATCAGTTATCATCAGTTTATCCAGTTATCATCCCATCTCCCTTCTACCATTCCTCTCCAAACTTCTTGTGTAAGTTATCTAAACCTCACGTCTCCAGTTCTTCTCTTCCAATTCTTTTCTTGACCCCTCCCATCTGGCTTCCAACCCTTCACTCCACCAAAACTGTCCTCTCAATGGTTTTCTTCTTGCCAAATCCAACAAATAGCCTCTATTCCATTCTAATCCCCCTCAGTCTCTCAGCTAACTTCGATACTGCCTACCACCCCCTTTTCTTGGAAACATTATCCAACCTTGGTTTTACTGACGCTTCATTTATTCATTCAATTGCACTTACAGAGTGCTTACTGTGTGCAGAGCACTGTATTAAGTGATTAGATGAGTACAATATAGCAATAAACAGACATATTCCCTGCGCATAATGAGCTTACAGTGTACAGTGTTTTGCGGACAGTACTGCGCTGTGCAGTACTGAACTGCGCTGACTCCATTCCTTCACACTTAAACACTTCCCCCTCCCTCATTTCCTCCCTGGATGCCATGTATAACTGCTCACTTTCCTTTGCTCAATAAATACAACTGATTGGTTGATTGACTCCTCACCTGCCTTCTCTCCCATACGCCCTCTCCCCGCAAAATTGTCCTGATCCTAAATAGAGACCTTCAATCTCTTAACGCTCCCCCTCCAATTTTCCAAGGTCATCATACCTCATTTGGTCTCAATTCCCAACTTTACTTCTCTTGATGCACAAATCCATGTCTTCAACTCCATCGTCTCCCCTGAACTGAATTCCCTAGCTTCCCTGTCCTTCATTCTTGTACTATCAATCCACAGTCCTGATTCACCTCCATAGCACAGTTCCTCTGTTCTTGTGCTTAAGCTATGGTGCACTGCTGGTGGAAATCCAGTCACGGGGCTGACCTTGTCTTTAACTCTATCTTCTTCCCCGCCCAGCTACAATTCTTCTTCACTATGCCCATTCCCTCTGCCAGCTGTTTCAGACTTTTAACTCCATTGACAAATCCTTGCCCTTCCACCCCCCGGCCCCCGGCCTTTGCCCCTAATGCACTCAATGCCTATTTCAGTGATAAAATTGAAAGCATCACTCATTCTTTCAATCATATTTATGGAATACTTACTGTGTGCAGAGCACTGTACTAAGCGCCTGGGAGAGTACAACACAACAATAAGTGGATACATTCCCTGCCCACAGGGAGTTTGGAGTCAAGTGTGGTCTACCTAAATATCTCCCCTGTACCTCTCCAGTTCCACCCTCTTCATGCTCTCTCTTCGACTCTCCCATATTTCCCAGCAGCACCTTTCCTGCGCCTTCCCCAAATCCACTCCCCTGAACTGCGCTGACTCCATTCCTTCACACTTAAACACTTCCCCCTCCCTCATTTCCTCCCTGGATGCCATGTATAACTGCTCACTTTCCTTCATCACTAATCTCCCAGACGTTTAGTACAGTGGAGAAGCAGCATGGAGTAGTGCATAGAGCACGGGCTTGTGAGTCAGAAGGACATAAGTTCTAATCCCGGGTCTGCCAATTGCTGTGTGACCTTGGGCAAGTCACTTCACTTCTCTTGTCCTCTGTTACCTCGTCTGGAAAACGGGGATGGAGACTGTGAGCCCACGTGGGACAGAGAATGTGTTCAACCCAATTTGCCTGTATCCACTCCAGAACTTAATATAATAATAATCATGATGATGATGGCATTTGTTAAGTGCTTACTATGTGTAAAGCACTGTTCTAAGTGCTGGGGAGGATACAAGATTATCAGGTTGTCCCACGTGGGTCTCACAGTCTTAATCCCCATTTTACAGATGGGGTAACTGAGGCACAGAGAAGTGAAGTGACTTGCTCTAAATCACACAGCTGACAAGTGAAAGAGCCAGGATTTGAATCCATGAAATCCATGACCTCTGACTCCCAAGCCTGGGCTCTTTCCACTGAGCCACTCTGCTTCAGGAAACGCTTGACAAATACCATTATCATTATCATTACTCTGCACGCAGTGAGTGCTCAATATAGACCATTGATAGAGTGAAAGATTTTGAATTATATTTGTGTGGTGTAATAAGAAGAGGAGGAGAGAAGGTGGATCACTTAAGTTACCATTGTTTGCTGCACTTGGGAGAATGCAACAGGAATGAATTACCGTCTTAGCTTTCTCTTCCTCCTAACCTTTCTTTTGCTCTTGCTCCCCTTCTTACTATATGCAATTCCCCAAGTAATAATCCTTCTCCTATTTTCGAGTGGCACAAATTAAGCAAAAATGTGGAGCAATGATGTGAGTAAATGTGGCATATTCCAAATGAACAGGAAGCAGAAAATGAAGTCATCACAATGGGGCCTGAGATAGGTGGGTAAATATCTCACAGCAGTGGCATTTTGGGTTTGAAGATCTAGGAGTATTTTTTAAGGAACTGTATTAGTGAGTATATATAAATGTCACAAGCGTGGCCCAGGGGAATCATTGCAATAGTTCTACTCTCTACTTCCTGCTACACTAGTGAATTTTTAAATGTTGATACCACTCCATATGGACCTGAATCGAGGCCATTAACTTGTTTCCCATAGTCCACTGAACAGTCATCTGTCTGTAACAACAACCTGCTCTGAATACAGATCAGCAGAATGAGGCAGTCTCCATCATCCTGAACAGCTAGTCTGACTTCCCTTACAGAATTCAGAAAATGTAAGAGGTGGAAAATTATTGAACATACCCTTCTTATCATCGGTACACACCCCAGCCCCTAAAATCCCATTCCACAATGGTTAAAGTATCTAAGACAGAATTCAAAGAGTAAATCTCTTTTCTAGTTAAGTAGCAGATTCTGAAAAAAGCCCCCCCCCCTCATTTTTTTGGTATTTGTTTAGCATTTACTATGTGCCAAGCACTATACTAAGCGCTGAGGCAGATTCATTCATTCAATCATATTTATTGAGCACTTACTGTGTGCAGAGCACTGTATTAAGCAATTGGAAAGTACAATTTGGCAAGAAATAGAGACAAGCTAGTCAGGTTGGACACAGCCCATGTCCCACATGGAGTTCACAATCTTAATCCCCATTTTACAGATGAGGGAACTGAGGCACAGAGGAGGTAAGTGATTTACCCAAAGTCTCACAGCAGACAATTTTCTTAGCTGGTATTAGCACCCAGGTCTTTCTGACTCCTAGACTTTCTCTCTTCACTGGGCCATGCTGCTTCTCCTGGTGCAAGATGTCTAGGACTGATAGACAGTAAAGTACTATATTGCTCATAACCATAGCCTATTGATAGGTAGTCATTAATTATAATGATACAACGTACATTAACGCGTCCTTTTCATCCATAGCTTTCAAAGTGTCTCACAAACATCCATTAATCTTCTCTTTCCTGGGACTCTTACGCTTCAGCATGGCCAAAAGTTGTGCAAAGCTCTTGTGCCTAGGGCATACAAACTTCTCTGAGGATTGAAAGGTTCTGCAAAGGGAAAGTAGTTCATAAAATGTGGTTGAAAAGGGATTATGCTTCTGGAGATGTTTCTGTATAATAACTGAGGAGAGTAAATGCATGGTGTTTATGATCTGGAAAAGAGCTAATGGCAAAATGGTGGTAACTTATCCAGTAAATTAGAACCAAGGGTGTGAATCAGGAAAATATTAGCTACAACTCATCAAACTTCCTGGCATTAACTTTAATGACAGGGAGGGAGGTCTCGATCCCAGTTGCCACAATTAATAGTTGCAATTCAGGCAACTGTCTGGAGGAGAGTATTGAGCATAGGTGGGAGAGAAAATGTCAAACAACACAGCCAGGATGCTTTGTGATAGGCCAAACACAGTTCTCAACTCTGGGATGCTTTGCTCTGTTTTTTTTTAAAGGCATTTGTATAATGCTTAGTAGGTTCTAGGCACTGTACTAAGTGCTGGGGTAGGTACAAGATAATCAAGTTAGACATAGTCCCTGCCCTCCATTGGGTTCACAGTCTTAATCCTTATTTTTACAGATGAGGTAAATGAGG
Source organism: Ornithorhynchus anatinus (assembly GCF_004115215.2). Lineage (NCBI taxonomy): Eukaryota > Metazoa > Chordata > Mammalia > Monotremata > Ornithorhynchidae > Ornithorhynchus > Ornithorhynchus anatinus. Next base: position 137,232,671 of record NC_041728.1, read on the forward strand.
CACAGAGAAGTTGAGTGACTTGCCAAAGGTCCCACAGGAGGTAAGTGGCAGAGGCAGGATTAGAACCCAGGTCTTTTTGACTCCCAAACCTGTGCTCTTTCCACTAGGCCAAGCTGCCTTTTAAGCTGCTTTTGCTTTGTGAGTTAATGTACTCTCACCCGATTTCTCCCTATAATTCCCCTAAAGCAGAACTATTAGTCACTGCAAACGGATTAGATGTTTCTATCTGTCATCAGCAGTAAGTGATATCACACAGTTTGAGAACTGTAACTCATTTAATTATACTTTATCCCTTCCCTTGAATCCTCCTGGACACAGAGCTAAAGGAACAGCAAAGAAACTCTTGTCAAACCAGAGAAAATGAGAAAATAGAAGGTAAATCATCAGCACCTTTTTACAAATCCAATAAAGAAATATGAGACCAAGATCAGTATTTATCAGGATTATTTTTTTCCTGCAAAACTCTAAGAAAGCCCCAGAGTTTTAAAGCTAGGCACCGGTCTGATCTTTTAAATTGTTTTTTGCATTTTAACTTAGATGCCTCCTTCAGAACTTCTGTAGGATCTGTTTATTGTGACCCTGGAGCACATAGCTACTACAGCTCAACCCACAGACTTCACTCCCCTAACATCAATTTACTCACTGTACTCATTCTCGTGTTTCTCACCACCGATCCCTCGCCCACGCCCATGCCCACGCCCACATCCTTTTTCTGGCCTAGAACCCCCTCCCACTTTATATTTGTCAGACCACCACTCTCCCTAACTTCAAAGGTTGACTAAGCAGCATGGCATAGTGGATAGAGCACGGGCCTGGGAGTTAGGAGGTCATGGGTTTGCTGTGAGGCTCTATGGCCTTGGGCAAGTCACTTCACTTCTCTGTGCCTCAGTTACCTTGTATATAAAATGGGGCTTAAACCTGTGAGCCCTATGCAGGACAGGGACTGTGTTCATCCTGATTTGCTTGTATCCACCCCAGTGCTTAGTACAGTGCCTGGAACTTAGTATGCATTTAACAAATACCATAATTATCATTATTATTAAAATCACATCCCTTCCAAGAAGCCTCCACAAGGTAAGTTCTCACTTCCAGGTGTTAGCCTTCCCTTCTGTATCAGGACATAAACAAGGTCACACAGCTGGTAAGTCTCCTGATTTGCTGTCCCATTCACTAGGCCACACTGTTTCTCTGTGGACCAATTTTCTCTGTGGACCATTCCCTCATCCTTGAACCGTCAGACCTCACTTTTTCTGACAGGGGGTTCATCTGATTCTCCTCTTCCTTGTCAGTGTTATTCCCTGGCTATTGTTCTCCTCCTCACACTTGGAAGCAACAAGGCCTAGTAGAAAGAGCATACGCCTGGAAGCCAGAGGACCTGGGTTCTAATCCTAGCTCCTGGCTGTGCTACCTGCAAGCCACTTTTCTGTGTCTCAGTTTCCTCACCTGTAAAATGAGGATTCAAAACCTGTTCTCACTCCCACTTATAGTGTGAGCCCCATCAGGTATAGGGACTGTGTCCAACCTGACTATCTTGTATCTACCCCAGTGCTTTGTACAGTGCTTGGCACATAAGGAGTGCTGAACAAAAACCATCATTTCTCACCTTACAAACTGTAGGTACCCTCAAGAATCTGATCTGGATCTCTTACTCTTCTTGATCTACGCTCACTGTTTTGGGGTTTCATCCATTGCTTTGGCAATCCAAATGTAACAGTGAGAATTAGCATGGTGTAAGAGGAAAGGCCTGGTAGCCAAAGGACCTGGATTCTAAGGTAAGACTAAAGTCTCAAAACTATGAATTTCTACATTTCTAGGCTAAGGTTTTCAGGGAAGTCTTAAACCACCATCAAACGTGACTTAAAACTCAGGCTTCCATAATGATAGGTCTCCTGCAGGAAGAAAATAACTCCTCCTCTATTTCTCTCTTCCTCTCCATTCTTCTCTTCCTCTTTCTCCTTTTCTCTTCCTCTCTACTATTTATTCTCTTCTGCTCTTTCTTCCTTCATCTCAAAGATAGCTTAATCAGCACTCATTAACATTTTTTTTACTCTTGCACTAATTCGGGGAACACACAAGCATGAGGAAACGGTCTCTACTGTGGCTTTTAAAGGAAGCTGTTACGAAAGGGAAAATGAAACCTCATTACTCTCTATTGTTTATACTGCATGAAAGTTGGGTTTAGTTAATGCGGAGAGCTTGGGTGATTGGAAGGATGAGTATAGATATGGTTTTTCATTTGGGTCTTTAACCTTTCTAAAGGAAGGTTGACTTCAGGAATTCTGAGTTGTTTTTAAATTGTCAAAATACTTGAAAGTGGCTGCATTCGATGGCAATGGAAAATTCAGAAAAACTACTGAAAGAAGTCAATTTAATTTACAAAGTTTTTGCCTAAACCAAAGATGCCAATTTTTCATTTTGATGTTGGGGCGAAAGAGGATGAGGCTTTTGTTGGAAGGAGAATTAACTTGAGGAAGACCTCCTTTGGAGTATTTTCAACCTTGATGGAAAATACTTCGCTCTTTTCAGCTGTGCTCAGGATTTGCCTTAGAAGAGAGAAGAAAATCTGGAATCTGGCTGAAAAAGCAACATCTTTGGCTCACAGCTTCAATTACCCTCAAGGAGTGGGCAACTCTGGCCTGAACACATGATGGATAGCTATTGAAACAGCCTCCTCATTGACCTCCCTGCCTCCATCCTCTCCCTTCTCCAATCTATACTTCACACTGCAGCACAAATCTTCTTGAAATGTCACTTGGCATGCATCTCTTCACTCTCAAAAGCCTCTGCTAGTTCCTTATTCTCCTTTGCATCAAACAAAAACTCCTCAAAATGGCTTCAAATCTCTCCACCAACTCTCTCCATTGTATATATTGGCTTTCCTCACCCACTGTTCCCAAGTTGCTCTCTTCCTTCCTCCTAATCATACCTAACTTTATTCCAAACTTGATTCTCCCACCTCTAGCCCTCACTCACACTGTTCTCTGGGCAGGAACTCACACTATTCCCATATCGGACAGCCATAGAGCTCCTCAAATTCAAAGTCCTACTAAAATTTCACCTCCTCCAAGTCTTCCCAGATGCAATCCCAACCTCCCATATCATACAACCCAAGAGTCACCACTTGTAATTGTGTATTTATTCAATTAGTATCGGGCACTCATATTTTATGCATTTTATGCATACTTTATGCATATTTTAAGCATATTTTGTGCTTATGCAGTGATTTATTCTGACTACTCTGTTTGTAAAATACTGTCTTCCCCATCACTACTTTCTGGTAGGGAACATGTCACTTCTTCCTGTGGTTATTTCCCAGGTTCTTAGAAGAGTGCATTTCTCCCAGGGGGTGCTCAGTATATTTGATCACTACCACTTAATCAATTAATTAGCCAACAGCCTTCCCCTCTAGACTCCAAGCTTGTTGTGGCAGGGAACATGTCTACCAAACTCTTTTGCTTTGTACTCTCCCAAGCACTTGTTCTGCACACAGTAAGTGCTAATAAATACCATTGATTGATGGTATTTTTTGAAGACCTGCCATGTGCAGAACACTGTACTAAGCACTTTGGGAGACTATGATAGGGTAGATAGATATGGCTCCTGACCTAAAGGAATTTACAATCTAGGGGACCACTGAATGAGTTTCAGAACTTACTTGCCCTTGAATTTAATGCACACTTTGCCTAAGATTGGGTTGCTTGGAAAAACTGTCAAAAGGTCTTCACTTCTACCTGCATCCAATGTCTCTAACCAAGTCCTATTCTTCAGCCAGGCTATACTAGAGAGTATTGCCTGTGGAGAACATCATCATCATTTGCTCAGCTCAGCCGCTTGTCAGCTGTGTGACTTTGGGCAAGTCACTTAACTTCTCTGTGCCTCAGTTACCTAATCTGTAAAATGGGGATTAAGACTGTGAGCCCCACGTGGGACAAACCGATCACCTTGAATCCTCCCCAGCGCTTAAAACAGTGCTTTGCGCATAGTAAGCACTCAACAAATGCCGTCATTATTATTTGCTGTGCGATATTTTCCTGGGTGCTTTTGCTCCTGTATAAGCCATATAATCGACTTCACAACGTCGTTAAAATCCACTTTTTCCTTTCCATCCAAACTGTTACCGTGTTAATCCAAGCATTTATCCTATCCACCTTGTTCACTGCATCAATATCCTTGTTGATCTCCCTGTCTCCTGTCTCTCCCCACTCCAGTCCATATTTCGCTATGCTGTCTGGATCATTTTTTTTACAAAACTGTTCAGTCCATATTTCCCCATTCCTCTAGAACCTCCAGTGGGTGCCTATCCACCTCCACATCAAACAAGAACTCCTTAGCTTTGGCTTTAAAATGCTCAATCACATTGCTCCAACCCATATTATTTCTCTTCATTTATTCAATCCATCATATTTATTGAGAACTTATTGTGTGCAGAACACTGTACTAAATGCTTGGGAGAGTATGATACAACAATAAATAAATTCCCTACCCACATGATCTTACCTTCTAGAGATTCTCTAATTTCCTACTACAACCCAGACCACACACTTTGGTCCTTTAATGCCAAACTACTCATCGTATCTCAATCTGGTCTATCTTGATGTTGACCTCTCGCCCACGTCCTGCCTCTGTCCTGGAACGTCCTCTCTTTTCATGCTCAGTAGATGATCGATCACCGTACCTCCAAAGCCTTATTGAAGATGCATTCCTCCAAGAGGCCTTCGCCTACTAAGCCCTCATTTCCTCTTCTCTCACTCCCTTCTGTGTCCCCCTTAAATTTGGATTTACTCCCCTTACTCACCCCTCCTACAGCACCTATGTATTTATCCAGAATTTATTCAGTTATATTTATATCTGTCTCCCCCTCAAGAATGCAAGCTCACTGTGGGCAGGACATGTGCCTACCAACTCTGTTATATTGTACTCTCCCAAGAGGTTTAGTACAGTGCTCTGCACACTGTAAGCACTCAATTAATATAATTGATTGATCCAGCTGAATCCTGCTGGCTACAGTGATGCCAATCTTGTATTTTCCCCAGAAGAGCCCGCCTGGACTCTGAGGCCACCTGCGTTATAAGCAAGGGCTTGTGAGCAATGAGGGGGTGGGAAAGGGAGGGGATCCATCGGATGCACTAACTTTCTATCAGGTTACCCCTAAGCACACCAAGAATGGTTTTCTCTGCTGAAAAAGGCTCTTACAAAAACGTGTTTATCCTGGGCAGACCTCGCCTACTTTAAATGAACAAGACCACATTTCAAATTGGGTAAGGTGAGGAAGTAGTGCTCTGTGAGGGGTACGAGTGGGTGAGGGGGTACATGGTTGAAAGGGTACAACAGGAGATTGGAGAAGCTGGAGAAGCAAAGGAAAGGAAAGGAAGATTTTTGGTGAAAGATGGAAGGAATGTTTTTAACCCATGTCCAATTTGTTCAGATTTTTTGAGTTCCTGCCAACTCACAGGACCTCCTAGCTGATCAACAGAAAAGTGTTCTGCTTATTGGAAAAACACTTCCACCACAGTTCCTGAATTCGCTCCATCTGCAGCATAAACGTGGACTTGGTTTTCCCCTCAGATACTGATAAAGGTGGGCGGGGAGGTTTGGGCCTTCAGGTTTTGGAGGGTTTGAGCTCGTTGTGGGCAGGAATGTGTCCATTTGTTGTTATATTGAACTCTCCCAAGCACTTAGTACAGTGCTTTGTACACAGTAATCGCTTAATAAATGTGATGGAATGAACAAAATTGGGTTCTGTAAAGCCAGTGACAGAAGGAGCTGCTTACTTTACCTCATTCAATCTGGTGTAAGTCCTCTCAGGCCCAGGTGAACCTTAATAAAATACCAAAGGTATATAAGAATTCTATAATATGCTGCTGTGAAAGTAAAAACTAGATTGGTAAGCATTTTTACCTAATACAATGGATGTCATGTTATCCCAAGATGGGAAAACGGTACACTGCTACTGCAGTGACTCATGCAATAGAAAAGTGCTGATGAGCTTCTGAGAATAGCTTCATTTCCCATCAGGGAGTATGCAAAAGATGAATTAGAAAATTTTTCTGGGTTCCTCTAGCAGACGTAATGTGAGAAACGCAGTGCGGTACCAGTTCCTAGCGACTCACCACTCTGGGGAAGCATACCTGTGAGTTTGAGCTGCAGCATAGCAAGACTTCTCGACCACATGCAATCTATCGATCTATCATCGGTGTTATTTACTGAGCGCTTACTGTGTACAGGGCACTGTACTAAGCACTTAGGAGAGCAGAACAGAGTTGATATAATGCGTTCCCTACCCACAATGAACTCATAGTTTAGAGGACTGTAGTTTCGCCCTCTAATTTTTATTTTGCACCTATTGTGTAATGAGCACTGTACTAAGGATTTGGGAGAATACAATAGAGTTAGTAGGCAAGATACCTACCCTCAAGAGGCATACAGTCTACTGAGGGAAAGAAACATTTAAATGAATTTCAGGGAGGAGAACACAATAGAGTATAAAGATATGTACCTTAGTGCTATTACGTGGTGTGAGGACCTACAGGTTTAGGTGGTACAGAAGTTCTGAAGAAAGGGTTGGGAGATGAGAGATTAATCTGGGGAGATATGTGATTTCGGACGGGTTTGAAGAGAGAAGGGGATATGGATGTTAAAGGGGATGAAATTCTAGGCTGGAGAGAAGGGGTGAACAAGGTGTTGAAGGTAGGACTTTTTTTGTTTGTTTTGTATGGTATTTGTTAAGCGCTTATTATGGGCCAGGTACTGTACTAAGTGTTGGGGGTAGATACAAGCTAATCAGGTTGAGACAAAGTCCAGGGCCCACATGGGCTCACTGTCTTTATCCACAGTTTACAGAGGAGGGAACTGAGGCCCAGAGAAATGAAGTGACTTGCCCAAGATTACATAGCAGACAAGTGGCAGAGCCGGGATTAGAACCCAGGTCCTCTGACTTCCAGGCTCGTGCTCTATCCACGGGACAACACTGCTTCTTGGGTAGGTAATAAGTTAGAGAGGAACAGTGAGAGTCGAGATCAAGAGGTAGAAGAGAGAAAATTATTGAGTGCCTTAAATTGATGGTCAAAAGTTTTAGCTTGATGCAGAGCAGAATGGACAACCATTGGAATGGGAAGGGGGGAATTATGGGGAGAACAATGTTTTTGAGAACTGATCTGGGCAGTAAAGTGGAATAAGGGCTGGAGACTGTAGGGCATGAAGGCGGATAGAGTAGTTGAGTTTGAGTAAGACAAGTGCCTCGACCAGTGTGGGTAGCTTATGTGAAGAGGTGGAGGTGGATTCCTGAAATACTGTAGAAGAGGAGCAGCAAGACATAGTGGTTAGACAACAACCTGGGAGTCAGAAGATTTTGGGTTCTAATTCTGCCTCCGTCATTTGTCCGCTGAATGGGCTCAGGCAAACCACTTCACTTCTCTGTGCCTCAGTTACCTCATCTTTAAAATGAGAATTGAGATTGTGATCCTTGGGCAGGACAGGGACTGTGTCCAACCCAATTTGCTTGTATCCACCTCAGTGCTTAGTATAGTGCCTGGCACATAGTAAGCACTTAAATACCAGAATTATAATTAGTATTACTCATTATTATAAGAACTGACAGTTGACAGCCTGAAAATGGGGATGTAAAGAGAGAGGGGAGTCCAAGAGAATGTCAATGTTCCAGACTTTGGAGATGGAGAGGATGGTGGTGTTGTCAACTGTGATAGGATAACAAAGGGAGGGAGGAGAAGATTTGAGAGGAAGATGAGGAGTTCAGTTCCAGATGCATTGAGGTTGAGGTGCTGGCAGGACAACTACATGAAGATGCTTTGGAAGCAGAAGGAAAAGACAGTCAGTCAATCGTATTTATTGAGTGCTTCCTCTGTGCAAAACACTGTACCAAGGGCTTGGGAGAGTAAAATATAGCAATATAACAGTTACATTCCCTGTACACAATGAGTTTACAATCTAGTGAGATTGGAGAGGAGGGAGGGAGGTTTGGTCTTTGAGGTAAATTGGGTAGCCCTTCTTATCTATAATGTTAACTTGTTGTGGTCATGGAATGAGTCTGTTTATTGTTATATTATACTTTCCTAAGCACTTAACACAGTGCTCTGCACACAGTAAATGCTCAATAAATTATGATAGATTGAATGAAGCCCTCACAGAGCAGTGGTAGTTGAAGCCAGGTAGTGACCTATAGTCCCATCGTTGTATTGTACTCCCCCAAGCACTTAGTACAGTGATCTGCACACATGAAGTGTTCAATAAATACGATTTAATGAATGAAAGAACCCAGGCACAGAAGGAAGCTCTGGGCAATGGAGAGAGAAAGAGAGAGAGCCAAAAAGGCCAGCCCAAGCAATTCGACAAAGGAAGTTCTGTGCTTGTGTGAGGGGTCATCAAACATTACCCTTGAGAGAGAGGCCAAAGGTAAGGCTATGGAAAGGTAAAGTACGGAGGGTTTGGGGAAGGGAAGTGCCTGGAAATAGGAGTGGGGTGTGCCACTGTGCATCAAGAAGAGTGAGAGCAGAAACTTGGAGGGAAGAGCAATGGAGGAAAGAGAAAAAGTGGTGGGAGAAGGGGTTTGAGTCCTATGTTGAGGTTATCAATCAGCTGATCAGAAGGACAGGGCAAAGGAAGTAGGAAAGGCCAGTTTGGCTGGGAAGGTTGAATGGGCTGGGGGGAATGAGGACTGGAGATGACCTCACCCCGTCAGATGACAGTAGGAGGGAAACTCAGGGGGTCACAGCATTTCTCACCAAAGCAATCTTTCCCCTAAGCCTAGGAACACACATTTCCATTCCTTCCCCAAACCCAAAAGGAGAAGTTCTGCTCTACCCTGGGTGACCCTGTCTCAGTGTCTCCTGTCAGAGGGTTATGGCAGAGAAAGATCCCTGAGAAGACCAACATGACCTCCAGAAGCAGATGCCACAAAACTAGAGAGAGATTTCCCTGCCCTGAACAGAAGCCTTCTGTGGTGTGTATGTGTGGTGGGGGATGCCAGGCCCTGAAAGGGGTTTCTCCCAGAACCCTGGGTGGGACCCCCTAATAATAATAATAATAATAACAATAACTGTGGCATTTGTTAAGCCCTTACTATGTGCCAGGCACTGTTCTAAGCAATGGGCTGGATACAAGAAAATCCTTGTCCCACATGAGGCTCACAGTCTTAATCCCCATTTTACAGCTGAGGTAGAGGCACAGAGAAGTGAAGTGACTTGCCCAAGTTCACATAGCAGACATGTGCCAGAGCTGGGTTTGGAACTCAAGTTCTTATGACTCCCAGGACTGAGCTTGGGGAACCCCTCTGGACTGCAGGCACAGGTTTAAGCCAGGAGCTGGCACCAAATATTGGGAACCATTGAAATGGCACTGAAGCAATATGGTCTAGTGGATAGAACACAGACCTATGAGTCAGAGGACTTGGGTTCTAATCCTGGCTCTGCTACTTGTCTGCTAAGTGACCTTGGGCAAGTCACTTCACTTCTCTGTGCCTCAGTTTGCTCATCTGCAAAATTGAGATTAATACTGTGAGTCTCATGTGGGATGTGGACTGTGCCCAATGTCATTATTTTATATTTACCCCAGTGCTTAGTACAGTGTCTGCCCCATAGTAAGCGCTAAACAAATACCTTTAAAAAAAGAAAAAGAATTGAAGGCTGGATCACCTCTCTGGATGGATTGTGGCTATTAGCTACCATGGTCCTGAATGATAATAGCACCACTTAATGCCTACCATTTATAACAGGCCTCTGGTCTATGTATTAAAGCACAGGCTTAAGAAGCAACTTGGCTCAGTGAAAAGGCCACGGGTTTAGGAGTCAGAGGTCATGAGTTCTAATCCCAGCTCTGCCACCTGTCAGGTGTGGGACTTTGGGCAAGTCACAACTTCTCGGTGCCTCAGTGACCTCATCTGTAAAATGGGGATTAAGACTATGAGCCTTACATGGGACAACCTGATTACCTTGTATCTACCCCAGCACTTAGAACAGTGCTTGGCACATAGTAAGCTCTTAACAAGTATCAACATTCAGCACTTAGAACAGTGTTTTGCACATAGCGCTTAACAAATGTCATCATCATCATTATTATAATAGGGTTGCAGTTTTTTCATTTTATGGAAAACTTTTTAAAAAATTGCACCCACATACACCCACACACATATTCTCTCTTACTCTTAATCAGCTTCAGATCTTCGAACTTACGTACAATCGCCCAGAGTAATGGGAAGAAATTATTTCATCATTCTTTAAAAACTGGCCTTTCAATGCTGCCAGTGAATTGGCATCTATGTTGCTTCTGTTATAAGCTATTGGTTCAGTGCAACTGTAAGGTCCTCAAAGCTTTGGAGGAGAGACCTAAGAATCCCTCCCCTTTCATATCCGACAGATCACACCTAAACCCACTTTCAAAGCCTTACTGAAATGACATCTCCTCCAAGAGACCTTCCCCAATTAAACTCTCATTTCCCCTACTCCCTTTCCCTTCTGCGTCATCCTTGCAGTAGCATGGCATAGTGCTCTGTAGGCCTGAGAATCAGAAGGTCATTGTTCTAATCTCGGCTCCACCACTTGTCTGTTGTAATAATAATAATGTTGGTATTTGTTAAGCGCTTACTATGTGCTGAGCACTGTTCTAAGCGCTGGGGTAGACATAGGGGAATCAGGTTGTCCCACGTGGGGCTCACAGTCTTAATCCCCATTTTACAGATGAGGGAACTGAGGCACAGAGAAGTTAAGTGACTCGCCCACAGTCACACAGCTGACAAGTGGCAGAGCTGGGATTCGAACTCATGAGCCCTGACTCCAAAGCCCGTGCTCTTTCCACTGAGCCACGCTGCTTCTCCAGCGTGTGTCGTGTGGCCCTGGGCAACTCATTTCACTTCTCTGGGCCTTAGTTACCTCATCTGTAAAATGGGGATTAAGACTGTGAGCTCTATGAGGAACAGGGACTGTATCCAACCCAATTAGCTTGAATCCACCCCAGTGCTTAGTACAGTGCCTGGCACATAGTAAATCTTTAACATATGCCATTATTATTATTAATAATATTAGTAGTAGTAGTAGTAGTATCATTGCCCTTGGATCTGTAGCCTTTAAGCACTTGAGAAGTGGTCTGGCCTAGTGTTCAGAGCTCAAGCTTGGGATCCAGAGGACCTGTATTCTAACCTCTGCTCTGCTACATGTCTGCTGAGTGGCTCTGGGCAAGTCACTTCACAGATAAGTCACTTCACTCAGTCACCTCATCTGTAAAATGGGGATTCAAGCCTACTCTCTCCTACTTAGACTGTTTTCCTCACATGGGACAGGGACTGAGTCCAATCTGATTCACTTGTATGTAACCCAGAACTTAGAACAGTGCTTGGTACATAATAAGTGCTTAACAAGTACCATAAGAAAAATAAAATATTCACTCCACCCTCAGTCCCACAGCACTTACTTACATACTCATAATTTATTTAAACGTCTGTCTCCCCTTCTAGACTGTAGACTCCTTGTGGACAGGGAACATGTCTACAAAGTACTCTCCCAAACTCCTATACAATGCTCTGTGCACAGTAAGCATACAATAAATACCACTGATTACTTGACTGATGAGCGGCAATACAGAAAATATGGTAGGAATGTTGAAGGAAGTCCTGCAGCGAGACAATGAAGACCAAGACAATTAGTGAGAACTCATGACAAGAAGAGAATAATCGTAAGAAGAAGAAAGGTCAGAGGGAAACATGAATATGAAGGAAAAGAAGGAAAGAATTTTAAGATGATTTGGCACCAGTTTCTGTCTGCTAAGGACTTGAGAGAACTTGAAAATCAACCCTTTGCCACCATCTTCTTCTTACGTCCGTCAGAGGGGAATCAGCATGGCCTACTGGGAAGAGTATAGTCCTGGAAGTCAGAGCACCTGGGTTCTAATCCTGGCTTTACCACTCGCCTGGGGCAAATCACTTAACTTCTCTCTGCCTAGGTTTCCTCAACTGTAAAATGGAGATTCAATACCTGTTCTCTCTCCTGCTTAAACTATGAGCCCCAGGTGGGATAGGGACAGTCTGACCTGATTAATTTATATCTACCCCAGTGTTTAGAACAGTGTTTATCACAAAGTAAGTGTTAAACAAATATAATAGTAGTAATTAATAATAGTAATTGTAAACTGATTACTTTCTGGTAACTACTTCCCATTGCCTTATTTTTCCCAGGCTGAAAAAGCCTTCTCGATCCCACTGTGCCCTCCAGCTACCACCCCATTTCCCTACTCCATTTTCTGTCCAAACTCCTGGAATGTATAAATCCTGCCCTCTCTTCCAACTCCCTTCTTGACCCACTATAACCTTTGTTCTCCCTCATTTCCAATCCAGGACCAAACTCTCCACTGTCACCAAAACACTTCTTCTTGCAAATCCAATGGTTTCTACTCTACCCTATCCCCCTTGGCCCTTAAACCTCCTTTGATACCGAGGACAACTGCCTGTTCCTAATTACTCTACCTAATCCTAATTTCTCTGTATTCAAATCTTCAACTTTGGCATTATCCTTGATCTCTTTCAACTCTCCCATCCAGTCTGTGGCTGAATCCTATCATCCACAACAGTTCTCTTTCCTCTCCCAACAAACAGCCACCATTCTGGTCCAGGTGCTCATATTATTCATCCTTGATTATTCTTCACTAGACTCCGTTCCCTTCCATCTCCAGTAACTCTGCTGCTCGGTTTATTTTTCTGTAATCGTGCACTGCACACATCTCTCCATTCCTCACAAACCTCCAGTGATTACCTGTTTGCCGTCACATGGAATAGAAACTCCTGACTATTGGCTTTGGTTAGAGTACAGGACTGGGAGTCAGAAAGTCACGAGTTCTACCACTTGTCTGCTATATGACCTTGGGTAAGTCACTTCACTTCTCTGTGCCTCGGTTCCCTCACCTGTAAAATGGGGATTAAGACTGTGAGCCTCCTGTGGGACAGGGACTATGTCCAGTCTATTTATCTTGTATCTAAATTAGATACACAGAGTAAGCGCTTAACAAATACCACAAATGTTTAAGGCACTCCATCAATCAATCAATCAGTCATATTTATTGAGCATTTACCCTGACCAAAGCATTGTACTTGAGAGCATTTGGGAGAGTACAATATAACAGAGGTGGTAGACAAGGTCCCTGCCCACGAGGAGCTTATAGCCTCATGTCCCATGTCCCACATGGGGCTCATAAGTCTTATCCCCATTTTTTAACTGAGGCAATGGAAGCACAGAGAAGTTATGTGACTTGCCCAAAGTCACACAGCAGATGACTGTGTGTTGAATCTCCAGATTCTGATCCTAAATCCCATTGTTTCTCCTGTGTCTTTCGTTTCCTTTGGAAATTCCACCTTTTCCAAGAAACTTTCCCCAATTACCTTTTCTCCTCCCCAGGTCACATGCTCCCCCTCACTGTCAACTCAAGCTCTTTTCTACCTCCTTAGCACTTTTTCAGTCTCTACTTGTTGCCTCTTTGTACATACCATTTTACATAAGCTACTATTTGAACCCCCTTTTCAGAGTCGCACCTGGAGAGCTTCCAGTACTCTACCAGTCTCACCTATGGGAGGGAGAGTCAAGCAGAGGCCAGTCCATTCCATTCCTAACTTGGCCAGTGGCTAGCGAGGGGAAGGCAATCTGCTATAAGTCAAATCTCCCCTGTGCTGGGCAGCAGTGGCATGGGAGAGAGTCAAAGGCAGAGACTCAAGTTTCCTGCACAAAGGAGGCAATGGTTAAACCACGTGTATTTTTACCAAGAAAACATTATGGACACATCTACCAGAATGACTGCAGATAGAGATGGGGCATTCTGGAAGAGATGTGTCCATGGAGTCACTATGCATCAGAGATGACTTAACGGCATAAGGGAAGGCAAGACTATTAGAACAGTGTTCCCTCCTATTTGTAAATTATATTTTGTCTTCTCTGCTAAACTATAAGCTCCTTTTGGACAAGGATCCTAACTTCTTTTTCCATTATACTCTTTCATGTGCTTTATACAATGCTTTGCACACAGTAGGCACCCAATATTTACTATTGATTAATGGATTGATTTCCTGGATGAAGCTAATCACATAACTGAGAAGTAGCATGGCTTAGTGGAAAGAACAAGGGCCTGGGAATCAGAGGACCTGGATTCTATTCCTGGCTCTGCCATATGCCTGTTGTGTGACTGGGCAGGTCATGTAACTTCTCCTTGTCTCAGTTTCTTCATCTGCAAATTGGGGATTCCCTCCCCTGATCTCCCTTCTGCATAAACTGCGAGCCCCATGTGGGACGTGAACTGTCCCAGTGCTTAGTACAGTGCTTGGCACATAATAAGCGCTGAACAAATACTGTTTTATTAACATTATTGTTTTAATTAACCCTCAGATAAAAACAGCCTCCCAAACATTGAAATGAAAAGGAAAGTCTTCAAATGAAGAAGTTAGAGGGAAATAAAGTTGCAGAAGTTAATTTAAAGGCCAAAGAGATCTGGCAATGAATCAACATCACCCTTTCCTTCCTCCTCCCTGCACCCACTTAGCAATAGTGGTCTATATGGTGGTCTCAGAAGGGGAAGTGGGTATTTCTCTCAGATTATTGCTACTGCACAAATCTTCCTGTCTCTACCTCATTATTAATAATAATAATAATGATGGCATTTGTTAATCGCTTACTGTACTAAGTGCTGGGTTAGATAAAAGGTAATCAGGTTGGACAGAGCCCATATCCCACATGGGGCTCACAGTCTTAATCCCCATTTTACAGAAGAGGAAGTAGAGGCACAGAGAGGTGAAATGATTGCCCAAGATCTTACAGCAGACAAGTGGTGGAGCTAGGATTAGAAGCCAGATCCTCTGACTCCCAGGTCTACACTCTATTCACTAGTCCACACTGCTTCCCTTGTCCATTACCACCAGCCCAACTCTGATCTGTACCTAATTAGGGAAGTTGAGGCCCCAGACTAACCTATCCTGAGTCCTCGGATGTCGTGTCGCAAATTCTCAGTGGGTGGGGACTGAGAAATGATTTTTCACAGAGCCCTTGGAGGTATGGGAAGCAGCGTGGCTCAGTGTAGAGAGCACAGGCTTAAGAGTCAGAGGTCATGGGTTCGAATCCCTGCTCTGCCACTTGTCAGCTGTGTGACTGTGGGCAAGTCACTTAACTTCTCTGTGCCTCAGTTCCCTCATCTGTAAAATGGGGATTAAGACTGTGAGCCTCGCGTGGGACAATCTGATTACCCTGTGTCTACCCCAGCGCTTAGAACAGTGCTCTGCACATAGTGAATGCTTAACAAATATCAACATTATTATTATTATTATTACTTGGCAAGGTATCAGCAAAGCTGGTAAGAAAGATGGATGGTAATGTTGACTTACCCGATGCACTGTGCCAATAGAGGATGGAGTAATTTAACTCCATTTTCCAGATTAAGAGAAGCAAAATAGGCCTCAGGGCACAAGGTATGTCAGGGTGAAGTTAAGAAGTTAAGAATAGAGCCAACCCAGCTGGATCTGGTGGAGAAACATGAAAATTAAAGAAAAAAGACCAAAGAGAATGGATCTCAATCCCTCAGATGAGGGCATAAGGCTCTTGTCTCTAAGGCAATTCCTTGAGGGCAGGAATTTTGCCTACCAACTGTACTCTCTCAAGCATTTAGTTGAGTGTTCTGCATCAAAGTAAGCACTCAGTAAATACCATTAATTGACTGATTGACAAGCAGAAAGATTATGTTCCATGAAGAGAATGGATGGAGCCTTCAAAAGTCGTGACTTCCTAACTTTATATTAAGAGGTAGAGTAAAAGCAGGGAGACCAAGATGCTCACTTTTGTGTGTTCACTTACTGTTATTCCTTAGTATTAGATCAGTGTTGTTATCTTCTCCAGTTTACTGATGAGGACACATGCACTAGGAAACTAGTCAAGAGAACACAGAAAGAGGATGGCATACCTATGGTGTAGTGGATCGAATACAGGCTTGGGAGTTGGAAGGTCACGGGTTCTAATCTTGGCCCCGCCACTTGTCTGCTGTGTAACTGTGAGCCCGTTGTTGGGCAGGGATTGTCTCTATCTGTTGCCGAATTGTACTTTCCAAGTGCTTAGTACAGTGATCTGCGCGTAGTAAGCATTCAATAAATACGAGTGAATGAAGTCACTTCATTTCTCTGTGCCTCAGTTACCTCGACTGTAAAACTAATTAATTAATTCATTCATTCATTCAATCTGATTCATTAAGCACTTACTATGTGCAGAGCACGGAACTAAGCACTTGGGAAAGTAAAATACAACAGTAAACAGTGCCATTCCTTGCCCACAATGAGCTCACAGTCTAGAACGGGGGAGACAGACATCAATACAAACAAATAAAATTACAGATATATACCTAAGTGCTGTGGGACTGGGACAGGCAAAGGGAGCAAGTTTGGATGACGCAGAAGGGAGTGGTAGATGAGGAAAAAAGTGGGGCTTAGTCTGGGGAGGCCTCTTGGAGGAGATGTGCCTTTGATAGGCTTTGAAGCCGGGGGGCAGGGAATTGTCTGTCAGATTTGAGGAGGGAGGGTGCTCCAGCCCAGAGGCAGGATGCGGGCAAGGGGTCGGCAGTGAGAAAGACAAGATCGGGGCACAGTGGAAAGATTAGCACTAGAGGAGCGAAATGTGTGGGCTGGGTTGTAAAAGCAGAGAAGCTAGGTGATGTAAGAGGGGGCAAGGTGATGGACTGCTTTATAGCCAATGTTGAGAAATTTTTGTTTGATATGGAGGCTGATGGACAACCACTGGGCGGGGATGACATGTCCTGGATGTTTTTTAGAATAATGATCTGGGCAACAGAATGAAATGTGGACTACAGTGGGGAGAGACAAGAGGTTGGGAGGTCAGCAAGGAAGCTATCCCTGTAATCTAGGTGGGCTAGGATGAGCGATTGTATTAATGTGGTAACAGTTTGAATGGAGAAGAAAGGGTAGATTTTACTGATGTTGTGAAGGTGGGACCGACAGGATTTGATGACAGATTGAATATGTGGGTTGAATAAGAGAGAAAATAGGATTGAGATGAGGATTGACGATTGAGACAGTGAACACCCTGTGAGACAGGGACGGTGTCCAACCCAATTTGCTTCTATCCACCCCCAACTTATTACAGTGCCTGTCATATAGTATGTGCTTAACAAATATTATTATTATCATAATTGTTACATGTAGTAGGACTTAAATTCCCATCCTAGTGGCTGAGTGTCCATTTGACTGAGAAACAGATTCTCACCATTTTCGGCACATTTTAGAGATCTTTTGAAGAAAGATCAAACTTCACTCTGGCTTTTTTTCCCTTGTCAAAGGTGCTAACCATTCTTACAGTGAACTCTTGGGACAGCTGAGAAGAGAGAAGCAGCATAGTCAGAGAGTAGCAGCATAGCCTAGTAGATAGAGCATGGGTCTGGGAGTCAGAGGACCTGGGTTCTAATCCCAACTCTGCCTCTTGTCTCTTGTGTGACCTTGGACTAGTCACTTCACTTCTCTGGGCCTCAGGTTCCTCCTGTGAAATGAGGATTTGACCGTGAGCCCCACCTGGGACATAGACTATGTTTAACCTGATTTTTTTTTAAATGGTATTGGTTAAGTGTTTACTATGTGCCAGGCACTGTAGTAAAGCACTTGGCAGATACAAGCTAATCATGTTGGACACTGTTTTAATTCCCAGTTTACAGATGAGGTAAATGAGGTCCAGAGAAATCAAGTGACTCACCTAAGGTTACACAGCAGATATATGTAAGCTCATTGTGGACAGGGAATATCTCTGTTTATTGTTATGCTGCATTCTTCAAAGTGCTTATTACAGTGCTTTGCACACAGTTAGCACTCAATAAATATGGCTGACTGACTTAATGAATAAAGTGGCACAGCAAGCATTAGAACCCAGGTCCTTCTGACTCCCAAACCTGTGCTTTATCCACAAGACCACACTGATTAGCTTGTACCTAGCCCAGAGTTTAGTCCTGTGTCTGGCACATTGTAATCGCTTAACAAATACTATTTAAAAAAAAACCAAAAAACGAGGATTCTGGGCCTGCTTCCCTTTCTGCCACCAGATCCACAATAACCCAACCTTGTCTGAAACGGATCACAATTTCTAAGGCTTCTTCTGCGGCAGCTTTAGAGGTAGGACACTGCCCGTGGCCCACCTACCCTGGGCTTGAACTTTGGCTGTTTTTCATAGAGCACTTAAGCAACCTCACCACCCACACCTTCCTGCAATCAACCCCCTGCTGTAGAGCACCCATTGAGTCTTTGTGGAAAGTGACATCATTAGCAATTGGAGCTCTGTTGTTTTCTTGAAAACAAATTCATACAAGACACATGATACATGTACCCAACGGTGTGGCATTTGGGTGATGTGACTGTGGATGATCAACATGTGACCTTCTCCCTGAGTCTGTTTTGGATGTGGAAAGTGCAGGAATCAAGGGGAACTCCTCCAGGGAACCAGAAAGATGAGGACAACCAGGAGCAGCATCAAGTAATCAATCAATCAATGATATTTATAGAGCTCTTACTGTGTGCAGAGAACTATTCTAAGCCCTTGGGAGCAGCTATCTTTTCCCCATTTAACAGATGGGAGAAAGGAGCACAGAGAGGTTAGGTGACTTGCCCAGGTCACACAACAGCCCAGTGGCAGAGCAGGAACTCAAACACTGATCTTCTGATTCCCAACCCCATCCTCTTGCAAGAAAATCCTCTAGCTTTTTCGTGCCACAGCGAAGATTGTAGTGGTAATCAATCAATCATTAATCAATCAATGGTATTTACTGAGGGCTTACTGTGTGTAGACTACTGTACTAAACACTTAGGAGAGTACAATATCATAATGTTAGTAGGCATATTACTTACCAGGAGGAGCTTATGGTCTAGAGGAGAAGGCAGAGATAAAAATAAATTGCGGATGTGTACATAAGTATTTTAGGGCTGAGGGTGGGGTGAATAGCAAGTGCTTAAGGAGGACAGATAATAATAATAATGATGTTGATGATAATTGCTAAGCACTGTTCTAAGCACTGGGGTAGATACAAGCTTATCAGGTTGGACACTGTCCCTGTGCCACATGGGGCTCACAGTTTTCCAAGTGCATAGGCAGCTCAGCAGGGGAAGGTAGTGGGGGAAATGAGGTCTTCGTTGAAAGCTTCTTGAAGGAGAAGGTTTTGTAAAATGGTTTTCAATTTGGGGAGAGTGATGGGCTGTTGGATATGAAGTGGGTGGGGAGGCGTTCCAGGCAAAAAGCAGGACACAAGTGAAGAGTCGGTAACAAAATAGAGGAGATTGAAGTACAGTGAATAGATTAGCATTAAAGGAGTGAAGTGAGCATGCTAGGTTGTAGTAGGAAATCACCAAGGTAAGGTAAGAGAGGGCAAGGTGATTGAGTGCATTAAAATTGATGGTAAGGAGTTTCTGTCTGAAGTGGAGTTGGATGGGAAACCACTGGAGGTCCTTGGAAAGTGATGAAGCATGGACTGAACTATTTTTTTTTCAATTATCTGGGCAGCAAAGAATGGACTGAAGTGGGGAGAGACAGGAGGCGGGGAGGTCAACAAGGAGGTCGATGCAACAGTCAAGGCATGAGAGAATAAGTGCTCAGATCAGCTTGGTAGCAGTTTGGACAGAGAGGATAGGGTGTGTGAAAGTAGAACCACTGGGATTTGGTGACAGATTGAATATGAGAGAGATGAGTCGAGGATGATGTCAAGATTACAGACTTGTGAGACTGGTAGGATAGTGATGCTGTCTACAATGATGAGAAAGGCAAGAGGAAGACAGAGTTTTGGAAGGAAGATGAAGAATTCTGCTTTGGACATGTTTAGTTTGAGGTGTCAGTGGGACACTGAATAAAGGTGTCTTGATGGTAGGAAGAAATGTGTTACTTTAGAAAAGGAGAGAGGTCAGGGTTGGAGAGGTAGATAGAAATCAAAGAAAAGGGATAAACATCCACTATTCAGGATGGAGAAATGTGACTGAGGGATCAATATAAAAACCAGGTGTTTAACAGTTTCGTGAATGACAGAGGAAATGCTCAATGACATCTCTGTTTTTGCAAATGACACCAAATTCTGGTAAGTTGTGAATTTTGTGGCAAATTCAAGGAAATTGAAGAAAGACTTATACAAAGCTAAGTGCGTGGGGAGAAAAAATGGCTAGGAGCTCCAGTGCAAGGAAGCTCGAGGTAACCCATCCAGAATATAATGATCCAAGCTCCTCCTCCCATCCTCTAACTGTTGGGATTCCACAAGGGTCAGTTCTTGGTCCTCTTCTGTTCTCCATCTACACTCACTCCCTTGGTGAACTCATCTGCTCTCATGGCTTCAACTATCATCTCTGTGCAGATGACACAAAGATCTACATCTCCGCCCCTGTCCTCTCCCCCTCCCTTCAGGCTCATATCTCCTCCTGCCTCCAAGACGTCTCTACCTGGATGTCTGCCCACCACCTAAAACTCAACATGAGCAAAACTGAGCTCCTCATCTTCCCTCCCAAGCCCGGTCCTCTCCCTGACTTCCCTATCACCGTGTATGGCACGACCATCCTTCCCGTCTCTCAGGCCCACAACCTCGGTGTCATCTTTGACTCGACTCTCTCGTTCACCCCACACATCTGATCCGTTACCAAAACCTGCTGGTCTCACCTTTATGATATCACCAAGATCCACCCTTTCCTCTCCACCCAAACAGCTATTTTACTGCTACAGGCTCTCGTAATATCCCGGCTAGTTTACTGTGTCAGCCTGCTCTCTGATCTCCCTTCCTCCTCTCTCTCCCCGCTCCAGTCTATTCTTCACTCCGCTGCCCATCTCATCTTCCTGCAGAAATGCTCTGGGCATGTCACTCCCTTTCTTAAAAACCTCCAGTGGATGCCTATCAACCTCCGCACGAAACAAAAACTTCTCACTCTAGGCTTCGAGGCTCTCCATCACCTTGCCCCTTCCTACCTCTCCTCCCTTCTCTCTTTCCACTGCCCACCCCACATGCTCCGCTCCTCTGCCGCCCACCTCCTCACCGTCCCCCGTTCTCACATATCCCGCTGTCGACTCCTGGGCCACGTCCTACCTCTGTCCTGGAATGCCCTCCCTCCTCACCTCCGCCAAACTAATTCTCTTCCCCTCTTCAAATCCCTACTGAGAGCTCACCTCC
Organism: Ornithorhynchus anatinus; assembly: GCF_004115215.2. Classification (NCBI taxonomy): domain Eukaryota; kingdom Metazoa; phylum Chordata; class Mammalia; order Monotremata; family Ornithorhynchidae; genus Ornithorhynchus; species Ornithorhynchus anatinus. The sequence continues at coordinate 137,253,821 of NC_041728.1, forward strand.
TCCAAGAGGCCTTCCCAGACTGAGCTCCCCTTTTCCCTCTGCTCCCTCTACCACCCCCCTTCACCTCTCCGCAGCTAAACCCTCTTCTCCCCCCTTTCCCTCTGCTCCTCCACCTCTCCCTTCCCATCCCCACAGCACTGTACTCATCCGCTCCACTGTATATATTTCCATTACCCTATTTATTTTGTTAATGAGATGTACATCACCTGGATTCTATTTATTTGCTATTGTTTTAATGAGATGTTCTTCCCTTTGATTCTATTTATTACCATTGTTCTTGTCTGTCCTTCTCCCCCGATTAGACTGTAAGCCCATCAAAGGGCAGGGACTGTCTCTATCTGTTACCGATTTGTACATTCCAAGCGCCTAGTACGGTGCTCTGCACATAGTAAGCGCTCAATATATACTATTGAATGAATGAATGAATGAATAATATAAGTACTACTATTATCACTCTATGGCTTTCAATAATGTTGGTATTTGTTAAGCGCTTACTATGTGCCGAGCACTGTTCTAAGCGCTGGGGTAGACACAGGGGAATCAGGTTGTCCCACGTGGGGCTCACAGTCTTAATCCCCATTTTACAGATGAGGGAACTGAGGCACCGAGAAGTTAAGTGACTTGCCCAAAGTCACACAGCTGGCAAGTGGCAGAGCTGGGGTTCGAACCCATGACCTCTGACTCCACAGCCCGTGCTCTTTCCAGTGAGCCACGCTACTTCAACAGAGTGCAGTGGTTCTTAGCTAATGAGGGTATGAATAAAGGTTAACATGTTGGCTAATTCTGTTGACTTGTACTCTCCCAAGGGCTTAGTATATAATGAGCACTCAATAATTGATTGATTGATTAAAGAGGCCCCTTTCATGTTGTTTCCTTTGAATCACAAGGCCAGGTAAGGCATATTATCCAAGTTCTTCATTGAAAGTCAGATCTGATTGGGGAAGATTTGAATAATGATTTCCCATGAAATAATAAGTCATATTTTGTGGTAGAAGCTCAGTTTTCCAATTCAGCACTTTGAATTCTCAGAGTCCTTTTTAATAATGTATACCACTGCTAAGGTAAACCGATATGACGCTACCCATTTCACCAATGAAGAGACTTAAGCATAGAAAACAAAAACAGCCAAGACACCTGGAAGCTTGGAATCAAAGCTCAGAGTTTCTTATTTTCACAGATCATGCCCACTTCCTCTACACTACACTTGCCCCCACACTACACTTCTTGCCCGCTACAGGAGTGAGTCAACGATCAATATGTTCCGTCTTTACAAACGACAAACCTCTCTTATTGATCCAAATAGATTTCCCTCTCGTGCACGAATTTGCCTGGCTACCAATCCCTGGTATCTGAAGAGCTAGAAGGTTTAACCTCTCCCTTTATTTTAAGATCACTAATAATCTGATAAGCTACACTTCCCCTTTTCAGCAGGAAATTATGCAGTCACGTCCCATGACGGTAGAATCGGGTGCATAGGTTTCTAGTTATGGAAAGATCTTCTGGGTAATGTTGCAGATTTTATGTTGCATGCCTGAATTGATTTAGCATTAATTTCTGAGAGGCTACTGTAATGCTACTTAATTGCCATTTGTTAAAACTTGGAATGCTATTGTATTTTGAAGGATGAATCTGTTCTCTGCAGGGAGGTCTTGAGTAAGCTCTTGGATAGAAGAACCATCTTTCCTGTTTTTACCACGGAGAGGTAAATGGAAAACAACTAACATGAATTATTGCTCCTTCTCCCTACTCAATGGTTAAATACCACGCTACAGAAGGCCATAAATGCCAACTCACGTAGCTGAGTCGGAGCCTTCCGGGTCCTTATGGTCGTCCAGAATTACGCAGAGATATTCAAGTCCTTGCAGTTCTGCTATATGAGTAAAATAATGGTTTAAAAAATATATAGCGCCAAGAGCAGGTGGGAATTTCTACTCAGATTTCTTCTTGTACTGCACTAAATTTAGAGGCTAGGGAGCACAGCTTTTTTTCCCCCACACTGGCCATTTTTAGTTTCTAGCACCATCTAGAGGAATACACCCTAACTCGGGTGTTTTCGGAGCTCTGTGTAAGAAACCCGTCAGATTCTGGCCCTCGTGAGGGCAGCACCATCCTCACTTCTAAAATCCAACGGAAGCTTTTTTATTCTCAAAATAATAATGAGAATAATGGTATTGCTTAAGCGCTTACTATGCTGTCCATCTGTCTCCCCCAGTTAGACTGTAAGCCCATCAATGGGCAGGGATTGTCTTTATCTGTTGCCAAATTGTACATTCCAAGCGCTTAGTACAGTGCTCTGCACATAGTAAGCATTCAATAAATACTATTGAATGAATGAATGAATGTGCCAGACACTGTGCTAAGCGCTGGGGTGGATACAAACAAATGAGTTTGGACACAGTCCCTGTTCCATGGGGGGCTCACAGTCTCAACCAAATTATTCTCAAATATTAGACATGAGTTTCAGGGCAGGGTCAGAATCTCCCAGGATCCTCTTTATAGTACCAGGAGAAGAATACTTCTCTAGGAGTCAAGCAGGAGACTCTCCTTCTACCAAGTTCTTGCTCGGGTATATAGGTTGGGACAAGGAAAGTCGGCATTAAATCAACCAAACCACTTCATCGTAACATGTCACAGGCAATTCGGCTGTGAGTGCCCGACATGGTTTGCACCGACACCAGATGTTTGCTCACAATAGGGTTCGTAAAGGTACTGGTGATGCGAGGCACTCAAAGGTCACGTTTAGTAAGTAGATGTATTGGGGAAACATTCTCACATCCCGAAACAGCCACATGGGAAGACTGCAGGGAACACAACAGACCCACGTCGGGATCAGTCATAGAGGCGTTTCAACGTACTAGATAGAGTGGTCCTTTCAAGTAGGGATTGATACAAAAGCGTGCCATCAAAGCATGACAAGGGGGTAGTTAGTTAATAGAGTGCTTTGCACATGGTAAGTGCTCAGTAAATACGACTGAATGAACGATCGAATGATTACAGTTGTGGTCCTTCATAGCAAGACGAGGGGGTAGTTAGAGTGAGGAAATAATAGGCAATCGACATACCATAAGAGACAGAGCGTACCTGCAAATTTGTAAATCACAGAGATGGGGGAGTGGGGTGGACAGGGCAACTTCGGAAATGAGAAGCAACATGGCCAAGTGAATAGGATCCGAGAGTGGGAGTCAAGAGGTTTTGGGTTCTAATCCAGTCTCTGCCACTTGACTGCTGTGTGACCTTAGGCATGTCATTTCACTCCTCTGTGCCTCAGTTACCACTTCTGTAAAATGGGGATTGAGATTGTGAGCCGCACATGGGACAGGACTGTGTCCAACTTGATTTGCTTGGATCCACCCCAGCGTGTAGTACAGTGCCTGGTACATAGTAAGTGCTTAATAAATATTTTTACTATTATTATTATTACCTATAATTGGGCTATCTTTTCTCCATAAATCCTTTCAAGATAGCCACATCCTCTGGGAAGTATCCTCCTGACCAAGTCTGGCATTTCTTCACAGTGCAGAGTTTTGAGTCCATCCTTGCTCTATGAGATAAGGACAACATTCCTGGAGTTGGATCACTCTGTACCTGGTGCAGGGATGTGGTTCTTTATCAGGGGCCTTCCTCCTCCCAGGAATATGAATCAAGGGACCACAGTTCTTGGGTTGGCATCAGGAGATAGGCGGTGTCTTTGTTCAGGCCTCACATGCTAGATTGGTTAAGTGCCACTAAGTTCTCCTCGCTATTCTTCTAAGGTATTCCCCTTGCAATTGCCTAGTGGAAAGACCACAAACCTGGGAGTCAGAGGATCTGGGTTCTAATCCCAGCTCTGCCACTTGCCTGTTGTGGGACCTTGGGCAAGCCACTTAACTTCTCTGTGCCAGATTGTAATAATAATAATTATGGTATTTGTTAAGCGCTTACTATGTGCCAAGCACCGTTCTCAGCGCTGGGGTAGAGACAAGGTAATCAGGTTGTCCCACGTGGGGCTCACAGTCTTAATCCCCTTTTTACAGATGAGGTAATTGAGGTACAGACAAGTTAAGTGACTTGCCCAAAGTCACACAGCTGAAAAGTAGCGGAGCAGAATTAAAACCCATGACCTCTGATTCCCAAGCCCATGTTCTTTCCACTAAGTCACGTTGCTTCTCCAAAACTAAAAACAGTACTAAAAACTGGGGTAGATACAAGCTTTTCAGATTGGACACAGTCCACGTCCCACTTGGGGCTCAATCCCCATTTTACAGATGAGGTAACTGAGGCACAGAGAAGTTAAGTGACTTGCCCAAAGTCACACAGCAGATATGTCACGGAGCCAAGACTAGAACCCAGGTTCCTCTGAAGTGTGTCTCCCAACTTTATTGCACTGTACTCTCCCAAGTACTCAGGGCACAGTGTAAGACCTCCATACATACCATTGTTCGTTTGGGTTAGAGGTTCCAAAGAAACAAGATGGAGAGATCCAGTTCTACGGCAGATTTGTGTAGATGGATGAGGTAGTGCCAATCTGTGGGAAGTGTTGACAGTCAGAAGCTTGGATTCTGTTCATTCACAGGGAGACAGTGAGTCTCTGGAGGCCTGATCAGCACAAATCTATATCCAGCATACAAATTGTGTGACAACACTTTTTCCTTCCAGATATCATTTTAGCTAAAGGCGCTGATAAAAAAACATTTTCATTTGAATGTCAAAATCCAGCACTTCTGAGACTATCTGCCATTTGATAGAGAATATTAAGTTTGTCTACCCTTAATATTGAAAATGGGTTGTATGGTTCACAACAAAAGCAAGAATAGTGTATAAGCAATACTAATACAAGAATTCCTTCTGTATTTTCTTTGCAAAAATGCCTTTTTACTTCCTATCTTTCCACTTTCCCTTGTAACTATGGAATTTATTAATCCCTTAGCCTGTGCTAAATTCTAGGGTAGACGAGGATATCAGATAAGACACAATTCTTGTTTCATATAGGACTCACAATCTCATCTCCATTTTACAGATGAGGAAACTGAGACCCAGAGAGGTAAAGTGACTTGTCCAAGGTTACCCTGCTGGCCAGTGGTAGAGCCAAGACTAATTTCCCTCTTCTGGGTAACTACTCTGGGTAACTAGAGAAGCAGTGTTGCTTAGTGGATAAACCGTAGGCCTGGGATTCAGAAGGACCAGGTAATAATCCTAGCTTCGCCACTCGCTTGATTTGTGACCTTGGAAAAGTCAATTCATTTCTCTGTGCCTCAGTTACTTCATCTGTAAAATGGGGGATAAGTCTGTGAGCCCCATGTGGGACATGGATTGGGTCTAACTTCATTAGCTTGTATCTACCCTGGTGCTTAATACAGTGTCCGGCACATAGTAAGCACATAAAAAAACAAACAAAAAGCCCTATTCTCTCCTTTCTGTGCAAGAGAGAATAGTAGAATTCCTCTTTGCCTCCCTTGTTATGGCTTGGTGTGGCATGATGACTATGAGAAGCAGCATGGCCTAGTGGCAAGAGTACAGGCTTGGGAGTCAGAGGATGTGGGTTCTAATCCCTCTTCTGTCACTTGTCTGCTTGTGACCTTGGGCAAGTCACTTAACTTCTCTGTGCCTCAGTTACCTCATCTGTAAAATGGGGACTAAGACTTTGAGCCCTATGTGGGACGATAAAATGTACCTACCTAGGTGCTTAAACAGTGCTTGGCACATAGTAAGCATTTAACAAATACTATTATTATTATTAATTATTATGATGGTCAACAGGATGTCCAAATCCAGACATCCAGAGAAAATTACCAGCAGCATCCTCTGCAGACCTTGGACAAATAATGATCACTTGGTACAGTGCCTGGAACATAGTAAGTGCTTAACCAATATCATAACTATTATTATTATTATCACCATGGTTTTTTGTTAAGCTTTTACTAATGTTAAACACTGAGGTGTCTATGAGATTATCAGATCTGATAGAGTTCCTGTATCACGTGAGTCTCACAGTCTAAGAGGGAGGGAGAGCAGGGGTCTGTATCATTTACAGAGAAGAAAATTGAAGGCCAGAGAAGTCAAGTGATTTGCCCAAATTCACCCAGCAGGCAAACAGGGGAACCAGAATTAGAACCCATCTCCCCTTCTAGACTGTAAGGTGGTTGTGGGCAGGGCATTTGTCAGTTTACTTTATATAGTATCTTCCCAAATGCTTAGTACAGTGTTCTGCACACAGTAAGCACTCAATAAATTATGATGAATGAATGAACCAAGGTTTCCAGACTAGCAAACCGGTTCTCTTCCACCAGCCCCTGTGGCTTCCAGATGTCCAACTGGCTCCCTAACCTGTCCCACATAACCTTTGGCTGCAGGCTTGGGCAGTTTGAAAGCAGCGTGACCTAGTGGAAAGAACCAGGGAATCAGAAGGCTCTGGGTTCTAATCCCATATCAGCCACTTGTCTGCTGTGTGATCTTGGGCAAGTTATTCTCCCCCCTTTACCTCTCCGCAGCTAAAGCCTCATTTTCCCCTTTTCCCTCTGCTCCTCCACCTCTCCCTTCCCATCCCCACAGCACTGTACTTGTCCGCTCAACTGTATATATTTTCGTTACCCTATTTATTTTGTTAATGAATTGTACATCACCTTGATTCTATTTAGTTGCCATTGTTTTTATGAGATGTTCTTCCCCTTGACGCTGTTTAGTGCCATTGTTCTTGTCTGTCCGTCTCCCCCGATTAGACTGTAAGCCCGTCAAATGGCAGGGACCGTCTCTATCTGTTGCCGACTTGTTCATCCCAAGCGCTTAGTACAGTGCTCTGCACATAGTAAGCGCTCAATAAATAAATACTATTGAATTTCACTTCTCCGTGCCTCAGTTCTCTCATCTGAAAATGGGAATGAAGACTGTGAGCCCCACGGTGGGCAGAGAATGTGTCTGTCTGTTGTTGCATTGTACTCTCCCAAGCGGTTAGCACAGTGCTTTGCATACAGTAAGTGCTCAATAAATATGATTGAATGAATGACATGAACTGTGTCCAACCTGATTAGCTTGTGTCTACCCCAGCACTTAGTATGGTGCCTGGAATATGGTAAGTTCATAACAGATACCATAGAAAAAAATAAAACAATGGGAGTCTGGGATAACGTTCATGAAGTCTTGTACAAAAACGGCCTGACAGGATTATCCCACAGTGGCTTCTTCACAGTGTAAGGTGGGTTTTGTGGGTAGAGGTTTGTGGTGGGGAGGGAGAGAGGATGGGGATTATCTAGGAGGAGCTGGACTCAGGTAGACCCCCACCATGACCAACTGGTATTTCCTGATGTACATTTCCTCCCCATTCTTTCATTCAGTCGTATTTATTGAGCGCTTACTGTGTGCAGAGCACTCTACTAAGAGATTGGAATGTACAATTCGGCAACAGATGGAGACAATCCCTGCCCAACAACGGGCTCACGGTCTAAAAGAGGGAGACAGACAGCAAAATGAAACAAGTAGACAGGCATCAATACCATCAAAGTAGTCCCTCAAAAGGTGGCTGCTGGGGGACGGGGAGAGGCAGGAAAGAGGAAGAGGCACAACATGGGGTCATGTTCTTCGCTTTAAAACTGATCGATCAATCAATCAATCAATCCTTCAATCAGTCCACCCTCTCAGTGTCAAACAGGACTAAAGCTCGCTGGGAGCAGGGAATGTATCTGTTTATTGTTATATGGTACTGTCTCCAGTGCTTAGTACAGTGCTCAGCACACAGTAAGCACTCAATAAATATGACTGAATGAACAGAGGGGTCCCTCCAATCCCCTAGTTGAAGTGACAACCTACATCACAGTGGGGCAGCACTGCAATGAGGACATACACACTCACACACCTATGCATAACAGAAATCTCCACTGGCAAAGAGATACACAACTCTGCTTCTGCAGAGATTTCTTTTCCATATTACCTAATCCCCAAACTCCCTCAATACCAACCCATTTTCTCATCTCTATTAACAATTGACTTAATGACCAAGCAATAGATCAACCCCTATCGGTGATAATTATTACTCTTTTTCTAACACTGTAGAAACTGTGGGTGGGCTGTCAGAACAAGGAGACAGAGGTTAAGGGGAACTGAAAGAGATGAATCTTTCCCAAGGTGAGTTCCAGGACAAGCAAGCTCTTCTCTTGCATAGCTATTTTTGCTTTGGGTTTCTGTGGTATTTGTATCTACCTTAGCACTGTACTAAGCGCCGGGGTAGATACAAGCTAGTCAGGTTGGATCCAGTCCATGTCCCTCATGAGGCTTTGTGCTGAGGCGAACCAGGGCATCCACCATGTCAAGGTCAAAACGTTATCTTGTGATTGCCCAGCTAGAAAAGGGGAACTGGGAAGTGCAGGAGGGACGCCAACCCTACAAACCCTACAAACGAAACTGCTAGACATCTCAGGTCAGGTATGCAGAAGAAGGTGTCCCTCGCCGGAAGACCGAACCGACAGGTAATAAATACCTGCTACCAACTGACATTCTATGCAGTGAATGGAGATTTGCAGGAGCACAGCTGCGTGGTGTCACCTCAGCGTGGGATGCCCATTCTGTCTGCCCCAAGTGAGGAGCAGTGGGATAGGTAAGTGTCCTTCAGAGTGCTTGTGGGGCTGTTGCTCACCATTTGCATGAAACGGCATAAGTGTATTTCCTCCAGAGAGAGAAGAGTTTGTGGTTGGGAGCTAGGTGCTTCACCATGTGACAGTAGCACATAACTGTATTCCTCCTGAATGGGAAGGTCAATCCCTGCATGTGAATAACTAAAAATAAGTGTATTCTTCCCCAGAAGGAAGCTCAATTCACCACGTAGAATACATTTCGCATGACTCAGGTTTTCTGACTCCAGTCTCTCACTCTCGCCGATTCTCAAACCCATCCACAGGAGACGGGCGGCAGGATTACAGTCTTAAGTCTGATTTTACAGATGAGGTATGTGAGGCTCAGGGAAGTGATGTGAATTGCGCAAAGTCACACAAAGACACATGGCGGAGCTAGTATTAGAACCCAGGTCCTTCCGATGCCTAGGCCTGCGCTATATCCATTAGGCAACGCTGCCATTCCCTGAAATTTAAAAAGCAGTGTCCCCTCTAAAAGCCAGAGAGGGCAGTTATTTGAGGAAGACCTATTGAGGGCACCATCTTCACAATGCTCCCTGTGGTGCCCATTTTGGTAAGGTCAAGAGGGCATGTGATTTGGGGGGAATAATCAGGGACTCCTATACCTAAGACCCATGGGGCTACACAGACTTTTTAGCCCCTGCATTAATCAGATCATGGGTGCAGATTTTAACTGAATCCCTTTCCATAACAATAACCAGTGTTCCTGGAAGGAAAAACTTTCCACTGTCTTCCCAGTCAAGCATCATCCAAAAAGGTTTCCAGGAAGCAAACATTTCAAAATAAGAACACACACTCTATATTCATGATTTATTTGCCTCATCGATGCTCATATGTATAGTAAGGACGTAAAATGGCTTATGTTAATATAGACACATAGATTTGAAGAGCGAGCTGTGGGGTACTAAGAGCACTGATTGCTTAGCAGAGAATGTCTACAAGTATTATTTCTACTCCCTTCATAGAAGGAAAATTTACATGCTGCCATCTTCCTACATAGCCAGTCAGGTACACACAATTCTACATCCACATATTCCTTCTTTCAATTTCTTAGGAGCAAATACTTATAACAAATCTTTCTTGATGGATGCATTTTGCAGGGGAAGCCTGATCTATATCCTGTCGATTGATTTGACTCAGAGTAAATATGTGATTTAAAAGGTTACGTATTGTCCAAGCAGAATTAATCAAAATGAATTGAAGAATTAAAATTACAGTAAGAATGGGCAATTCGTCAAAAGGGGCTGACAAACTGCATATGAACAGGTTAAAATAGTCTCTGGATCCAACATGGAGTAGTCTCGAAACCGCCTTCGGCTTTCGTTCGTCCAAAATGGTCCTCAGCATTGGAACCAGGAGTGGTTGGGGGTGCGAATTTACAGTGAAAATAAACCAGCCAAACATGCACTGATTTGAGATACTGAATAATAAAATACAAACAGTATAAAGGAGGTGCATAAAAAAGATCTCTCCCTACCCCACACCACCCAACTAAATCCCTCAAAATGGTTTAATTCCAAACATCCCTAGGGATAATATAAACCAATAATACATTACATCAGAGTCATTGATAAAAAACACATAGTTCAAGAAACTGATAGAATAAAGAATACAAATACATTTGTTCTTCAACCTTATTCCTAAACAGGGCCCATGAGCCTGGAAGACACTGAGTCAAAGTCAACAACTTCGAGGAGCAGGAATGTAGGTTTTGTCCAAAGTCTCTAGTTATTGTCACTTTGCAATGACCACAGAAGGGAATCTGAAGAATCAACAGGGAACCATGTATCTCCCAGCTGGGGGTAGTTATGAGTTAAAATATCCTTTTGTGACCTTCTGTACTCTGATTTGTTCAGTACGAGAAGGGAGAAGATATGACGGTCAGACCTTTTTTTTCCAAAATGTTACACAAAATAAGAAACATAATGTAATATTTCACAACATATTGAACTGATTAAATCAAGAATTTGAAAACTGAATTTAGATCAATATTTGTAATTCAAGTATGTGCCGTAAAGGCAATACTCTAAGGATCTCAATATTATCTATCCCTTACCAGGGCGCGGTTCTGTCATAAAGACCCTTGGGATGAAAGATGATTTGATTTGTTAAGTAACTGATGGGGGAAAACACACTTTGAAAAATACATCTTCTTGATGCATAATTACGTATATCATCGTTACATGTCTGTGTGTCACTGCAATTAGATTTGGAAGACCATTAATCTATGATGAGTAAAAGCCACCTGAGGTATTTCAAGAGTTAAACAATCTAGACATAGGGATTTAAAAAGATGCTGTTTTGTGGATATTCTGATTCCTCTTTCTAAGGTGCTTTATAAATAAAAATTATATTTTGGTTCAGAAATATACAAGTCAATAATCTACTGATCAACCCTCAAAGCCTCTCTATGGTGTGCTGATGATGCTAATAATAAGGCCAGGTGTGATAATTCCCAGAACAGACTGAATTTGTTTGTTGCCCTCCCTGGATTGCTTATTTTTGGTTTTGTTTTATGGTATTTGTTAAATGCTTTCAAACACTGTTCTAACTGCTGGAGTAGGTACAAATTAATTAGGCCATTCACAGTCGCTGTCCCACGTGGGGCTCATAGTCTAGGTAGGAGAGAGAACAGGTATTTAATACCCATTTTACGGTTGAGGAAACTGAAATGACTTGCCCAAGGTCATGAAGCAAACAACCGGCAAAGCTAGGATTAGAAGTCAGGATCTCTGACACCCACGCCTGGGCTTCTTCCACCTAGGCCACATTGTTGTATAGGGTGAAGTTACAGGAGGAATAACTAATGATAGCCAGTTGGAATTTTTTTTGTCCAAAACCATAACAAGGTAGTAATCCAATTTACATTACTAACATTCTTCCACGACTGCCCAACAAAACTCTTTCTCCCCACCAAAAAAATCTGCAGAAAAGGAAATCCAGACCGTCAAGAACATCTTTGACTGTTGAAAACCCGTTTCTCGCGAAAACCAATTCACTGATGCAAAACCTTCAGAAAAATTCATAATAGCAATAGGAAGCTTTGAATTCATTGTTCTTATACATTTAAATCAATCAATAGTATTTCTTAAGCACTTAATGTGTGCAGAACAATTAATCAATGATATTTATTAAGTGCCTACTATTTGTGCAGAGCGTTGTACTAAGCACTTGAGAGAGTACAACAGAGCTGATAGACACGTTCCCTACTTGCAAACTTTCAGTCTAGGATTAAAATCAAAATCCTAATGTTTAAAAATGTTTTGATTTCATATGAATGCACAGCATTTCTGCTAACTTTGGTGTGGCTATTATAGAATGATCGATCAATTAATCGATCATTAGTATTTATTGAGCAACTACTGCATGCAGAACACTGTTCTAAGTGCTTGGGAGAGTTCAATAGAGCAAGTAGCCACCATCTGTGTGACTTTGGGCAAGTCACTCAACTTCTCTGTGCCTCAGTTACCTCATCTCTAAAATGGGGATCAAGGTTGTGAGCCCCTAGTGGGACAACCTGATAACTTTGTATCTACCCTAGTGCTTAGAACAGTGCATGGCACATAGTAAGCACTTAACAAATGCCATCATTATTATTATTATCTCAGCTCTCTAGGAGCTTAAAACCTGATAGGCCATGAATCTGTAACTACATTACCCAAAGGCAGTACAGAATGCTGTCTTTCCCACAGTCCTACTGCCGCAACAAATCTTCTCATTTAGGCTTTTAAACTTTAACTTCATTTTATGAGAAGGCGCAACAGAAAGTAAAAGAAAATTACAATGGAAACCAGGAGAGTCATTAGTGGCTTACCAGTCCTTTTCTGTTTGGGCTTTCTTGTTGGCATCCGGTTGGATAACCAGAAGCGGTTGGCCCATCCGTTTCATGGTTAAAAAATGAAACCAAGTCTCAAGGATCTCAAGGGATTTCAATTTCAGTCATTCTTCAAGGCAATATCCCTACAATGGACTGCAACCAGCTTCATATACACCAGCCTACTTTCAGTTCTTCCTGAGTTTTGACTAAAAGTTCTGGATAGAATATGGGTAAGGAAATAGGGACCATTCTTCCGAGAGCGTGTGCTGTCGGAACGGAATGTGATCTGAGGTCAGAGGAAATGGTTGTGAGCATGTGTGCAGCAATGGAAGCTGAGGCCGTGGAGGGAGTGTTATAACACGAGTCTTCCTTAAGGAGAGGTTCGTCTACAATATAACAGGAGGAAAGCCGATGTATAGGTAGATGAAATGCAGCAAACAATTTTCATTTCTTCTCAATTATCAGAAGAGTTGCTTGTAATTTTACTGTGCTACCAGATGAAATGTATGGATGAGTTAGGCACTTCTGAAAATCTCTAAAACTTCTTAGAGCCACTTCATTTAATGCAGCAAAGCAGTGATTTTCTCAATGGCACCATAGGGGCTTGAAAAGCCAGTATGACCTACGTTCAATAATAATGATAACAACTGTGCGTAAGCGCTTACTAGGTGTCGGACACTGTACTAAGCACTGGGATCGATACAAGCAAACCGGGTTGGACACAGTCCCTGTACCACGTGGGGCTTATAGTCTTAATCCTCATTTTTACAGATGAGGTAACTGAGGCACAGAAAAGTTAAGTGAGTTGCCCAAGGTTACACAGTAGATGAGTCAGAATTAGAACCCAGGTCCTTCTGACTTCCAGGCCCCTGCCGTATCCACTAAGCCATGCTGCTTAGGTAGGGAATAGCTTATACAAAGGGAAAAATCTAACTCAGTAATAAAATGTTGCCTCTGCCTAAATAGTCCCTGTTGGGGAACATTAGTGTTAATGCTACAGTGCATTGTTATTCTACATTCAGTTGATTTTCCTAAACGAGACTTGAGTTCATTCATTCATGCAGTCATTTATTGAGCCCTTACTTTGTGCAGAGCACTGTACTAGATGGGAAAGGACAATTAACAACAATATTGGTGTAGCAGGCGTTAGGCACTGAGATGTAGGAAATGGGAGAGGTCTGAGAGATGCTTGCGATGTACTCTTTCCAACCTTTCTTTTCCTACAGTAAATAATCAAAGTTCCTTCAGCTCCCGGAAGGATGGTGCGACTCTCTCCTCATGCCACACTTTGATGTGATGAACTATTATAATCGTGGTTCATAAAGAGAGGACGAATATGTGCTTTCACTTAACGAGGGTGACTTCACCACCACAATTCATCTTGTCAGTTCTACAAATGACCAGCAGTCAAATACTGGTTTTACTAAGAGAACCTAATCGCACGAGTTGCTCGAGGGTGGAATTCTATCCGTACCAGAATAGCACTGCGGGCTGGCTGCTGGCTGAGCCTTCTCAGAGGCCCTGTGGAAAGACGGCCATCTGAGGGTCATTCTCTCAAGCATCGAGTTTGAAGTCCTTTTGCTGGAAGAGAAATGAGATGGCTGAATTCCACAGGCAAGAATAACAAGAAAGAAGCAAGGCCTGGAAGACCTAGGTTCTATTTCTGGCTGTACCACTTATTGGCTATGTGACATCTTGAGCAAGTGATCAAAATTTCCTGTGTCTCAGCTACCCCACCTGAAAAATGGGGATTAATCTTGTTCCCTCCTTCTTAGACAGTGAGCCCCATGTGGGACAGGGACCGTGTCCAACCTGATTATCTTCTATCAATCAGTGCGTTATACGGTGCCCATCACATAGTAAGTGCTTAACAAGTAGCATAATTATTATTTTTGTTATTATGTGCCCACTGCAACTTCAAGCAATATCTCCCCAGTGGTTAGTGTAGTTATGTAAATAGAGGCTTGAGGAACAAGAAGCAGCAACTAGAGAAGCAGCCTAGTGTCAAGAGCCCAGGCTTGGGAGTCAGTGGTCGTGGATTCTAACCCTGGCCAAAGTGACTTTGGGTGAGTCACTTAACTTCTCTGTTCCTCAGTTACCACATCTGTAAAATGGGCATAAAGACTGTGACCTCCATGTGGGACAACTTGATTATCCTGTCTCTCTCCTAGTGCTTAGAACAGTGCTTGGCACATAGTAAGCGCTTAACAAATACCATCATTATTAACACTGGTCCAGATGAGATGGAGTTAGTCAGTGAACACATTAAGGAGTTTCCAAAGATGCAGATGACCTTGGCAAACCACCCTGCCTGCTCATTTACTGTTGCTGCTCATGGCCCTTCTCCGCTTTCAAGAGAAAAGATCTATTTGTTCATGAAAAAGAGAATATGAGTAGGTATAAAAAACTCTTTCTTTCAAAAGAACAGACAGCCTTCATGACGATCCATTTCCAACTTGTCTGTCTCTGGACCACAACCTAAACATAATATACGGTCTTAAAAAGGGACCTCACTGAAGTTCCCGAGGAGTGAAACTTGAATGGCCAAATCATCCAAATCCTTAGGTCCAAACCTCCATGGGCACAATGGACTCTTTTGTTCCCACAGAAGGAAGCAAGCATTCATCCAGAAGAAAACTAAAGGGGAATTGTACGAGAAATCCACGAATCTTTTTTAATTCCTCTTCAGCTTTGCCAGGATCTTCCTTTGCTAAAATGGGCTTGCTTATAAACTCTCGCAGCTGAATTAGATTACGGACCTGGTCACTGGGAAGGCAGCGGAACACCTGATTGAATTGAAAAAGAGAAAATGTAATGCATTCCAAAGACAATACCAATATATTCTCGCCTGACTGTCTGAGTTGTTATGTAATACTTATTCTTTTGGCCTATATCGACCAATCAATCGTATTTATTGTGTGTTCACTGTGTGCAGAGCTTGGGAGAGTATAACATAACAGAGTTGGTAGACATATAAAACCCAGTAGGCTTGAGCAGTCACAGATCTGATTTTCTTGCTAAAATGGGATTATTCTTTTGTGGGGCTGGTTTGCAGTTTTCTGCATCCACAGATTGAAAAATTATTTTGGATCTAGATAGCTCATTAAGGCTGGGCTCACACTCCCATAGCAGAGGAAGTTGGAATATCACCAAACCTTTTCGGTCAATAAAAGGAGGGAGTTTTTGTTCTCTCAACTCACTGAATAACTTGAGCTGTAGTGACCTGTTTGAAGAGTAAAATCAGAAAATAACTTTTTAAACCTGAAAGCGTTTCATTGGCTCACTACTGCATCCAACAAAAAGTATTTGGGTTTGCCCTAATGTACATATTGGATTATCCACTCAGTGGTTGTATTTGTATGCTTTTATTCTGATTCTTCTTATGCCAAGTCACAGAGGGCTTAATACAGTCATCTGTAAAACATCGGTATTCAATAAATGTTGCTGATACTCTGAGAGGCAAAACTTAAAGATTTTGCTTTGCTCTGAACTGAAGGCTGTTAAAAAGAAAGTCTTCTATCCAATAAAATGAACTGTGCAACCCTAAACACAAGCACTGAAGAAAATACCATAAAAGAACACTTTTTTCCTGCCCTTGTGAATGTGTGCTCTCCTGACGATGAGTAGATTGTGAGGAGAGAGGAGGAATCAAGTTCTGAACTTTACCTTATCGAATATCGTGGCATTGCGGGCAGCTGTTGAAATCCACACCTCCTTGAAGAATCTGTCACTCACGGGATCCTGAACATCAACTGTTGGATCAGAAAGACAGCCAAGGACAAGCCTGAAAAACAAAAAAAACAGTCACATTTTATAAGGTACCTGGAAGGATTTAATAAATTGTCCTCTTCAATGGGAATGCAATGCCTAGTTTCTCCTTCTACAAGAAAAAATAGCCAAAAATATCTTTACTGAACACACAATCGTGTCAATGAGCACCAGAAAAAGGAGTTTTTTTAAGGTTGCAGATAATACCCAGAAGAATAACAACGGAGGAAAACATACATGTGCCAAGCACTGTGCTAAGCTAAGGGAAGATATGAGATAATTTGATCAGCCACATGCCGTGTACCACATAAAGCTCACAATCTAAGGAGGAAGGAGAACAGGTATTTAATCCCCATTTTACAGAGGACAAAACTGAGGCTCAGAGAAGTTAAATGATTTGCCCAAGGTCACGTAGCAAGCA
This sequence comes from Ornithorhynchus anatinus, assembly GCF_004115215.2. Classification (NCBI taxonomy): domain Eukaryota; kingdom Metazoa; phylum Chordata; class Mammalia; order Monotremata; family Ornithorhynchidae; genus Ornithorhynchus; species Ornithorhynchus anatinus. The sequence continues at coordinate 137,270,424 of NC_041728.1, forward strand.
AAGTCTCAAAGCTGGAATTAGAACCCAGACCCTCTGACTCCCAAACTGGTGCTCTTTCCACTAGCCCAGGCTGCCTGTTGGAGAAGGGAGGGAGGGAGGTAACACAACTAGCACCCTTTGAACAGGATCACATTACAGACTAATCTGGGAAAACTGAGGGAGAGCTCCACAGCAACCAGAATGACCAATCTATCAATCAAAGTTACTTATAGAGGGCTTACTGTGTGCAGAACACCGTTCTGAGTGCTTGAGAGAGTACAATACATTAGAGTTGGTAGACTCATTTCCTGTCCACAAGAGAAGCAGCATGGCATAGTGGATCGAGCACGGGCCTGGGAGTCAGAAGGTCATGGGTTCTAATCCCGGCTTGGCCACTTATCTGCTGTGTGACGTTGGGCAAGTCACTTCAGTTCTCGGTGCCTCAGTTATATCATCTGTAAAATGGGCATTGAAACCGTGAGCCTCAAGGGGGACAGGGACTAAGTTCGATCCAATTTGCTTGAATCCACCCCAATTCATAGTACAGAGCCAGGCACATAGTAAGCACTTAATGAATACCATAACTATTATTTTATTATTATTAGGGAGTTTATAGCCTAGAGGAGGAAGACAAATATTAAAATAAACTACAGATGATACATGAGTGCTGTGGGGTTGAGGGTAGGATGAATACCAGGTACAGATCCAAGTTCAGAGATGATGCAGAGGGGAGAGGGTGGAGGTGAAGTAAAGGCTTAATCAGGGAAGGCATCTTGGAGGAGATAATAATAATGATGCTTTTTGTAAAGTGCTTACTATGTGCCAAGCACTGTTCCAAGCGCTGGGGTAGGTACAAGGTAATCAGGTTGTCTCACATGAGGCTCACAGTCCTAATCCCCATTTTACAGATATGGGAACTGAGGCACAGAGAAGTTAAGTGACTTGCCCAAGCTCACTCAGCAGAAAAGTGGCAGAGTCGGGATTACAACCCACAACCTCTGACTCCCAAGCCCCTGAGCTTTCCACTAAGCCACGCTGCTTCTCTCACACTGCTTTTAATAAGGCTTTGAAGGTAGGGAGAGTGAGGTTCTGAATATGAATATATGAATGGGGAGGGAATTCCAGGCCAGAGGAAGGTTGTGGGAGAGGGGAAGGAGCGAGATCGAGATACAGAGAGTAGGTTGGTGTTGGAGGAGTGAAGTAAGCGCTCAATAAATATGACTGAATGAAGTATATGGACTGGGTTGTAGTAGGAAGTCAGCCAGGTAAAGGAGGAGGGGGAGAGCAGATAGACTGCTTGAAAGCCAACAGCAAGGAATGTCAGCAGGAAGGGTCAAGGATGAGAAATAAACCTCAAAAAAAAAATACATCTTTGTACCAGCTCAACAGCAAACAATCTATACTCAAAATAACATAGCAAAATCAGCGAGGTGATGCTGTTTAAAATGAACGTACGCCACTGCCCAAGAAGATGTTTGAGTAAGGGTGGGGAGGGAGAAGAACCATCACATACACTGCTGCTCCTAGGATACTGCTTTGGCTGGACTCCTCAGTGCATGGAGGACACAGGGGACTCAGAGATGTTCAGAGGACAGGTACAGAGATCATTAAAAGGGTTGGGAAAAAGGTAAATATAGAAAGGATGAAATAGCAGATTATTCAGTAGAGGAAAGTTTTGCTAAAATGACATCTCCCTTCCCTTCCCTCCCTGCTGTGTCACTCATGTCCCAAACTGAACTCCTCCTATTCCCACCCATACCCTTTCCTTCCCCAACCCTATCCTCCCCTTGACTTTCCGATCACTGTAAACAGCATCACCATCCTCCCTGTTTCAGAAGCCCATAACCTTGGCGTTGTCCTTGACTCATTGCTCTCGTTCAACCCACATATTCAATCTGTCACCAAATCCTATCGGTTCAACCTTCACAACATCACTAAAATCCTCTCTTTCCTCTCCAGCCAAACTGCTACAATGTCGATCCTATCCCAACTTGATTAGCATCAGCCTCCTTGATGACCTCCTTGCCTCCTGTCTCACCCCACTCCAGTCCATACTTCACTCTGCTGCATCAGTTTAGATCGTTTTTCTAAAAAAAGTTCAGTGCATGTCTCCCCCCTCCTCAAAGACCTCCGATAGCTGCCCATCCACTTCGGCGTCAAATAGAAACTCCCGTCTTTCAGTCTACCATGAACAGCCAAGTGTATAATAAACGGGGAGGGGAAGGCAGATAGGAGAAATGAGGGCTTTGTCAGGGAAGGCTTCTCGAAGGAGATGTGATTTAAGGGAGGTTCTGAAGGTGGGGAAAAGTGGTACGCTATCAAATATGAAGGGGAAGGGAATTTCAGGCCTGAGGGAGAACACGATCTCTGCCCTAGCTGGGAAGACAGACATTTAAAAGTATAGATAGTATAGAGATATGTACATAAGTGTTGTGAGGGTCAGGGGTTTCTGCAGATGCAGCCCCATTATAAACCAAGAAAGACAAAGAAGACTGTGGGTTGGCAAATTTGGTTTGCCAAAGGCAATACGTAAGCAACAGAAAAACTGAATTGCCAAGCAGAAATAATAACATTGGCAAGAATCAAACAAAATTCCTGGCTGTCCGAGAAGGTTGAAAGCAATTCGCAGATGCCACCTGCTTCACAATGGGGCTAATGCCAAAGGATTCATTAGCTACTTAATGAAAGGGGCTTGATAATTAGGAGTATTTTGGTGTAATTCAACTGCATTGTGCTAGAAAATGCTATAATGGGTGCATGGAAGTAAAATGGGAATATCAGATGGTTTCTTTGTGCGCCTTCCACCTGATCGGCTGGGGTACTCTAGTCGGAAAGCTCATTGTGGGCAGGGAATTTGTTATATTGTAATCTCGTACTCCCCCAAGCGCTTAGTACAGTGCTCTGCACACAGTAAGCGCTCGATACATTCGATTGAATGAATGAATAATAATAATAATGTTGGTATTTATTAATCGCTTACTATGTGCAAAGCACTGTTCTAAGCGCTGGGGTAGATTCAGGGTGATCAGGTTGTCCCACGTGAGGCTCACAGTTAATTCCCATTTTACAGATGAGGTAACTGAGGCACAGAGAAGTTAAGTGACTTGCCCACAGTCACACAGCTGCCAAGTGGCAGAGCCGGGATTCAAACCCACGACCTCTGACTCCCAAGCCCGGGCTCTTTCCACTGAGCCACGCTGCTTCTTTGCTGGTGACTGGGCTTCCCTCCATCCCAGTGTGTCTACTCAGGGGACAAGCCAGAGGCTACTCCTTTCGATTGAAGAATAAGGCCAATAAATCTGAGGAAAGCCTGAACTACTTGCCATCTATGAATGGACTTTCAGTCAAGATTCCTTGTGTTGCCTCAGTGTATTACTAACACAACACGGTTCTGCTAGTATCATTTGTTTGCATTCCCTAAGGATGGTAAATTCTTTGTGAGCAGAGGATGTGTCTTAAGCTTCTGTTATACCTTCCCAAGCTTTATCTCCATTGCAAGGCACTCAGTAGACTGCAAATAAATACCATTCAGCAATCAATAGTATTTAGCGAGGGCTTACTTTGCACGGAGCGTTGTGCAACTTAGTGGTATTCACTGGCACTTACTATGTGCAGAACACTGTACTAAATGCTTGGGAGAGTACAATACAATAGAGTTGGGAGAGATGTTCCTTTCCAGCAAGGAGCTTACAAGGAGTTTAAGTGCTTGGGAGAATACAAAAGAGTTCGTCCTCTAGTCCTCTAGACTGTAAGGTCACTGTGGGAAGGGAATGTGTCTGCTATATCGTTGTGTTGTGCTCTCCCAAGTGCTTAGTAGAGTGGACTGTAAGCGCTCATGAAATAAAATTGGTTGACTAGTACACATGACTCTTGCCTTCAAGGTATTTGCAGTCTAGCAAGCTACTACTATTGATAGGGTTTCCTCATAACTAACACTTTTGGAGAAACAGCATGGCCTAATGGATAGAGCACGGGACTGGGAGTCAGAAGGACCTGGGTTCTAATCCTGACTCTGCTACTAATCTGCTGTGTGACCTTAGGCAAGACACTTCACTTCTTTGTGCCTCAGTTACCTCATCAGTAAAATGAGGATGAGACTTCAAGCCCATGTGGGACAAGAACTGTGACCAACACCATTTGCTTGTACCACCCCAGCGGTTAGTACAGTGCCTGGCACATAGTAAGAACTTAACAAATACTGCAATTATTATTATTACGAGTTGAGCTTTAGGCTGCCTCCTGGAAATCTAGGGCAAAACCAACATTTTATTACAAAAGCTAGCTCCAAAAATATTTGTTCTGCATACATTTATTGAGCTCCACAATGTAAAGGTGGTATGGGTGCAGCTGGAGCCCATGATCAAAAAGAGATTATTTCCCTCCCCCCGCCAAAAAAAGACTAAAAGATTAAATGAATTGCAAGCTTGTGGGGCTTTTATAAAGAGTATGGAAGATAGGAACAAGGGTCTCATCAAGGAGTTTAGATTTCAGATGGTAATTATCTACCTATTTCATGAAAAGAACTTTAGATTTGCATGATGATTAAAGAAAAGACTTTGTATCACTACACAGAAGTCACTAGTCTTATTTAGTCTGTCTCTTTCTACAAGGGAGGCATCTTATTTCTTAGTTACTAAAAGGCAAAATTTTCCCAAATCTGGGAAATGACAGGATATGACAACAGTGTCTCAGAAGCCCTTGGGTATGGAAAACAGTTTTTACAGAATATTGACAAGAAAAATATTTTTGGAGATGTAGTTTTTACAATCTATGAGAAGTCAAATGGTAGGTCAGATAAAAAAGGGTTTGAAGTCTCCTCTAATTGAACACAGCCTAAAATGACTGTTAACCCCCACATCCTCTCGGAAGTCTTCTCTGGGTAATTCACCACAGCAGAAACCAGTCAGACCAAAAACTTGTATACCTTAACCATATCCTCAACACTCATGTAAAACTGTCTATTTTTATATCCCTAACAGATTTCCCTGAACATTCAATTATTTGTTCAGCTGTTTCATGCTTTCATTCCAAGGGTGTCACCCTTGCATTTGGATTTGTGCTCTTTATTAACTCCTCTCTCAATCCCTCAGAACTCATATACATATCAGTAATTTATTTTAATTTATGTCTCCCCCCACCCCCGCTGATACTGTACGCTCCTTGCAGGCAGGTAATGTGTCTACCAACTCTGTTATATGCTCTCCCAAGTGCTTAGTACAATGCTCTGCACACAGAAAGTGCTCAATAAACACGATGGATTGACAGATTCTGAAGTGTTCTTTCTGCCCTCTGTTTTGTATTTTGTTCTTCTTGTTTCACTACTGACTTCCTCTCAGACTGTAAAGTATTCATTCATTCAATCCTATTTATTGAGCACTCACTGTGTGCAGAGCATTGTACTAAGCGCTTGGGAAGTACTCTCCCAAGGGCTAATACTGTGCCTAGCAATAAATGTCATTGACCATCTCTTTATAATTTCCTTAAGAGTTTGTATTAAAATTTTCCAGCAACATTGTTTTTTCTTATCGCAATAGTTAATGCTTGGACAAGAATTTTAATTACAGTCTGTGTACTGAAATGACAATTGGTCGTAACGTGTAATCACCTTGCCTTGGATAAAAACAGCAAGTAACATAAAAATGGAGTAGTTATATAAAGTCTTCTTACTTTTTTCTTTTGTACACTGTCTAATGATTTTGAGCTTCATTCTTTGATTATTATATTACTGCTTAATGGTTTCATAGGAAAATCAATAAAATTGAACAGGATTTATCCTAGATAAATTTTCAAGATGTACTGAACTGATTCGCCCTCATTTGCAAGCTCCAGCACAACCCTGACAGTTGTTGCTATTTCTATTTTAGTTGCCTGTCAGATTGAAATGTGTCTATTTCTTTCTGTTCGAAAATTGCCCAGATGGAAAAGATCTTTTTTTTTTGTTTCAATGAGAAAATGCTGCACTTTAGGACACATTGTTTTATCTTGTGGAACAATCTCCATGAAAAAGAAACCAAAATTGACACAAGATGATGATGGTAGTGCTTTCTCCAGGGACAAAGTAAAAGTCTAATTTAAGAACTATTTCTTTTTTACTACAGCTTGACAAGACCATGTGACCTTCTAGACCATAAAGTTGTTTTGGGTCAGGGAATATGTTTACCAACTCTGTTCTACTGTACTCTTTCAAGCAATTAGCTGGTGCTCTGCAATCATATTTATTGAGCACTTACTGTTTGCAAAGCACTGTACTAAGCACTTGGGAAAGTACAATACAGCAATAAAGAGAGACAATCCCTTCCTGGAATGAGCTCACAGTCTAAGGGGGAATAAATACTATTGATTGATTGGCTAGTCATGCTTACTGTCTAAGGAGAAGAATTCATAGTAACTCCACACAGGGCATATTCTAGAAAGATCTTTTCAATAGGTCTTAGCTATCTCACCCTCACTGCCTGCAGGACAGAGTGTAAGGGGGAGAGCTGTAATAGAGATAAAAGTGCTGGCATTCCTGGTGCTACAAGTCATGCCTGTATTTGGCAGGGTTCAATGAAGATGGGTTAAGGAAGTCAAAAGTTTGGAGATTTTTCTGCCGCATGGGCTCCAACTAAGCCCTCATTTCTCCTACTTCCTCTCCCATCTGTGTCACCCTTGCGTTTGGATTTGTTCCATTTATTCATCCCAGTCTCATCTCCTCAGCATTTATGTACATATCCCTAATTCATTTTAACGTCTGCCTCTGCCCCTAGATTGTGGAATGAGGAAAGACAAAGCCAGGGATAAAGAGTGTCGGAAGACAGAAATGAAGCCCCTCCATTACATGCGATGAACATGATAGGAACAATGATACCACCCAATATCAAAACAGCTTTTGATCTATTCACATCCCTTATCTCATGTGTCTTTACACTATCTCTGTATGGAAAGGAGAATGGGATTTTTTTTTCAGTGGTAAAATTTAGCTGTTGTCATCCAGTCAGTGGTGAAGTCCAACTAGAACTGAGGCTTTCTGCACCATTCTTTGAGGCAACAACATGATATCCATGTGTATTGGCTACCACTCAATAATAAAATATAATTAATCAGATCATCATTTCTTCCAATTGTAAGTGGGAAATATGTTCTAGATTGGATCCCCAAAAGCCTAAATGCTGAGACCCGAAATTCTCCCAACTGTGGGAAAAAACACATTTGAGTTTCACATACAAGAACCATTTCTTTCTGGAATGAAAGGACCAGAAAAGAAAAATAAAAAACATGTGAAATAGCACTGGTCAGTGATTATGGCACACATTTGAGTTTGTTTGACTCTAAATTGTGCCTCTGGGTTCCTGGTTGCCAGTAGACATACCTAAAGCACTGGAGTCGAAGCGTGAGCGCGAAGCTGCCAGCTTGGTACTCCTCTCCGTCCATCATGGAAGGGAGAGTCTCAGTGTCCTCCACAATGATGGCCATCTCACTGTCACGCTTTCCTAGCATGCTCCGGTCATTTATATTAGCAGAACCTTTCAAGGAAAAACAGAGAAACTAAGCCAACTCAACTAGAAACAATTAGAGAAGTAGCATGGTCCAGTTGAAGAGCACGGGCCTGTGAGTCAGAAGGACCTGGGTTCTAATCCCAGCTCCGCCACTTGTCTGCTGTTTGACCTTGGGCAAGTCACTTCACTTCTCTGTGCCTCAGTTAACTCAGCTGTAAAATGGGGATTAAGATTGTGAGCCTCGTGTGGGACAGGGATTGTGTCCAACCTGATCTGCTTGAATCCACCCCAGCTTTTAGAACAGTGCCTGGAGCATAGTAAGTGCTTAACAAATGCCACAATTATATTAATATCATTAATCATCATTTTTCCAGAAAGCATGGTCCCCACAGAAAATCTGCAGTCACGTTTTTGTCGGTAGAAGCAAACAGTTCTTCATGACTCAGGTTCTCTTCAGGTGGACCCAAGAATGAAGAAATCTACCCAGAGCCAAAATCCAATTGTTTGCCAGAAGTGGTTCTTTATCCCCTTTCACCTGAAAATTGTAGGCTGGTGTATTCCTGAGTTGTGCTTCCTAGTCTCGAAGTTTTCAACCTGCAGATTATTTGGAATATGGTATGGGGCACTGTTTATTGTTATAGGAGCAGCAGTTTTGGCCATTTCTGAGCTGTTGCTTTCTGAACTCTTTGGCAAGGAGAGAAATCACTCTCCCCACCTTCAAAGCCTTAATAAAAATCACACCTCTTCCACAAGGCCTTCTCCGAGTAAGCCCTCATTTCTCTTACTTCCTCTCCCTTCTGGGTCGACTTTGCTCTTCGATTTGTAACCTTTATTCACCCCACCCTCACCCGCTCAGCACTGATGAATATATTCCTATTTAATTTTAATGTCTGTCTCTGGTCTCTAGACTGTAAGCTCCTTATAGCAAGGAACATGTCTACCAATTCTACTATATTGGACTATCTCAAATGTTTATTACAGTGCTCTGCACACAGTAGAAACTCAATAAATAAGATGGATTGATTGACATGGGAATGTGAACCTGAATGGGTAAACAATGAGGGCTAGGATTCTTTTTCGAATAGGAAACAGGGGAGAGATACCACTCGTGGACAGGAAATGCACCTTGAAAATGCTCTTGTACTTTTCCAAGTGCTAAACTGCAATATCCAGCACTTTTAATAGTTGTTGCTATTTCTATTTTGGTTATCTGTCAGACTGAAAAAAATTGCCCAGATGGAAATTTTGGTGTGTGCAATGCTCAATAAATACTATTATTATTACTAGTAAAACCATTAGAAACAATGGTATTTATTAAGTCCTTGCCATGTACCAAACTGAACTCTGAAGTGCATAACCTCTGGCCTCCAAGGGGATCACACAATCAAAGAATAATGCAGGGAGTTCATTCATTCCTTCAGTCATATTTATTGAGTGTTCACTGTGTGCAGAGCACTATACTAAGCGCTGGGGAATGTACAATTCGACAATAAATATTGTGTCTGAGTTGGCACTAGACCCATGAGAACAGGTGAACAAAAAGGTACAAGGCAAGGATGACAAACACAAAACAGCCTACAAGAGTTCAGGCTCCTGATAGCTCATACCATCAGTCCCAGAAGTTCCAGCTGTGGACACGGTGGTGACCTTCTCCGTGTTCTAAGAATCGAGAAAGCTACCTGCTGCTGAGTCCCTCTCCTGTCGGCATCACCTACGGTCTCTGGGCATTTTGGTATTCACTCCACCCTCAGAGCTATAGCACATATCCATATTTTAGTTACATTATTGCCTGCCTCCCCCTCTAGGCTATAGCTCATTTTTAATGGTATTTATCAAGCACTTATTATTTGCCAAGCACTGCTCTTAGATACAAGCTCTGGGCCTGTTTATGTGGCTCAGTGGAAAGAACCCGGGCTTGGGAGTCAGAGTTCATGGGTTCGAATCCCACCTCTGCCACTAGGCAGCTGTGTGACTGTGGGCAGGTCACTTGACTTCTCTGTGCCTCAGTTACCTCATCTGTAAAATGGGGATGAAAACTGTGAGCCTCACGTGGGACAACCTGATTACCCTGTATCTCTCCCAGCGCTTAGAACAGTGCTCTGCACATAGTAAGCACTTAACAAATACCAACACTATCACTGTTATTATACAAGGTAATTAGGTTGGACAGAGTCTCTGTCCCCCATGGGGCTCACAGTTTTACTCCCCATTTTACAGATGAGGTCACTGAGGCACAGGGAAGATAACTGATTCGCCCAAGCTTGTGGACAGGGAAGGTAGGTCTACTACTCTGCTGTACTGTATTCTCCCAAGCACTGAGTACAGTGCTCTGCACACAGTAAGCACTCAGGAAATACAACTGATTGAATGATTGACTGCCACTGTTTGAGTTTTGCCAGGGATAGAGGAGGGCCTGCTAAAGGTCCTGGTGGCAGGGGGATGGAGTAGCCTCTCTCCTGTGCGAAAGGAGATGCGCAGTCTTAATTTGCACATGACATGGAAGGGATTATCTGTCTTGCATCAACCATATCTGCACTCCCTGATAAAATCATATCATAGGCAGCCTCATCTTTGAGGATCACCTATATAAATGTTCAAGTGTGCATGACAAATACACATCTAAACAGGCTTCATTCAGCCTCTTGCCTTTGGAAAAATCTGTATGATATTCTAAGAAACTAGGAAAGAAAAGCAAGATGTGCTACCTGCCCTTGAGAAGCTTACCTGAAAATAGTTTAGCAATCAATCATGTTTTTTGAGTGTTTACTGGGTGTACTCTATTAAGTGCTTGGGAGAGTACAATATATAATTTCCCTTTGGATTACCTATCACATATTTATGCAAAACACTCATGAAGCCATAAAGCCGATGAGCACTGTTCGGCGGGAGGTTAATGATTTAGTAGGATGGTTTGGTGTGATCCGAACCAAACTGGAGAATTAGAGCCCACATTTATGGACGTGAAAATCTGTGAGAATCCCATTATCACAGACAGAGGGGCAGAATGAGGCATTAATCACTTTCCAAAGAAATGGAATGGTCATGGCCTCCCTTTGTCGTTAGAATGTGTCCCACCTCAGGGAATCCTGCCCATTTACCGGAAAGCAAATTTAGGTTGCAAAACTAGATTTGGGAGACCAATTGCCTGTTCTTTATAGAACAAAACATCCTGGATTGTTCTCAAGAATTTTGGTTGCAAAATGACTTTTCAATTCCTATTTTCTTCAGAATTGGAAAACTCTCAACTGGAAATAAAACTACTGTCACCTGCTTTTTTCCCCCTATATTGTGTTTGTCCCCAAAAGTGCCATGTGGCCAAAGTCTACAAATATATAGTCTCCAGGTACCATAAAGGTACACCCACCAGGTCTCTAGAGGCTGAGGGACCTTATATAAAGTGTCTTCATTGTTTTGTCCCTGTCTCAGTCTAGAATAGGCCTGGTCAAATACCCAAACTTTAAATTCACTTTACATCAAGTTCAACAATGATATTTGATGGTGTATAATTGTATTGTTTGCTGAAATAAAAAAAAAAGCTCAATTGAAAATCTGAAATGTTGTTCAGCTCCGCTTGGTTTCTGAAATGAAACATAAATGCTTGCCTTTAAAGGTCACTGTGTTTCCAACATATTTAACTTTTCAAAATGTCTAAATGGGAACAATATTTCAACAAACAGACAATACAAAAGGAAAAATTGTTCAATTCTGTGGATGTCTCGTAATCCTCAAAGGCTAATTTCTTTCGCATTAACAATAATTGGCAAGATTCATTCACTGCAATGAAAATTGACCCTGAAAAATCTTCAGGAGGTCTGTATTTACTAGTAGTTAAAGTTCTGGGCTCTTTCTACACTCCCCTATTGAATTGTGACTCATAAAAATGATTTCCTTTCTTGGAAAAACCAGATGGTGTTTTTGGTCTTGTTATCTGGCTAGAAATGTTAACTCTGAATATGCAGACTCTGCTGTGTTTCTGACTATAAACACATTACTCTTGCAGGGGTGAGGAAATACAGATCAAAGTTTAAAATAGCTTTTCATTTAGCTGCTGATAAGCAAACTATACTCCCTCTTGGCTTGTGAAGGGGGCTTGCAAAACTTAGCCAACTATGAGAAATAATGTGACCCAACATAGAGGATACAATTAAATTTATCTAAATCTCCATTTGAATGATGTGTCCTCGAAAAATTAAACTCCACAATTATTGGCTAGTTCCAAATCTTGCAGCTCAGGTGGCTGGGAATTGAACGGGGGAGGTTGTGATGGAGGAGGTGGATTTGAGGAGCACTTTTGATTGTATGGAGACCTAGAAGGATGAACACATATGTTGATATGCAGAGGCCAAAGAAATGCTAAATATTCTACTTGCTTTAATGACAATAGGTTTTACCATTTCAGATCAATTTATCAAGGAATTAGAAGTAAATCCTCCCAGTGTAAATGACGGACCAATAGGAAAGGAGAGTCTTTGTTAGAGAATTTAAATGTTCGTAATCTACTTACATTGAGAGTAATACGTTTTTACCATTTCAGACCTATTTATAAAGGAATTAGGAATAAGTTCTTCCAGGGCAAAGGATGGACAAGTAGAAAAGGAGTGTCTCTGTTATAGAATTCATGATCATCTGAGCTACATAGAAGGACCATTTGGCAATAAGCAAAACGAGTTCTTGGTTGACAAACCATCAAAATCAAAAATATCTAGAGAGTTTTTACTATGTGATTGCACTAAGTAGGCACTCAATAAATAGTAATACTACTGTTCTTCCTCCTGTTTTGCTATCTATAAATCACTTTTGTCTGTTGATTGATAATAATGATAACTGTGGAATTTAAGTGCTTACGATGTGCCAGGAAATGTACTAAGTAATAGGGTGGCCACGAGCAAATTGGGGTGGATGTAGTCCCTATACCACATGGGGCTCACAATCTTAATCCCCATTTAACTGATGAGGTAACTGAGACCTAGAGAAGTGAAGTGACTTGCCCAAGGTCACACAGCAGACAAGTGGCAGAGCTGGTCCTTTAGACTCTCAGGCCTGTACTGTAACGAATAGACTACACTGCTTCTTTCCCCATCTCCCAACCCCCCTCCTCCTGATTAGATTTAAAATTTTCAATTAAAATTTTAAATTTTAAATTTCCTCAATAAATTTTAGAGGAAAGGGAATATTTCTGTTGCCACTGCTTTACTCTCCCAGAAACTTGCTAGAGCCTTAGCACTAACTAAGCGTTCAATTTATAGCATTAATTGATATCAGTAACTCAATTCAATTTTGAGCAGATGTAATCGAAATTAATCAGCAATTCTTGCTCTGTTTTGATGCCATTTGCTAGATTCATTTAAATTTTGTTTGTGTGACCCAAAAACATCCTTATTTTTAAATTTTCCAGAAACCCAAATCCTGCCTAACTGTAACCAGCTCCTCACCAGACTTTAGAACCATCAGTGTAAGAATAATTCAAGTCGCTTTAGGTTGTACACCTCAACAACTCTGTAATAGCTCCCTTCCAGCCTAATTCTTCACCTTTAGTTACAAGAGTGTCTACCAGGCCATGAAAGCTACTCATTCTCTAAATGATTCCCCTTGTCCATCAGCCATCAAAAAAGCTAATGTGAGTCAAAAAGGCTGAGTGTGAAGCCAAGATGGTTTCAATATTCAGGCCAAACTAAAACAGTCTATAGTGAGTGTTTATAGAAGACATACTGTGTGTAGAGCACTGGGCTAATTGCTTGGGAGAGTATAATAGGAGACACAACCCAGCCTCAAAGAACTTGCAGTCTGATAGGGAAGTTGACACAAAATAGTTGACAGGAGGAAGAAGTGTATAAACGAGAGTGCGAATCAAATACACAAAAGTGCAACTGAAGCTTGTGAGTGCAAGATGGCTGGAGATGACAGTTGGGAGGCTGTAACCTGGGGAGAAGAATTCTTACTTAGGGAAAGCTCCCAGGAAAAATGGGATTTCAGAAGGGCTTTTAAAAATGGGAGGACCTGAGGTTTGGTGGATTTGAAGAGGGAGTTGATTCAGGCAGGAAGGGTGTGAGTTAGGGGGCTGTAGATGGAGGAGAGTTGGTCAGTCAATCGTGTTTATTGAGTGCTTACTATGTGCAGAGCACTGTACTAAGCACTGGGGAGAATATAATACAGCAAACATATCTCCTTCCCACCGTAAGCTTACAGTCTAGAGGGGGAGAAGGACATTAATAGGAATAAATCAAATTACAGATATGTACCCGAGTGCTATGGGGCTGGGAGCGGGGATGAGCAAAAGGAGTAAGTCAGGGTGGCACAGAAGGGAGTGAGAGAAGGGGAAAGGAAGGCTTAGTCAGGAAAGGCCTCTTGGAAGAGGTGTGCCTTCAATAAGCCTTTGAAGATAGGGAGAGTCATTGTCAGATATGAAGAGGGAGGGCGTTCCAGGCGAGAGGCGGGATGTGGGCGAGAGGTCGGTGGTGAGACAGATGAGATCGAGGTAAAGTGAGTAGATGAGTAGTGGAATAGTGCTTGATACATAGATACCGTATAAAAATATGATCCAGGCAGCAAAGATTGGGCTGTAGAGATATTGGAGGGGGCGTAAGGGGAGGGGAATGGAGGAGGGGTCAGCAGGGGGGCCGATTAACTTGTTGAATTGGGTTATGACATGGTGGCAGTTTGGATGAAGAGGAGGAAGTGATTTCTGGAAAATCTGTGGGAGACGACCCAACAGGATTTGGAGACAGACTGCATATGGGAGTTGACAGAGAAGGAGAGTTTAAGGATAACACCATAAGCATTGGTGTGAAAAATCATGTTTCACAAACTGGCAGATTAACTATGTGAAGCGCAGCATGAATAGTGGATAGAGCATAGACCTGGGAGTCAGAAGGTCATAGGTTCTAATCCTGGCTCTGCCACTTGTCTGCCATGTGACCTTGGGCAAGTCACTTTACTGGGTCTCAGTTACCTCATTTGTAAAATGGGGATCGAGACTGTGAGCCCCACATGGGACAGGGACTGTGTCCAACCCTATTTCCTCGTATCCACCTCAGCACTTAGTACTCTAAAGTAAGTGCTTTACAAATGCAATAATAATAATAATATCATCCACAGTAGTGGACGATGAGTGGTGAATAGAGGAATGCTATTTCCATCTCTTTACCATTCTTTCTTGTTTTCTGACATGTCTGCTGCGATAGTGGATGTGAGTCCATTTATTCTCCCGTAGACTGTAGGCTTCTTAGGGGCAGGGTTCATGTCTACCCATTTGATCTTGTTGTACTTTTCCAATATTCATTCAATTCATTCATTCAATTGTATTTATTGAGCACTTACTGTGTGCAGGGCACTGTACTAAGTGCTTGGAAAGTACAATACAGCCATACAGAAGTAGCGTGGCTAAGTGGAAAGAGCATGGGCTTGGGAATCAGAGGTCGTGGGTTCTAATCCCGGTTCCACCACTTGTCAGTTGTGTGAATTTGAGCAAGTCACTTAAATTCTCTGTGCCGCAGTTCCCTCATCTGTAAAATGGGGATTAAGACTGTGAGCCCCATGTGCTTAGAACAGTGCTTGGCACATAGTAAGTGGTTAACAAATACCAGCATTATTATTATTGTTATCAATAGAGAGATATTCCCTGCCAGGGGAGCACATGTCAGGGGTGTCTCTCCCGAGGCCCCAATAGTTAATATAGTGCTCTGCATGCAGTAAGTGCTCAAGGAACACCACTGATTGATGGACTGATGGCTTATAGTCATCAGGAAGCACAGCATTCCTTCATCTGGTTTTTGTCCCTAAGGCCTTTGCATCCCATCATTTGTCACCCACACTTCTCCATACCTTCGGTTTTCTGCCATATAGGCTTTCATAGGCAAACACTTTGTCAGGGTTATGAAAACCAGCAAAGTCTGCAACGGGAACCTAATCCAATCTGATTTTCTCGTATCCATCCCAGTGCTTGGTAGAGAGTGATGATAAATACCACAGTATTCATTGCTGTCTCAGTTGTTGTGGACCTGGACACGACAGTAGAGTAGTTAAGTCGCCCTTCGGTTCAGATCAGCCGATTGTATTTATTGAGTGCTCACAGTGTGCAGAGCACTGTACTGAGCACTGGGGAGAGTACAATCTAACAGACACATTCTCTGCCTGCAGTATAATATTCATTCATTTAATCAATTGTATTTACTGAGAGCTTACTATGTGCAGAGCACTGTACTAAGCACTTGGAATGTACAATTCGGCAATAGGCAGACATAATCCCTACCCTACAACGGGCTCACAGTCTAAACGGGGGAGACAGACAACAAAACAGAACTAAACAAGTAGTCTGGCGTAAATATCATCAAGATAAATAGAATCATATATACTCATTAACATATATAATCATTAACAAAATAAATAGAGTAATAAATAATATATACAAATGTGCACAGTGCTTTGGGGAGGGGAAGGGGGAAGAGCAGAGAGTGGGAGAAGGGGGCATGGGGAGGAGAGGAGGAGCAGAGGGAAATAATACTACCCAATACTGTACTGCAAAAACAACTCAGACAATATTGAGAAGCAGCATGGTCTAGTGGAAAGAACATGGGCCTGGGCATCAGATGACTTGGGTTCCAGCACTCATCTGCTGTGTGACCTTGGTCAAGTCACTGTGCCTCAGTTATCTCATCTCTACGATGGGGATTAAGACTGTGAGCCCTAAGTGGGCCAGGCACTGTGCTCAACCTGATTGCCTTGAATTTACCCTGGTGCTTAGTACAGTGCCTGGCATATAGTAATAATAATTATTATAATGTTGGTATTTGTTAAGCACTTACTATGTGCAGAGCACTGTTCTAAGCGCTGGGGTGGATACAGGGTAATCAGGTTGTCCCCCGTGGGGCTCAGTTAATCTCCATTTTACAGATGAGGTAACTGAGGCACAGAGAAGTTAAGTGACTTGTCCATAGTCACACAGCTGACAAGTGGCCGAGCCGGAATTCAAACCCATGACCTCTGACTCCCAAGCCCGGGCTCTTTCCACTGAGCCATGCTGCTTCTCTAGTAAGCGCTTAACAGTTACGATTAAAAAAAATGCTAGTAGTGCTGACTAACTTCTCTCCTAATCAATGCTCACCCCAATGAAGGAGGGCCAGAAAAGGTGTACTACTTTATTATGAAATGTATACTCAGACACTCAAGTGGTGTTACAGGAAAACAGTACCTTCGTAATTGATCACACACACACAAAAAAAGACAAGTTTGCTGCAAATGGCAAATGCAATAGTCCAGCAGAGAAACATCTGAGAGAATAAGCAGGGAGGCAGCAAGACAGGAAGAATTATATTGTATTCAGAAAATTAGGCATTTGAAAGGACTGCATTTTGTTTATTTTGTTAAAAATGGAGAAGACAAATGGAGTTTTTGATATCACGTGAAATCAAATTGTAAACTTTCTAAGTTTAAAATACCTTCACACAGAAAAATATTTGATTATGCCCCAAATTATCCCCACAAAATAGAAATGAGTTTGGTATTTTGAATGAAAAATTTTTAACTCATCTAGGATTTCAAAATTTCCTAATTATAGGTCACCAGCCAAAGAAATACGAATGTAATACTCCCACATACCAACTGTATTGTACTCTGCCAAGAATTTAATACAGTGCTCTGCACCCGGTAAATGCTTAATAATAATAAATAATAATAATAATGGTATTTGCTAAGCACATACTATGTGCCAAGCACTGTTCTAAGCGCTGGGGTAGATATAAAGTAATCAGGTTGTCCCACGTAGGGCTCACAGTCTTCATTCCCATTTTACAGATGGGGTAACTGAGGCACAGGGAAGTTAAGTGACTTGCCCAAGATCACACAGCTGACAAGTGATGGAGCCGGGATTAGAGCAATACCACTGATTCATTGATGCACTTGTTTCTTTTTAGGATGGTTTAGACTGTGAGCCCTCTATTGGGCAGGGATTGTCTCTATCTGTTGCCAAATTGTACATTCCAAGTGCTTAGCACAGTGCTCTGCACATAATAAGTGCTCAATAAACACTACTGAATGAATTAATGAACGATGGATTTGATAGTTTACACCACTTGTCTGCTGTGTGACCTCGGACAAGTCATTTCACTTCTCGTGCTTCCATGACCTCATCTGTAAAATGGGAATTGAAACTGTGAGCCCCATGTCGGACAGGGACTGTGTCCACCCAGATGTGCTTGTATCCACCCCAGCATTTAGTACAGTGACTGGCAAACAGTGCTCTGCACATAGTAAGCGCTCAATAAATACTATTGAATGAATGAATAACAATAATATATAATTCACAGAAAAGACCTTTTCATTTGAAATAGGTTTAAATGCATAATAATCACTATTATTATACTTCTATGCTTGAGAAATGCAGAAAATTCGTGAAACAAAGCTCGTTGTAGTATATTTTCAATACTAACATTCCACATACCTTCTGTTTTCTACTATTAAAAAGGCTTCTCTGTGTTTCTGTCTACGTCCAGTCACCATTAGCCGAGAGCTGGTTGTTAGGGTGTCCCTTGTCAGGTGATATTGTTCTGTCTTAATTTAACCTAGTTCAAACATTTCACCTGAATTCCCACTCTTATCTATGCCTCTCCATCTGTGCCTCTCACTCTGTTTCCCGCTTTGTTCTTTAGTGACTAAATGTCATCAAATGCAAACATGTCACCGTGGGAGGCTTTGCGGTTTGTTTTTTTGGGCTGGAATTCAGCCAAGCACTAATATTTCACTTAGAACACTGGTACAGTAGAAGATAACCCCCAAGGATTTAGAATGTGACAGAACCAAATGTTCAAACTATATCCCCAAATCATTCATTTCCTTGTTTCCTATGAGTTAAAGCAAATGCTTAGGTTGCTTTAAATTGGAATATATTGGAATACTTTTGGGGAAAGCTAGGTTAATAATACTTCAAAAGCTTAAGTTAAAAGTGGTTCAAAATATCTTCCCAGGGAAAGACACTGCATTGGTTCTGATCATAAAAGAACACAGTTCTTGGGGTATAACAGAAACTATCTCTATGGTAAAAGTCTATGTAGGTACTTTAGTAATTGTTCCCTTTTTCCCAAATAAAACTCAAGGTTTACTTTTGTTTCTGTCTCACTGGGTCTTATTAAGTAATATCTTGGTTAAAATGTTAGGGAAATTCACTGAATTGGCTTTACAGAGTCCCTTTATCTGCTGTTACCAGGAATAAACACAACTCGCATCAAGGGGTTGTGGCACTGCCCACTGAGATGGAGGAGAAAAATAATCTCACACCTGAGTCTAAAACTGATGAGAATCAGCATGGGCCTAGTGGAAAGAACACAGGCCTGGGAGTCAGCGGATCTGGGTTCTAATCCCAACTCAGCCACTCACGTGCTGTGTAATCTTCAACAAGTCTCTTCAATTTTTCTGTGGCTGAGTTTCCTCATACGTGTACTGGGTTCTAAATACCTGATCCCACCCTGACTACTGCATCAGCTGCCTTGCTGACCTTTCTTGTCTCCTGGTTCTTCCCACTCTAGTCCATACTGCACTCTGCTGCATGGCTCTTTTTTTTTTTAAAGTTCAGTCTATAATCCCCCTTCCTTAAAAACCTCCAGTAGTTGCCCATCCACCCTCATATCAAACAAAAAATCTGTATTAATTAGTTTTAAGGCATTCAGTTAGGTCCCCCACCTTGTAGCTGCTGATCTCCTACTACATTCCACTAGGCTCCTCTAATACCAACCCACTCACTCTACCTCAGTCTCATCTATCTCTCCTCCAACACTTTGCCCACACTCTGCCTCGGGCCTAAAATGCCTTCCCCCTTCAAATCTGAGAGACAATTACTCTCCCTGCATTCAAAGCCTTACCAAAATCCTAACTGGTTCAAGAGCACTTTCCTGTCCAAATCCCCATTCCCCATTTTCAGTCTCCCTTTTGCTTCACCTATGCCCTTGCATCTGTACTCTCAGGCACTTGGTATTCATGGCACCCCCCTGCCCAAAGAACTTATGTACATATTCTTATATTCTCCAATTTACCCTATCTGTAATTCATTTTAATGTCTGTCTCCCCATCTGCGTGGCTTAGTGGACACGGCACGGACTTGGAGCCAGAGGACGTGGATTCTAATCCCGGTTCTGCCACTTGTCTGCTGTGTGATCTCAGGCAAGTCACAACTTCTCTGTGCCACAGTTACCTCATCTGTAAAATGGGGATAAAGACTGTGAGCCCCATGTGGGACAACCTGATTACCTTGTAACTACCCCAGCACTTAGAACAGTGCTTGGCACATAGTAAGCGCTCAACAAATACCATTATTATTATTATTATTATTATTATAAGCTCCTTGCGGGCAGATTAAATCTACCACCTCTACTGTATTGTACAGTTCTCTACATAGGGTAAACACTTTATAAATACCATCACTTGATTGATTTATTGATTCAATTGAATAAATGTATTTATTAAGTGCTTACCTTGTGCCAGTCATTCATTCAATTGTATTTATCAAGCACTGAACTAAGTGCTTGGGAAAGAACAATACAACAATAAACAGTGACTATCTCTGCCCACAAGGAGCTCCCAGGCTAGAAGCAGGGAGGCAGACATCAATATAAATAAATCAAATTAAAGATATACACATAAGGCTGTGGGGCTGGGGTACGGGGAGAGCAAAGGGAGCAAGTTAGGGGGGAGAGCAAAGGGAGCAAGTTAGGGCAAGGCAGAAGGGAGTGCGAATGAGGAAAAGTGGGGCTTAGCCTGGGAAGGCCTCTTGGAGGAGATGGGCTTTGATAAGGCTTTGAAGTAGGGGAGACTGATTGTCTGTTGAATTTGAGGAGGGAGGGTATTCCAGGCCAGATGCAGGATGTGGGGAAAGGGTCGGCAGCAAGGCAGGAGAGATGGAGGCAGAGTGAGAAGGTCAGCACCAGGTTTGACCCACAGGATTTGGTGATGGATTGAATATGTGGGTGGAATGAGAGGAGTCAAGTATAACACCAAGGTTACGGGCTTGTGAGTCAGGAAGGATGGTGGTGCCGTCTACAGTGATGGGAATGTCAGGGAGAGGACAGGGTTCGGGTGGGAAGATAAAGAGCTCTGTTTTGGAAATGTTAAGTTTGAGGTGACGGGAGGACATCCAAGTAGAGATGGCTTGAAGGCAGGAAGAGATGAGAGACTGCAGAGAAGGAGAGAAATCAGATGAGGCAAAATAGCTTGGGTTGATTGCTTCTCCCTACTCCTTAGACTGTGAGTCCCATGAACAACAGGGATTGTGTCCAATCTGGTTTATCTACTCCAGTGCTTAGTAAAATATGCAGCACATAGTAAGGATTTAAATATCACAGTTATTATTATTAGGTCATGATCACCTCAATATCTAAGATTTGATAGCACATCAAGAAACTCCTTAGCATCATCCCCTAATGCTGAAACAGAGGGTGCTAGAGATAGGGATGTAAAAAAATATGGCATCTGTTAAGCGCTTACCCTGTGCCAGGCACTGTACTAAACAATGGGTTATAGAAGCAGCATGGCTCAGTGGAAAGAGCCCAGGCTTGCGAGTCAGAGGTCATGCTTCGAATCCCAGCTCTGCCACTTGTCAGCTGTGTAACTGTAGGCAAGTCACTTCACTTCTCTGGGCCTCAGTTACCTTATCTGTAAAATGGGTATTAAGACTGTGAGCCTCATGTGGGACAACATTATTATTATTATCATGCAAGATAATCAGGTTGGACACAGTCCATGTCCCAACTGGGACTCACAGTCTTAATCCCTATTTTAAAGATGGAGTAACTGAGGCATAGAGAAGTTAAGTGACTTGTCCAAGGTTACACAGCAGAAGAGTGGTGGAACTGGGATTAGAACACAGATCCTTTGACTCCCAGACCTCTCTTTGATCCACTAGGCCATGCTGCTTCTCTAGGATATAGTTCAAGAGAGGATATTAGCAGTGTTTTCTTGAAATGTCTATCTTTAAAAATAAAGATAACTAACTCTTCACAAGCTCAAAATCACTATTCATTCATAATCTAAACATCTTTCTACAGATACACTAGCAGATTTGCCCTGTATCTCTGTGGCACAGATTAAGTGTCTAAAAAAGGCAGGGAATGTGTCTACCAACTCTGTCATATTGTACTCTCTCCCAAGGACTTAACACAGTGCTCTCTGCACACAGTAAGTGTTTAATAAATACCATTGACTGTTTGATGGAAAAAATTGAAAAAAATTAAACAAAACAATTTCAATGAAAATCAAATGGTTGGAGAAGCAGCGTGGCTCAGTGGAAAGAGCACGGGCTTTGGAGTCAGGGCTCATGAGTTCGAATCCCAGCTCTGCCACTTGTCGGTTGTGTGACTGTGGGCAAGTCACTTCACTTCTCTGCGCCTCAGTTCCCTCATCTGTAAAATGGGGATTAAGACTGTGAGCCCCACGTGGGACAACCTGATTCCCCTATGTCCACCCCAGCGCTTAGAACAGTGCTCGGCACATAGTAAGCGCTTAACAAATACCAACATTATTATTATTACTATTGGATTATAAAGGTTATAGGTAAAAATTCAGGTTAGAAATTGCTTGGATTTTCCTAGGGAACATTCAATTTTTTCCTAGACTAAAATGCCCAGATGTGTAAAATTGATGTATTAAGTCTGCATCCTAAATTCTGAATGACCAATTTTAGGGAACCCAACCAAGAACAACAGAAACTGTGGATTACATTTCTCTGGATGACATAAAAAAGGAAATGCTAAAAAGTGTATGGCTTATGAGGGCAGATGAATTGTGAGGAAAATAAATTTAAGCACCCAATTTGGGGGCAAACCTGTTATCTTGGCAGCGAGGAAACCCTTACAGAGACAGAGTTCATTTCAGAATAAAAAACTGAAAATTTCACCTTCAGAAAACAAATTCTTCACATCCCATTTTTGTCTGCAAATTACAAAGAGGTCATCAAGTTTGTTACACTTCAAAGTTAGGGAACATTTGACAGGGAATCCTCCTGGAAATTTTGGTCAAGGTTATCCTGAAAGATCAATCTAGACTCTAGACTGTACGTTTCTTGTCGGCAATCAACATGTCTACCAACTCTATTATATTGTATTCTCCTGAACACTTTGTACAGTTCTCTGCACGGTGATCCAAAAATACCACTGATTGATTGATTGATCAATGAACAGTATTTATTAAGTACTTCCTGTGTGCTGGGCACTGTTCTAAGCACCTGGAAGATTACTCTTATACTTGCTAGACAAGAGGTCTGCCCTCAAGGAATTTACAATATATCATAGAGAACTCCACATCATCCCATCCAAACCCTATCCTTCCCCTGATTTTCTTATCACTGTAGAGAGCACCACCATCCTCCCTGTCTCACAGGCCTTTAACTTTGGCATTATACTAGAATCATCGCTCTCATTCAACCCATGCATTCAATCTGGCACCATATCTTGTCAGTTCTACCATGGCTCAGTGGAAAGAGCCTGGGCTTTGGAGTCAGAGGTCATGGGTTCGATTCCAGGCTCTGCCACTTGTCTGCTGTGTGACTGTGGGCAAGTCACTTAACTTCTCTGTGCCTCAGTTACCTCATCTGTAAAATGGGGATTAACTGTGAGCCTCACGTGGGACAACCTGATTACCCTGTATCTACCCCAGTGCTTAGAACAGTGCACTGCACAAAGTAAGTGCTTAACAAATACCACCATTATTATTCTACCTTCACAGCATCTCTAGAACTGCCCTTTCCTCTCCATCCAAACTTTCACTGAGCTGATCTAAGCGCTCATCATTTCCCATCTTGACTACTGCATCAGCCTCTCTGCCTCCTGTCTCTCGCCTGTCCAGTCCATATCTCACTCTGTTGCCCAAATCATTTTTCTTAAAAAAAAATTCAGTCCATATTTCCCCACTCCTCACAAACCTCTAATGTAAGCCTATTCTCCTCCTCATCAAACAGAAACTCCTTCCCATTGACTTTAAGAATGCAATGCCCCATCCCTACTCCTACCTAACCTCTCTGATTTCCTACTACAACCAAACCCATTCACTCTGCTTCTCTAACACCAGCCAACTCTCCATACCTTGATTTCGCCTATCCTACCGTTGACTCTTGCCCACATCCTCCCTGTGGCCTGGATCTCCCATCCCCTTATAATAATAATAATAATGATGGCATTTGTTAAGCGCTTACTATGTGCCAAGCAGTGTTCTAAGCACTAGAGTAGATACCAGGTAATCAGGTTGTCCCATGTGGGGCTCACAGTCTTAATCCACATTTTTCAGATGAGGTAACTGAGTCATACAGAGTCAGACCCAAAGTCACAGAGCAGACAAGTAGCAGAGCCAGGATTAGAACCCATGCCCTCTTCTCTCAAGCCCATACTTTTTCCACTATGCCACGCTATTCCTTCTACCTTCAAAACTCGCCTAAAAATCACATCTCCTCCAAGTGGCTTTCCCAAACTAAGCCCTTCATTTCCTCTAACGGCTCTCCCCTCTGCTTGTCTTGACTGTGTACCCCTTAATCACTTTGATACTTAATTCAGCCCCAAAATGAATTCCCCTAACCTTTTTATACATTATTTCACTTATTCCTAATACATTTTAATGTCTCTCTCCCCCTGTAGAATGTAGACAGAAATTGTCATACTGCACTTTCTCCAGTGCTTAATACAGTGCTCTGCACGTGATAAGTGCTCAATAAATAAAGCTATTTATTGCTTGATCAGAACATACGTTAAACTGCTCCTCTGATATCTTACTCACCAATAATGACAGTGTTGTCATCCGCTATGAGCAACTTGCTGTGAACATATATGAGTTCAGTGACTAGGTTTCCTTCCAGTTCGGCGTATGTTCGAAGTCCACAAAATGATATATAATTTATCCACTGATCGCCAACTGCAAATCAAAGAAGAACTCATGAGCAGAAAAACAAACACAACTTTGCTATCTTCTCAAAAGTCATGTCAATGTAGGTCACTTGAAATAGGCATTAATAATTCTGTTTTGTTCTTTTAAGATTTTTAATAATGGATTGTCAACGGGTTTGTAATAACATTTGCCATAGTACAAATTTAATGAAGCTGTCAACCTCCAGAGAGTTTGTAAAACTCCAAATCATAATGCTTAAGGGACTACAAGGACTATAAGAGGAATATTTTGGGGGCATTTTTTTATTTGACCGATAAAACATACCCACATTTTGTCTAATTAAAATCTATTTTAAGGATTAGGGGAATGAAGTTATAGTAGCATATTCATGATATGTTATTTTAAATGTAGGAAGAGTAACAATAATTACTGAGCACCTACAGAGGGCAACACTCTGAATGCTTGGACAAATATCACAAAAGAAAAAAGCATGTTCCTTGCCCACAAGGAGCTTACAATCGACACAGGAGATCAACATACGAAATATTTACAAATGTCAATCAATCTAGCATTAGGGTATTTATTAAGCACATATTTTGTGTTTAGTGCTGGGATAGATACTTTATGATTACATGAAACACAGTCAAGAGAAGTAGCGTGGTCTAGTGGAGAGAGAACGGGCCTGGGATTCAGAAGGATCCGGGTTCTAACCCCATCTCCGCCACTTTTCTGCTGTGTGACCTTGGCAAGTCACTTCACTTCTTTGTACTAAAGTTACCACATTTGCATAATGGGGATTAAGACCGTGAGTCCCAAGTGGACATGGACTGTGTCCAACTTGATTAACTTGTATCTACCCCAGCGATTAGTTCCTGGCACATAGGAAGCACACTAAGTAAATACCATAAAAAGTACTTATCTCAAATTGGGGCTCACAACCCAAAAGAGGGAGAACAGGTATCTTATCCTCATTTTACAGATGAGGAAACTGAGGTCTAGAAAGGTTAACAATAATAATAATAATAATGATTGTGGTATTTGTTAAGTGCTTACTATGTGCCAAGCACTGTACTAAGCACTGGGGTAGATTCAAGCATATTAGGTTGGACACAGTCCCTGAGCCACGTGGGGCTCACAGTCTTCATAGCCATTTTACAGATGAGGTAAGTGAGGCCCAGAGAGGTGGATTTGCCCAAGGTCACACAGCAGACAAGTAGCGGGGGCAGGATTAGAACCCATGACCTCTGACTCCCAAGCCCGTGCCCACGTTAAGTAACTTTCCCAATGGCACCCAGCAGATTAAAACAGCAGAGCTGGTATTAGAACCAGGTTCTCCTGCGTCCTAGTTTCATGTTCCACTTTACTACGGCATTCTTTCCTTCACCGCAGCTGCCTCCTCCTCCTCCTCTCTCTCCTATTCCAGATGAAGTCAGTCCATCCAGGGAATTGAAAACAGAGGTAGAAGAGTGATAATCTTGCCTATCCCTTCTCCCCAAACTCAGCTCCTGTAAGTAGCTAAGGCAGTCTTGGCTTTTGGCCAAAATCTGAGGTCTGTGGGTTTGGGATGCTCTTGAAGCCAAAGCAAGGGGCAGGAGGGCCCTTAAGAAGGTCCAGGCCTGGGCCTCAGTGGGAGAGGATCCACCCTTTTAGAGGGATATCAATCAATCGTTTTTATTAATAATGTTGGTATTTGTTAAGCGCTTACTATGTGCAGAGCACTGTTCTAAGCGCTGGGGTAAACACAGGGGAATCAGGTTGTCCCACGTGGGGCTCACAGTCTTAATCCCCATTTTACAGATGAGGGAACTGAGGCACAGAGAAGTTAAATGACTTGCCCACAGTCACACAGCTGACAAGGCTGGCAAGCCTACTCCATTCTGATCCTCCTTGACCTCTCTGCTGCCTTTGACACTGTCGACCATCCCCTCCTCCTCCATACCTTATCTCACCTTGGCTTCACGGACTCTGTCCTCTCCTGGTTCTCCTCTTACCTCTCTGGCCGATCATTCTCGGTCTCCTACGCTGGAGCCTCCTCCCCCTCCCATCCTTTAACTGTTGGAGTTCCTCAAGGGTCAGTTCTTGGCCCTCTTCTGTTCTCCATTTACACTCACTCCCTCGGTGAACTCATCCGCTCTCACGGCTTTGACTACCATCTCTACGCAGATGACACGCAGATCTACATCTCCGCCCCCGTCCTCTCCCCCTCCCTTCAGGCTCGCATCTCCTCCCGCCTCCGGGACGTCTCCACCTGGATGTCGGCCCGCCACCTAAAACTCAACATGAGCAAGACTGAGCTCCTCATCTTCCCTCCCAAGCCCGGTCCGCTCCCAGACTTCTCCGTCACCGTGGATGGCACGACCATCCTTCCCGTCCCGCAGGCCCGCAATCTCGGTGTCATCCTTGACTCGTCCCTCTCGTTCACCCCACACATCCTATCCGTTACCAAGACCTGCCGGTTTCACCTCTACAATATCGCCAAGATCCGCCCTTTCCTCTCCACCCAAACGGCTACCTTACTATTACGGGCTCTCGTTATATCCCGGCTAGACTACGGTGTCAGCCTTCTCTCTGACCCTCCCTTCCTCCTCTCTCGCCCCGCTCCGGTCTATTCTTCACTCCGCTGCCCGGCTCATCTTCCTGCAGAAACGATCTGGGCATGTCACTCCCCTTCTTAAACAACTCCAGTGGTTGCCTATCGACCTCCGCTCCAAACAAAAACTCCTCACTCTAGGCTTCAAGGCTCTCCATCACCTTGCCCCTTCCTACCTCTCCTCCCTTCTCTCTTTCTACCGCCCACCCCGCACGCTCCGCTCCTCTGCCGCCCACCTCCTCGCCGTCCCTCGGTCTCGCCTATCCCGCTGTCGACCCCTGGGTCACGTCCTCCCGCGGTCCTGGAACGCCCTCCCTCCTCACCTCCGCCAAACTGATTCTCTTTCCCTCTTCAAAACCTTACTTAAAAATCACCTCCTCCAAGAGGCGTTCCCAGACTGAGCTCCTCTTCCCCCTCTACTCCCTCTGCCATCCCCCCTTTACCTCTCCGCAGCTAAAGCCTCATTTTCCCCTTTTCCCTCTGCTCCTCCACCTCTCCCTTCCCATCCCCACAGCACTGTATTCGTCCGCTCAACTGTATATATTTTCGTTACCCTATTTATTTTGTTAATGAATTGTACATCGCCTTGATTCTATTTAGTTGCCATTGTTTTTACGAGATGTTCTTCCCCTTGACGCTGTTTAGTGCCATTGTTCTTGTCTGTCCGTCTCCCCCGATTAGACTGTAAGCCCGTCAAACGGCAGGGACTGTCTCTATCTGTTGCCGACTTGTTCATCCCAAGCGCTTAGTACAGTGCTCTGCACATAGTAAGCGCTCAATAAATACTATTGAATGAATGAAAGTGGCAGAGCTGGGATTCGAACTCATGAGCCCTGACTCCAAAGCCCGTGCTCTTTCACTGAGTTCCTCCTGAATGCAGACGATGTACTAAGCACCGGGGGAGAGTACAATATAACAAAATTGGTAGACACATTCCCTGCCCACAACAGTTTAGATGGAAAGCTGGGAGGATGAGAGGGTATAATAATAATAATTACAGTCCTTGTTAAGCACTTATTAGGAGCTTGGGTCCTTTGAATATCTGATATTCACCCACCCAGAATCCCATGGCACTTATGTACATATCTTTAAATTATTTATTATAAATCACTTGTTTTTTCATATTAATGTCTGTCTGCCCCTCTAGGCTGTAAGGTCATTATGGGCAGGGAACGTGACTGCTAATTCTCTTGTATTGTATTCTCCCAAGCCCCTAAAACAGTGCTCTGCACATAGCAAGCACTCAGTCAATATCATTGATTGATAAGCCAAGCAATCATATTTTTGAGCATGTACTGTGAGCAGAGAACTGAATCAAGTGCTTAGGAGAGGACAGTACAACACAGTTTGTAGACACACTCCCTGCCCACAAAGAACTTACAGTCTAGAGCACTGTTCTAAGTTCTGGAGTAGATATGAGTTAATGAATTCATTCATTCATTCAATAGCATTTATTGAGCGCTTACTATGTGCAGAGCACTGTACTAAGCACTTGGAATGAACAAGTCAGCAACAGATAGAGACAGTTCCTGCCCTTCGACGGATTAACGGTCTAATCGGGGGAGACGGACAGACGAGAACAATGGCAATAAATAGAGTCAAGGGGAAGAACATCTCGTAAAAACAATGGCAACTAAATAGAATCGAGGCGAAGTACATTTCATTAACAAAATAAATAGGGTAATGAAAATATATACAGTTGAGCAGACGAGTACAGTGCTGAGGGGATGGGAAGGGAGAGGGGGAGGAGCAGAGGGAAAGGGGGAAAAGAGGGTTTAGCTGCGGAGAGGTGAAGGGGGGGTGGTAGAGGGAGTAGAGGGAGAAGAGGAGCTCAGTCTGGGAAGGCCTCTTGGAGGAGGTGAGTTTTAAGTAGGGTTTTGAAGAGGGGAAGAGAATCAGTTTGGCGGAGGTGAGGAGGGAGGGCGTTCCGGGACCGCGGGAGGACGTGGCCCGGGGGTTGACGGCGGGATAGGCGAGACCGAGGGACGGCGAGGAGGTGGGCGGCAGAGGAGCGGAGCGTGCGGAGTGGGCGGTAGAAAGAGAGAAGGGAGGAGAGATAGGAAGGGGCAAGGTGATGTAGAGCCTTGAAGCCTAGAGTGAGGAGTCTTTGTTTGGAGCGGAGGTCAATAGGCAACCACTGCAGTTGTTTAAGAAGGGGAGTGACATGCCCAGATCTTTTCTGCAGGAAGATGAGCCGGGCAGCGGAATGAAGAATAGACTGGAGCGGGGCGAGAGAGGAGGAAGGGAGGTCAGAGAGAAGGCTGACACAGTAGTCTAGCCGGGATATAACGAGAGCCCGTAGCAGTAAGGTAGCCGTTTGGGTGGAGAGGAAAAGGCGGATCTTGGCGATATTGTAAAGGTGAGACCGGCAGGTCTTGGTAACAGATAGGATGTGTGGGGTCAACGAGAGAGACGAGTCAAGGATGACACAGAGATCATGGGCCCGAGAGACGGGAAGGATGGTCGTGCCATCCACGGTGATAGGGAAGTCTGGGAGAGGACCGAGTTCGGGAGAGAAGATGAGGAGCTCAGTCTTGCTCATGTTGAGTTTTAGGTGGCGGGCCGACTTCCAGGTGGAGACATCCTGGAGGCAGGAGGAGATGCGAGCCTGAAAGGAGGGGTAGAGGACAGGGGTGGAGATGTAGATCTGCGTGTCATCTGCGTAGAGATGGTAGTCAAAGCCGTGAGAGCGGATGAGTTCACCGAGGGAGTGAGTGTAAATGGAGAACAGAAGAGGGCCAAGAACTGACCCTTGAGGAACTCCAACAGTCAAAGGATGGGAGGGGGAGGAGGCGCCAGTGAAGGAGACCGAGAATGACCGGCCAGAGAGGTAAGAGGAGAACCAGGAGAGGACGGAGTCCATGAAGCCAAGGTGAGATAAGGGATGGAGGAGGAGGGGATGGTCGACAGTGTCAAAGGCAGCAGAGAGGTCAAGGAGGATCAGAATGGAGTAGGAGCCATTGGATTTGGCAAGAAGGAGGTCACGGGTGACCTTAGACAGAGCAGTCTCGGTAGAGGGGAGGAGACGGAAGCCAGATTGGAGGGGGTCCAGGAGAGAATGGGAGTTAAGGAATTCTAAGTAGCGTTTGTAGACGACTCGTTCTAGGATTTTGGAAAGGAAGGGTAGTAGAGAGATAGGGCGATAACTGGAGGGGGAAGTGGGGTCAAGAGCGGGTTTCTTTAGGATGGGGGAGACGTGGGCATGTTTGAAGGCAGAGGGGAAGGAGCCATTGGAGATTGAGTGGTTAAAAATAGAAG
This sequence comes from Ornithorhynchus anatinus, assembly GCF_004115215.2. Classification (NCBI taxonomy): domain Eukaryota; kingdom Metazoa; phylum Chordata; class Mammalia; order Monotremata; family Ornithorhynchidae; genus Ornithorhynchus; species Ornithorhynchus anatinus. The sequence continues at coordinate 137,300,577 of NC_041728.1, forward strand.
TTAAGGAAGGGAGGAGGGCAGTTAATCAAGTTGGACACAGTCCCTGTCCCACACGGGGCTCACTGTCTTTAATCCCTATTTTAGAGATGAGGTAAATGAGGCACAGAGAAAAAATAACTTGCATAAGGTCACACGGTAGACACGTGGCAGAGCCAGGATCAGAACCTAGATCCTCTGACTACCAGGCCTGTGCTCTTTCCTCTAGGTCATGGTTTTTCTCTTAGGAGGAAAGATGAGAAGCTTAGTTTGTACATGTTGGGTCTGAGTTTGAGATGCAGCATGGCCAAGTGGATAAAGCACAGGCCTGGTATCCAGAAGGGTCTGAGTTTTAATCCGGATCCACCACTTGTGACCTTGGACAAGTCACTTCACTTCTTTGGGCCTTACTTCCCTCATCTGTAAAATGGGGATTAAGAGTGTGAGCCCCAAGTAGGACAGGGACTGTGCCCAACCTTATTAATATTAATAATAATGTTGGTATATATTAAGCGCTTACTATGTGCAGAGCACTGTTCTAAGCGCTGGGGTAGATATAGGGTAAACAGGTTGTCTCACGAGGGGCTCAGAGTCTTAATCCCCATTTTACAGATGAGGTAACTGTGGCACAGGGAAGTTAAGTGACTTGCCCACAGTCACACAGCAGACAAGTGGCAGAGCTGGGATTCGAACCCATGACCTCTGACTCCCAAGCCCGTGCTCTTTCCACTGAGCCACGCTGCTTCCCAGCTCTGCTGCTTGCCTGCTGTTTGACCTTGGTCAAGTCACTTCATTTCTCTGGGCCTCAGTCTCCTCACATCTCTAAAATGAGGACTGAATACCTGTTCTCTCTGTCCTTTCAAGTAGTCATCCCATGAAGGACAGGGACTACCCTTGACCCATTAGGATGCACGATGAAGGTGGAGACAAGAGGAGATGTGATACTGAAAACAAGGAGAGAGCCGGGGGCTAGAATGGTTAATCAATCATTGGGAGTTATTGAGTACTTATGATGTACTAGGCACTTGGAGGAGTACAATGCAGTAGAGTAGGTAGACATTACTCCATTTTGGAGTCATCTACATACAAGGGATAGCTCGAGCACATAATAATAATGATGGTATTTGTTAAGCGCTTACTATGTCCCAAGCACTGTTCTAAACGCTGGAGTAGATACAAAGGGAATCAGGTTGTCCCATGTGGGGCTTACAGTCTTAATCCCCATTTTACAGATGAGGGAACTGAGGCACAGGGAAGTTAAGTGACTTGACCAAAGTCACACAGCTGACAAGTGGCAAGGCCGGAATTAGAACCCACAACCTCTGACAAAGTTAGGTAGAAAGACATGGCAAACATGCCAGCAAATGAAATTGGAAAGGACCAGTCAGGAGAAGAATGGAATCTGCTTAGAATCATACTGGCAAAGCCAAAGATTAAATGAATTCAATGTCTTAGCAAAAGAGATTGGAGAGTTATTGTATCTGAAATTCCCATCCAAGCTTCTGTATATACAATTGCCCAAAGGTGAAATGGCAAAAGATTTCTTCTTTAATTGGAACTTGGTCATCCCCACTCCAGCCATTGGCATATCATTCATTTCCATACACAAAGCACGCACAATTCTAGCCAAACTATTTTACATCTTACACAAAGAACAAGAGTAAAAAGCTAATTTTGAGGTCTTGATTAAATAACCAAGGAGGTTGTTCTTTTTTACAAACTATTTTACATCTTACACAAAGAACAAGAGTAAAAAGCTAATTTTGAGGTCTTGATTAAATAACCAAGGAGGTTGTTCTTTTTTACAACTGAAGTTATTTATTGTTATTATTATTATGATTGTTATTGTATTTGTTAAGCGCTTACTATGTGCCAGACACTGTTCTAAGTGCTAGGGTAGATACAAGACAATTGGGTTGGACACAGTCCCTGTCCCACATGGGGCTCACACTCTTAATCCTCATTTTACAAATGAGGGAACTGAGGCACAGAGAATTTAAGTTACTTGTGCAAGGTCACATAGCAGACAAGTGATGGAGCCGGGATTAGAATGCATGACCTTCTGACTCCCAGGCCCATGCTCTATCCACTAGGCCATGCTGCCTCTCAGCATGGTGGTTTAATTTTTAATTTTAATTATGGAGTATAGAAAGGATTCCCCTATGCCATTTGCCAGGCACTGTACTAAGTGTTGGGGTAGATACCAGCTAATCAGGTAGGACACAGTCCCTGTCCCTCAAAGAGCTCACAGTTTTAATCCTCATTTTAGAGTTGAGGTAACTGAGGCACAGAGAAGTGAAGTGACTTACCCAAGGTCATAGAGCAGACAAATGGTGGAGCTGGGATTAGAGCCCAGGTCCTTCTGACTCCCTGGCCTGTGCTTTATCTACTAGGTAACACTGCTTCTCCACATAAATATTTTTATGATAAATCTCCCATTAGAGTTTAAACTCCTACAGAGAGGGATGTGTCACTTGCTTGTCTTGTACTTTCAGGCCCTAGTACAGTGTATTGCAACCAAATGGGTGCTAATAAAGGCTATTAGCTTTATCAAGAGAAGCAGCGTGGCTTAGTGGAAAGAGCCTGGGTTTGGGAGTCAGAGGTCACGCGGTCTCATCCTGGCTCTGCCACTTGTCAGCTGTGTGACTTTGGGCAAGTCACTTCACTTCTCTGTGCCTCAGTTACCTCATCTGTAAAATAGGGATTAAGACTGTGAGCCCCAAGTGAGACAACCTGATTACTTTGTATCTACCGCAGCGCTTAGAACAGTGCATGGCACATAGTAAGCATTGAACAAATACCATCATCATTATTATTATTAGCACTCACTTCCTCAAGAAAAGAGTTTAGCTTAGCACTCTGTGTAGGAAGATCTATTGGAAAGGGCATGGGTTTGGGAGTCTACTACGGGTCTGCTGGGAGAAGTTGGTCAACTCACAACCTTTCTGGGCTTCAACTCCTCTCCTTACATCTCAGGGATTTTGTGTGGACCAAATGAGAATAGTAATGTTAAAGGGTTTTGGGAAAACAAGAGTGCTACACACCCATTTAAGGTGAAGAGAGAGGAAGAGAAAGGAAGAGAGAGGGAGGGAGGGGGGGAAAGAGGGATAGAGAGAAAGAGAGGGAGACAGAGAGGAAGAGAGGGAGACAGAGAGGAAGAGAGAGGGAGAAAAAGGAAGATAGAAAGAGAAAGAGGGAGAGAAGAAGGAGGGAGAGAAAAGGAGGAAGAGAGAGAGAGAGAGAGGGAGAGAGAGAGAGAGAGGGAGAAAGAGAAAGAAGAAAGGGAGGAGGAGGAATACAGAGGTGGGGGAATACAGAGGTTGGCCCCGAACTCTTCTTCTTCCAGTTTCGGCCCCCTGCCTTTGCCTTGCAGGCCTGGACGCCAACTCTTCTCGTTCCAATTTGGTTCCCCCCACCTTCACCTTGCAGGCCAGGCCCTGAACCCTTCTCTTTCCAGCTGGGCCACCCTGCCTTTGCCTTGTAGGCCTTGCCAGGAACTCTTTTCATTCCAGTTTGGGCCCCCCAGCCTTTGCCTTCCAGACCTGGCCCCAAATCCTTCTCATTCCAATTTGGGCCCCCACCTTTGCCTTCCAGACCTAGCCCCGAACCCTTCTTGTTCCAGTTTGGACCCCTCCGCTTTTCCCTTCCAGATCTGGCACTGAACTCTTCTTGTTCCACTTTGGGCCCCCCCGGCTTTTCCTTCCAGTTTTGCCCCACGAGCATTTGCCTTGCAGGCCTGGCCCCAAACCCTTCTCGATCCAATTTGGGCCCCCCACCTTTGCCTTGCAGGCCTGGACCCGAACACTTCTCGTTCCAGTTTGGGTCCCTCGGCTTTTGAAAGGAAGGAAGGAGAGAAAGGGAGGAAGACACAGAGAGAGAGAAAGAGAAGGAGAAGGAGGAAAAAGAAAGGAAGGGGGAGAAATAGAGAGGTGGGACATGGGGAGTGGGGAGTGGGGAATTGGAGGGAGTGGGTGGAGAGAGAGCACTGCTAAGCATAGCAACCAAGTATAGAAAGGGTGCTTTTCATCTGTTCATATTGCTCTGTTGCTTGCAGAACTGTTGTACATATTCTCTACTTTAACTGAATACCAACAGCACCTGGGTCCTATGTTCAATTATATTAAATTGTTTGGTGAAATGTTGAAGCTTCTAAATGAAAAAATACAAAAAGATATTTTAAGAAATAATTACATATGTCTTTTATGGCACATATTAAAATTTTAGCTGTGTGCTTTTAAACCCCATTTCTTTTGTCCTTATCTCATGGAGACTGGAGCACCTCATAATTATGAACTACCACCTGCAGGTTTTCCATTCAGACATGTTAACACATTCACAGTGACAGTTTTGTTTTTCCTAAATATTGGAAACCAAAGTACAGCCATTATATTTCTCTATCAATTTAGAGCTTGGCTGAATTATATATTTACAACCCACAACACATTTAGAAAAACAAACCAATAACACATCATTGTTCTTCTAAAAGGTATAGCATCTGAGTCATCTTTTTCAATGTGCATCATGAATATTAACATTTTTTCACTGAAATTTAGATTCTTACTCTTTCAAAGTATTCATAAATTTTAAACTATTCTGTCATCTTAAAAATTTTGCTCTATTATAAGAACTGTAAATAGGAATATAGTGCCACACAATTTATAGTCATGTGTGTTATTTTATGTGAGTTGCATTTTGGGAAAATCTGAAATGAGTACACTTCATTTTATGTCTTTACTGTCATCTATCAAATAATGGCATTTACTGGAACTGTGTCCAACCTCATTTGTCTGTATCCACCCCAGCGCTTAGTACAGTGCCTGGCACAAAGTAAGTGCTTAACAAATACCATTATTATTACTATTATTACATCAGTGCTGTGGGGATGAGGGTGGGGTGAATAAACAAACTGTGAGCCCAGTGTGGGTCAGGGACACTTGTATCTACCCCACTATTTAGTACATGCTTAACAAATATCATAAAAAAAAATAAAGAGTTCAAATCCAAGTGCAAGAATGACACCAAAGGGAGAGGGAGTAGGGGAAATGAGACCTTAGTCAAAGAAGGCCCCTTGGAGGAGACACGATTTTAAAAAGGCTTTAAAGGTGGGGAGTGTGATTTCCTGTCAGGTATGAAGGAGGAGGGACTTCTAGGCCAGAGACAGTAGGATGTGGGTAAGGAATCAGAAGCAAGATAGATGATTTTGAGGTATGGTGGATAGTTTGGTGTTAGAAGAGCAAAGTGAACATGTTGGGGTGTAGCAGGAAATAAGTCAGGTATGATAGGAGGTGAATGAATGCTTTAAAGCCAATTGTAAGGTGTTTCTGTTTGATGTGAAGGTGGATGGATAACGACTGAAGGTTCTTCAGGAGGGAGGAAACACGGACTGAATAGTTTTTTAGAAAAAATGATCCACACATCAGAGTGAGTATGGACTACAGTGGGGAAAGAGAGGAGGCAGGGAGGTCAGCAAGGAGGCTAATGCAGTACTTATCCTTATTCCTGATTATTCTTAATATACATATCATATATATATAGAGAGAGTACGGAGGCATGAAACCTGCCCTAAAGGAACCAAGAATAGAGTGGGAAAGAGAGAGAGTAATTGATATGTGTACATATCCTTGTTTTAAATTGCTTCCCTAAGATGTAATTTATTTTAATGTCCATCTTCCCTGCTAGATTCTAAATTCTTGAGGGCAGGGATTATGCCTTCTTACTTTATTTACCTTCCAAAGTGCTTAGTACAGTGTTCTGTACATATCAGTGCCCAATAAATAACACTGACTTAACAACAGAAAATAAATATGAATAACTGTGTTAAAGTAGCATGGCCTAGAGGCAAGAATACAGGCCTGAGAGTCAGTGGATCTGGGTTGTAATCCCAACTCTGCCACTTACCTGCCGGGTGACTTTTGTGGCAAGTCACCTAACTTCTCTATGCCTGTTACCTCACCTATAAAATGAGAATAAAATCCTCCTCGCTCCAATTTAGACTGTGAGCTCCATTTAGGGCAGAGATTGTATTCAACCTGATTACTTTGTATCTGTTCCAGATCTTAGTATAGTGCTTGGCACATAATAGGTATTTAACAAACACCATTAAAAACCAGAAAAATTGGAGAGGGTAATTTTAAAAATTTACCTTAGGATAGCTCTAGGAATAGTAACTGTTCAAGTTTGAGGTGACTTCTTGTACGTGCATTTCCCTTAATTTAGAGACTGTTTTAGTGCTCTTGGTGACGACTCATCCTCATAATCTATTATTCAATACAAAAGATACTTACTCACTGCTTTTAATTGCCCAATGATAGAACACTCTCCTCTACACATGGTTCTGAAAAAGATTTAGGGAAGCAGATAACTATTATATATTCCGTTTGATCTGTTTTGATTATGTAAAGGTAAATTATCTCATCTTCAAAATCTTCAGGGAATATTTAAAAAAAAACCCATAATATTCTGAATAGAAAAAATAAGAGCTTTTCTGAATAGAAAAAATAACACATATCAATAAAAAAATACTTAGTTTACCCATTTGCTAAGTATCAATCCTCTGAAAGAATGAAAACCTGCAATAATCCTGCTAATGAAAGAGGGGAAACAAAGAGACCACGGTGTTGACACCAGAACTGAATTTAAAGACTTCTCACTTGAATCATTATGAGATGATGTAAAATTATTTCATTCCCTCAGACTTTAAGATAGTGATGGAATTAATATTCTATTAATATTAATTCTAATAATATTCTATATATAAGTGAACTGTGAAAATCCAATTCACCATCTGAAATTTAGAAATTTAAACAAAATATACAAAACCACAAATAGCCTCCAGTCTATTCTCTTGGATATTGGTTCTCCAGTCAATTCAGCTCAGAAGATGATGGATTCAGCTTTGTAAATTCCCCTTCAGGGAAAGAAGCAGGGAATGAAGGTCACTCCCTTACCTACCCTCTGCTCTGGGAGGCTAATCAACCAATCTATGGGATTTATTGAGCGCTTACTGTGTGCAGACCACTGTACTAAGCACTTGGGAGAGTTCAATACAACCTAATTGGTGGTCATGCTCTCTGACCACAAGGAGTTTGCAGTTGAAAGGGACTCAATACTGGGAGTTAATCTGTAAAGCTGGACTACTGCTTCAGTCAGCCAATAGTATTTATTGAGCGTTTACAGTGAGCCCTTTACTAAGTGCTTGGGAAAGTACAATATAACAATTTAATGGACACATTCCTGCCCACAAAGAGCTTCAGTATCATTGTAAACAGCGTGACTTATTGATCTCACATAGGATACCATCAAAATCAATCAGCTCCTGAAACATGAAAAGAACTGATTATGATTAAGTATAATCATGCATTTTTAGTTGCCAAATCACGGATGAGTAACTTTAAACTAACCATTTCTTTTACCCCATTGACAACACATATTCAGTAAAATAAATATTTTTGTGCTTTTAGTTTCCAGTAAAAAAGAGCATTAAATGAATTTTATTCAATAGGGAGTCCAACCTTCCAGCTCTTTGAAGTACTACCTACATAGTTCAACCCATAATAATGGGATCGAATGTGTATTCTGTCCACTATAGTGATAAAATCCAAAAGAGCAAATGTTCAGCTTAAATGAGATATGCTGAATGTATGAAGGGAGAACATTTCGTTTAAATAAATTTTCTTCAGTAATAAGAATGATGAAATTTGTAAGGGCTTACTGTGTGCCAAGCACTGTTAATAAGCACTGGGTAGAGAATCAAGTTGTCCCACAGAGGGCTCAGAGTCTTAATCCCCATTTTACAGATGAGGTAAGTGAGGCACAGAGAAGTGAAGGGGCTTGCCCAAGGTCACATAGCAGAAAAGTGGCAGAAAAGTGGCAGAGTCAGAATTAGAACCCATGTCCTCTGACTCCCAAGTCCGTGCTCTTTCCACTAAGTCACGAAACTTTGGAACCGTAGAGAGATTAATTAATTCATTCATTCAATCATATTAATTGAGTGCTTACTGTGTGCAGAGCACTATACTAAGCACTTAGGAGAGTTCAACAGAACAATAAACAGACACATTCCCTGCCCACATGGAGGTTACAGACTAGAGGGGAGACAGGCATTAAAATAGTTTACAGATAAGGGACACCGGAGAGTATAAGGATATGTTTGAGGGTGGGGTAACTAGCAGCGTGGCCTGTGGATAAAGAACGGGCCTTGGAGTCAGAAGGTCATGGGTTCTAATCCTGACTTCGCCACTTGTCTGCCATGTGACCTTGGGCAAGTCACTTTACTTCCCTGGGCCTCAGTTGCCTCATCTAGAAAATGGGGATTAAGACTGTGAGCCCCAAGTGGGACAGGGACTGTGTCCAACCTGATTTGCTCATACCCCAGTGCTGGCACATAGTAATTGCTTAAAGATACCATAATTTATTCATTTTTTTATTTAGTGGTAAGAGCACAAGCCTGGGAGTCTGAGGACGTGGGTTTGAATCCAGCCTCCGGCATGTGTCTGCTGTGTGACCTAGGGAAAGCCACTTATCTTCTCTGGGCTTCAGTTCCCTCATCTGTAAAATGGGTATTAAGACCGTGAGCCCCACATGGGACAACCGGGGCAAGAACACGGGCTTGGGAGTCAGAGGATGTGGGTTCTAATCCGCCTCCTCCACTTGTCTGCTGTGTGACCTAGGGCAAGCCACTTAACTTCTCTGGCCTCAGTTCCCTCATCTTTAAAATGGGGATTACGACGGAGGGCCCCACGTTGGACAACCGCGGCAAGAGCATCTGATAGATGTATCTGGTGTCCATCCTCGTTTCTTTGTATCCACTCCAGCTATTGGTACAGTGTCTGGCACAAAGTAAGCACTTGACAAATATCACAATTATTATTATTATTATTATTGTTATGTTTGTATTTGGGATTTGTAAGTTACCTGAAGTTGAAGTGCATTATTGCCTGTAATGCATTTCCCCCTCCAGTTGAAATGTCTCCTTCAAATCCAGGCAAGAGTGGAATCACAACGTAGACACGATAGCGTTGGTTTTCTCTGCAAAGAAGACACACCCAATAAGGCAAACCAGAAACTTGCCAAATTATTTGGGAAAAGTAATTCAACTGATATTTAATAGAATGACATTTACTGAGAAGCCACTGGGTTCTCTTCACTGAAGTAAGAGTTTAGGAAAGTTGCTTCTTCCCTACTGGGGAGCAACCCCCTAGTGAGAAGCCGCACGTGGTCCACGGACTGAGTTCAACCTCATTTGCTTGTATCCAGCACTTACTACAGTGCCTGACACATAGTAACTGCTTAACAAATTTGTCTCATCTTATGCCGTTGAGTCGTCTCCGACCCATAGCAATGCCACGGACACATCTCTCTCAGAACGCCCCACCTCCATCTGCAATCGTTCTGGTAGTGGATCCATAGAGTTTTCTTGGTCAAAATGCAGAAGTGGTTGACCACTGCCTCCTTCCACACAGTCAACTTGAGTCTCCGCCCTCGACTCTCTCTCATGCTGCCGCTGCCCGGCACAGGTGAGTTTTGACTTGGAAGTAGCGTGGCTGAGTGGAAAGAGCACAGGCTTTGGAGTCAGAGATCATGGTTTCGAATCCCAGCTCTGCCACTTGTCAGCTGTGTGACTGTGGGCAAGTCACTTAACTTCTCTGTGCCTCAGTTACCTCATCTGTAAAATGGGGATTAAGACTGTGAGCCCCACGTGGGACAACCTGATTCCCCTGTGTATACCCCAGCGCTTGGAACAGTGCTCTGCACATAGTAAGCGCTTAACAAATACCAACATTAATATTATTGACTTGTAGCAGATGGCCTGCCACTGGCTAGCTACTGCCCAAGCTAGGAATGGAATGGGTATGCCTCTGCTTGACTCTCTCTCCCATAGTCAAGACTGGTAGAGGACTGGAAACTCTGCAGATGTGACCCTGAGCGGGAATGCATTGAGCAGTTTTTGTAAAATGAGTAGTAGTTATATTCTCCCCTCGGCCATCCTGCCCTGAGGTTTGTGGCTCTAGGGCTTCAAGCAGATTGGAAGTGCAACTGGGTGGGAGAGGGTCCTTAGGACCATTAGAAAATATTTCGATTAGGTGGATGACTCATAATTATTCATGTTACACTTTCATTCATTCAATTGTATTTACTGAGCGCAGAGCACTGTACTAAGCGCTTGGAAAGTACAATTTGGCGACAGATAGAGACAATCCCTACCCAACGATAGGTTTCTGGGGATGATCATATCATCACCTCATCAAATTATTGATGAGGAAGAGAAGATGCCATGAATTCCAATATGTCAAATTATGGGTTGTAAGATATTATTCATTCATTCATTCATTCATTCATTCATTCAATAGTATTTATTGAGCGCTTACTATGTGCAGAGCATTGCACTAAGCGCTTGGAATGTACAATTAGGCAACGGAGATAATCCCTGCCCAATATCATTTAAACTTAATTCCTAAATTGCTTCCTCTGTACCTGTACTGGTCTGATTCATAGGGAATAACATTTACCAATCTTATAATGATGATTTAATTCACTTAGTGACTTAAACATTTTTGAGACAAAGTGTGAGGTTCACAGTTTTTAAATGCTGCACTGAGGTCTCTATATTTCTAACACAAGCTTCTAGACTGTAAGCTGCCTGTGGGCAGAGAGCATGCCTATCAAATCTGTTTTACTGTACTCTCCTAAGTGCTTAGTACAGTGCTCAGCACACAGGAGATGCTCCATAAGTACCACTGATCGATTACAAAAGGTTAGATGCTTCAAACGGGTCTATTTGGACTTAAATGGAGTTTGTTTTCAATGTCTCACCTTGTGAGGCATAAACAATCTCTCCAGTTGATTAGGTTTGCCCCTTTCTGCAGATTGCATAACTAGAGAATCACTCCAGATAATCTATTCATCGATATCATTTTGATGCAAATATTCATAGAGATTTCACCTTCTGAGCTACCTTTCTCAGGATAAAGGACAATCATATATTCATATGTACATATTTACAAATGTCATCTTCTTTCATCTATGCTCCTACATTAAAAATGTGAGGGAATGATGTTCAAAATAACAACTGAGCTTTGTCAATGACTCAAAATTAGACAATTCCAATTTTCACATACATATGAGATTTAGGAAGACAAAGGAGCCTAAAGTGAACTGGAATTTTAACGAATGAGCATCTCTGAGATGTGAAAAGGACACAGGTCTACACTTCTAAATTTGTTACAAGGACAAAGGGCCTGCTGCTCATTAGCTTTGAAGCAGCCTTGAATTATTCAAACCTCAGATTAATACTTCCTTGCAAAACCCACCGCCTTCTTCCAACCGTTTTCACTCACTTTTAAATTCAAATATTATTAGATTTTCATCTCAAAGATATTGCTTGCACTCCGGGTAAGGACTCAAAGTAAGCAGCTAGATAATAAACATGCTTGTTTAAAAAGATCCTAACTTTTCTGAATGTCGCTAGCTTCTGCCCTAGTGGGAATCATTGGCTTTGGAGTGAAATCACATTCTCACAGCAATGGTGGCTAAAAGGTAACTGTCAATTTCTTGAAGGAGGATTATTGTAATGGCCTACACTGATCACTAGATGGCAAACACAGTTTGAATTGGAAATACCATTAAAAAAAAGAAAATTAGTAAACGGATTAGTGTCGGACGGGGGAACAGAATATAGGGCTCACTTGCTATGCTTTGGAAGAGGCTCCTTAAGTTTAACTGAGATACTGTAAGTCGATTCACTAGGAAATAATTCAACACAATGATACAACTTCAACGGGAAGCAGCCTGGGCTAGTGGAGAGAGCACGGGGCCTGGGATTCAGAAGGACGGGGGTTCTAATCTCAGATCCGCCACTTATCTGTTGTGTGACCTTGGGTAAGTCACTTCACTTATCAGAAGAGGTATGGCCTAGTGGCAAGAGCATGGGCTTGGGAGTCAGAGGACGTGGGTTCTAAATCCGGCTCCGCCATTTGTCCGCTGTGTGACCTTGGGCAGGTTGCTTCATTTCTCTGTGCCTCAGTTACCTCAACTGTAAAATGGGGATTAAGACTGTGAGCCCTATGGGGGACAACCTGGTTACCTTGTATCCTCCTCAGCACTTAGAACAGTGTTTGGCACATAGTAAGCACTTAACAAATACCTGAATTACTATCATCATCATTATTCTCTGTGCCTCAGTTACCTCATTCATGAAATGGGGATTAAGACTGTGAGCCCCATGTGGGACAGGGACTGTGTCCAACCTGATTACCGTGGATCTTACCCAGCGTTTAAAACAATGCTTGACGCATAGTAAGTGCTTAACAAATGCCATCATCATCATTATTATTATTGTTTGAGATGGCTAGGGATGGTTAGGGTTTCCTAAGTGGAATATTAGAAGTATGACGAGCTGGAACCATAGTTCCAGAAGCTTAGGGGTAGAGTTACTTGTCTGCTGACTGACCTGAGGCAAGTTACTTTACTTCTCTGTGCCTCAGTTATCTCATCTGTAAAATGATTAAGACTGTGAGGCCCATGTGGGCAGGGTCTATGTCCATCCTGATTACCCAGTGCTTAGAACAGTGCTTGGCACATAGTAAGTGCTAAACAAACATTGTTATTATTATAATTATTATTAATAAAGCCAAGAGTGGAGCCCCTGGACTGGATTACATTCATTCAATTGTATGTTGTCTGTGGCACTGGAACATAAGTGAGGAAGACTTCCCAGCCCCTGTAATTGGTATCTGGTTAGAAAATACCCATATATATATATATATTTATTTAGGCATTAGTGAATGGGTGGGGTGGATTGGGATGGTGGAACAAAGAAAATAAAGATGTCTTTGAGTACCTAGAAAATACCCGGGGACTTGGATTGATGATGATTTCGGATTTTGCACCTAAATTACGAAAAGAATCATGTTAAATGAATTAAATATAATACAAAGGTATGCAGTTGATTTCCAGCTAAATGCATTTACTTGTTCTTCATATTTGAAGACACCACAGATGGTGAAATTCACCTATGTGTGGATGTATATGGCTGAAAAGGTCAGTATGAGGCCCTCGGTTCTGAACGCATTGTACAGTGAAAAATGCTGTTCCCTCTGTTATGTTTCATTTTTGCAGGATTTGTTAGTGTTTTTCTCTTCTGCCTCCTTGCTCTCAATCTTTATGAAGCTTTAGATCACAAAAAGCCACTCCTTTCTTGATAGCAGTACCACCTGCTAGTCTACCCCTAGCTGGGATGCAGCACTGTTTGAGTCTTTATTTTACTGTGTCCCAACTACACTCCTTATTTTTGGTTTTCCAATTTCAGCTGTCCATACAGTAGCTGTTGGGAGTTTTTTTATGGTATTCGTTAAGTGTTTACTATATACTAGACATTGTTCTAAGCATCGGGGTAGATGCAAGCTTAGGTTGGAAAGAATCCATGTCTCACATAGGCTCATATTTTTAATCCCCAATTTCCAGATGAGGGAACTGAGACACAGAGTAGTTAAATTACTTGGCCAGAGTCAGGGAGCAGATAAGTGGTGGATCCAGGATTAGAACCCAGGGCCCTCTGACTCCCAGGCCTGTGTTCTATCCATTAGGCCACGGTGCTTCTCTTGGGAATCTTGCTATTACTTATACTCAATCAATGTAATTTATTGAACTGTACTAGTATACTAAATAATAATAATAATGTTGGTATTTGTTAAGTGCTTACTATGTGCAGAGCACTGTTCTAAGTGCTGGGGTAAACACAAGGGAATCAGGTTGTCCCACGTGGGGCTCACAGTCTTAATCCCCATTTTACAGATGAGGGAACTGAGGCACAGAGAAGTGAAGTGACTTGCCCACAGTCACACAGCTGACAAGTGGCAGAGCTGGGATTCAAACTCATGAGCCCTGACTCCAAAGCCCGTGCTCTTTCCACTGCGCCACGCTGCTTCTATTCTAGCTTGGGTGAATACAACTGAGTTGATAGACACATTTCCTGCCCACAACAAGCTAACAGCCCAGAGGGGGAAACAGACATTAAGATAAGATAACATTAAGATAACTTTATAGATATGTACATAAGTGCCGTGGGACACTTACTCTCCTGACATGGTCCACCCACTGAAGTTGTGTGAAGGTAAGCAGAACTTCAATCATAAGAAATTGACTACTTTTCTGGGTTTCAGAACTTCTGAACTTCTACAGGTTCTGCAGTGTGATACTACTAATTCTACTAATACCAGAAAAATGTCCCAAGGATTGGAAACAGGAGGAAGGAACAGAAGGGGTCTTGTGAAATCCACAAACTGAAAAGACTCATGAAGGGAAGGAAGAAAAAGCAAACTTAAATCTGCAGGATGTCATGATATGTGAGCAGCCTTGATTAAAGGAGGATGACCAGGGTTGAAATGGAATGAAATGAGATTTGGTGTTTAAATTTAGAGCAACTCTCCCCTATTTCCGTGTTACTGGGAACTGGAAATGTATTGTACATGTTAGAGTGTTAATATTCTTACCAGGGAACAAGAAGAGGTGTATAATCAACCAATTAATGGCATTTATTGAGAGGCATTTATTTATTTGAATCCCATATCATATTATTTACAACAAATATAATGGTATAGAGCAGCTTCTTCTCAATAACTCAATTTACAGCTGTAGAAACTGCACTTGAATTTTCACAGGATGTTTTGAAAGACGATGTTTGATCTGCAAACATTTACATTACGGAGAAAAGGAGTAAACCAATAAGATAGTGATTGTGAAGCCACCCCTTTCACAACGTGGAGAAAGTGCCAGACTATACCATCTCTTAAAATAATGTACATTCACAATCCTAAAATAAACATTTCAAAGGCATCAATGATACAGTCATTTGGTTAACAAATTCAATCGAGCTCCCTTTTCAACAAATTATGAAATTTGGACATGTTATTAACAATTTTCATGTATTAAGAAGTTGGGTTTTTAAGTGAAAGTTGAAAACAGCAGAAAAGTTATTAAGCTTCCTTTTATAAGTAAACAAATTCTGCAGAGGCAGGTATTTTCAGTCATTAAAATAATTTAGTAAAATCCTTGCGGGGAAGTTCATCACATCCTAAAATTCCATATCAAATGGGGCTATTTATTTTCAAATGATTTAGTTTGTTTTCTTGTTGTGTCACTTGCTACACACAGCCCGGTCTTACCAAAACACACTTCTCTAATTTTCTTCCTCTTCCTAACTCTTAGAACATTCTTAGGATTTAACCAAGCATGCCAGCTTAATCTGCAATAAGAAGATTTCTACCTTACTCACCCTGAGAAAGGTTAATCCAAAAGAAGGGGTTCCCACCTTTCAGAAAATAGTTGAGTTTTAACTCTCAACTATTTTCATTAAATCATGAGTAGGATTTAGAATATATACTTTCTGCTGATAAGGGATTTAACATGTCAATGAGAACTTTAGGTATTTTTTTTGGACAGTCCTAAAATGAAAATAGGACCCAATCTGCACTGCAATTGAAAGTTTTTGGTTTACTTTGTTACTAAAGAACTACTTTTGAACAATATTCATCCGGATCATTTGAAATCATTTGATTAAGCCTTTATCATCTTTACTTAGTGTCTATTTCAAAGATGTTTATGACAGAGAAAGTATTCAACAACAGAAAAGGAGGAACTAATTTTCCGGAAAGCAGTAAAACCTCACTACTATCTTTGGAGAGAACAAATTAAAATCGCTTCTAAATCCTTGAAGATAATGTGCCTACCACATGCTCAGCATATCCGCTCCACTCTATACATAAACAGTGGGTACAAATTATAGGCTAGAATAATTACAGGATACAAAAGAAAGCATAAGTCATTATTTGTCAAAGGACTGTGTTCAAAAATGCTCCTCCTCTCCCTGCATTTATAAACCTCAAAGCAAAATCCTCCGGGAGGCTTCGATCCCAAAATCAGTATCTTCCCCTAGAATTTGGATGGTAATTGGGCTACCAATTTGAGCTCAGGGATGAAGCTGGGACAGGGCTTAGCGAGGAAGAGGGAGGGAAAAATGAAAGAGCGGATAGAGCACAGGCTTGGGAGTCAGAAGGACTTGGGTTCAAATTCCAACTCTGCCACTTGTCTGCTGTGTGACCTTGGGCAAGTCACTTCACTTCTCTGTGCCTCAGTTAACTCATCTGTAAAATGGGGATTAAGACTGCGAGCCCCTCGTAGGGCATGGATTGTGTCCAACCTGATTAGCTTGTATCTACGCCAGCACTTAGTACAGTTCTTGGCACATGGTAAGTGCTTAACAGATACCATTAAAACAAGAATTCATTTTGGCAGAGCTATAGTCTGTGACAAAATTCCATTACTCACACAGCACATTGACCGAAGGTGCAATTCAAGACAAGGATGCAGAAAACCAAATGAAGAAGGCCGGCACATCCCATGGAAGACTGTCAACCATCAGCGTGAACTCAGAATCCAGAGCGTACTAAAAATCCACAGAGCTGGAGTGTCGTCCAACCGCCTCTACGGTTGGGAGACCTGGACCACACACGAACACCACTGCCGCCCCCACCACCACCGTCACACAAGGACATCACCACACATAGTCACCACCACCGCCACAACTGGACGCCACCACCGCCCCCACAAATGGACACCACCAGCGCCACACATGGACACCATCACCTCCACCACAGGCAGACACCACCGCCATCACACAAGGGCATAACCACCACGCCTACAAATGGACACCACCATCGCCACACGACCATCACCTCCGCCACACATGGATACCACTGCCAACAGACAAGGACGCCACCGCCGCCCCCACAAATGGACACCATATCGCCACACACAGACACCACCACCTCCACCACGAACCAACACCACCTCCACACGCAGACACCACTGCCACCAAACATGGACACCGCCACTGCCACCACGCACGGACATCACTGCCACCACATATGGACACCACCACCGTCACACACGGACACCACTGTGGCCACACACGGACACCACCACCACCACACACAGGCATCACCGCCACCATACACAGACACCACTGCCGCCACACACAGACAACACCCCCCCCCCATGAACACCACCATCGCCACACACGAACACCACCTCCACCACACACAGACATCACCGTCACCACACACGGACATCATCGCCACCACACACAGACACTCCCGCCGCCACACAGAGACACCACCATCCCCACAAATGGACACCACCATCGCCACACATGGACACCACCGCCACCACACATGGACGTTAGCTCCACCACACACAGACACAACCACCGCCCCCACAAATGGACACCGCCATCACCACACACGGACCCCACCAAGACCACAAACAGACACCACTGCCACCACCAACACACACACACACCGCCACCACACAAGGACACCACCACTGCCACATACAGATGCCACCACTGGCATCTGGATCCATTCCATCAGGGTAATTTTCTGGTCACACTCAAAATCAAACGTAGAGACCCGATAACGAAAATGAAGTCTGGAAAAGAGTCAGACTCCTAGTATCAAAGGTATGCTTTCCTTAACAAGGATATGCTGAGTGGGAAGAGAATGAGTGACGGGCGGATATCAGAACAGCTGCTGTTTACGGAAAACTGAAATTTGGAAATCAAAACGCAAAGAAGGGCAGGAGAAATGCTTTAAGAGAGCAGTAAAATAAAGCCACAGACAGTGCTGCATCTCAGCTGAAAAGTGGGATCTAATAGCTGAGGACAGACCAGGATGGCTTACTGCTGTGAAGAATAGAGAGGCTCTCTTCCAGCCAAAGCTTTGTATGGAATGAAAGACAAGAAGGCAAAAGAGAAAACAACCCCAGATTGATATAGTACAGGTCTGGGATTCAGAAGGACCAGGTTTCTAATCTGGCTCTGCCACCTGGCTGTTGCATGACCTTGGGTAAGTCATTTAACTTCTCTATGCCTCAGTTCCCTCATCTGCAAAATGAGGATTAAGACTGTGAGCCCCATGTGGGACAGGGAGGATGTCCAACCTGATTTGCTTGTAACCCCTCCAGTCCATAGTATAGAGCTTGGCAGCTGGTAAGCACTTAATAAATATTATCATTATTATTAGTATTATTACAAGCATTAAGCATGACAACAAGAGACAAGCTTTTTGTGTGCACCACTTGACCAGAACTGAGTCCTACATTGGTTTTTTTCAGTCAAATACAGACTCGTAGGAAAATTTCACCATGAATGGTGTCTTTTTCTAATACAAGGGGTATCAAATCAATTTTCTCTCTTTGCTTTGCCTACTTTTTCATTATATCTGTGCACATTTTGGCGTAAAAAAGCAGCAGAATCTTGCTGTGTTCTATTCACTGGGCTATGTCTCCTAGGAAACAGGAAATCGTTACTGTTTCCCACAAATAGCAGTCCAGGATGATTCTCAGAAATCATTCCTGAGCGGAACAGATTATATGTTAAATAATTTTAAAATTCCTCTTTGCCCAATTAGAGCCTATTTTCTGCTCTACTTCTGTGTCATTTTACTCTCTTTTACACTGGTATTTTCTGCAGAGCCTGTTCCCTCCACATTTAGACAGGCAACAGGACATGGCCCTCAACAGCAAATCTGATCTACTTTAACCCCTGACTTTTATAAGGACTATCTATCTATTTATTTTTATGGTATTTGTTAAGTGCTTATTATGTGGCAGGCAGTATACTAAAGGCTGTAGATACAAGCTCATCCAGTTAGGCACAATCCATGTCCTATGTGGGCCTCACTGTCTTAATTCCCATTTTACAGATGACACAACTGAGGCGCAGCATAGTGAAATTACTTGCCCAAGATCAACCAGCAGACAAGCAGGGGAACCAGGATTAGAAACTAGGTCTGACTCCAACACCTGTGGTCTTTCCACTACTAGGTCATGCTGCTTTTTAGATTCCCAACTTCTAGACTGTGAGCCCGTTGTGAGCAGGGATTGTCTTTATTGCTGAATTGTACATTCCTAGCGCTTAGTACATTGTTCTGCACACAGTAAGCGCTCAATAAATACGATTGAATGAATGAATCAAACAGTAACTCCTTACCATCGGCTTTAAAACACTCAATCAGTTTTCCCCCTCCTACCTCACTTCTCCGATAGCAGCCTGCACACTTTCCTCATCTAGCACTGGCTTGCTGATTATTCCCCCATCTCACCTATCTTGTCACCAGCCCCTTTCCCACATCCTCCCCCTAGTCTGGAATTCCCTCCCGCTCCTTATACATCAGACCACCACTATCTCCACTTTCAAATTCTTATATCCCGGCTGGATTATTGTGTCAGCCTTCTCTCTGATCTCCCTTCCTCCTGTCTCTCCCCACTCCAGTCTATTCTTCATTCTGCTGCCTGGCTCATCTTCCTGCAGAAACGCTCTGGGCATGTCACTCCCCTTCCTAAAAACCTCCAGTGGTTGCCTATCGACCTCTGCATGAAACAAAAACTTCTTACTCTAGGCTTCAAGGCTGTCCATCACCTTGCCCCCTCCTACCTCTCTTCCCTTCTCTCTTTCTACTGCCCACCCCGCTCCTCTGCCGCTCACCTCCTCACCATCCCCCATTCTCGCCTATCCTGCCGTCGAACCCTGGCCCACATCCTCCCACTGTCCTGGAACGCCCTCCCTCCTCACCTCTGCCAAATTAATTCTCTTCCCCTCTTTAAAGCCCTACTGAGAGCTCACCTACTTCAAGAGGCCTTCCCAGACTGAGCTTCCCCTTTTCCCTCTGCTCCCTCTGCTGCCTCTCTGCCCCCCCACTTCACCTCCCCTCAGCTAAGCTCCCTTTTCCCCCCATTTCCCTCTGCTCCTCCCCCTCTCCTTCCCCCTCCCCTCGGCACTGTGCTCATCTGCTCATTTGCATATATTTTTATTACCCTAATTATTTTGTTAATGAGACGTACATCCTCTTGATTCTATTTATCGCTATTGTTTTTGTCTGTCTCCCCCGATTAGACTGTAAGACCATCAATGGACAGGGATTGTCTCTATCTGTTTCCAAATTGTACATGCTAAGCACTTAGTACAGTGCTCTGCACATAGTAAGTGCTCAATAAAGACTAATGAATGAAATACTATTGAATGAATCTCCTCAAAGAGGTCTTCCCAAGATAAACACTCTTTTCCCTACCACCTTCTCCCTTCTGTGTCATCTATGTACTTGGATCTGTGACTTTGGGGCTTTTGTTATTTGCTCCATCCTCAACCCCACAACAATGTACGCATCTATAAATTAACTTATATATATAATCAATTATTGATTTATATTAATGTCTGTCCCCCCTCTTAGACCTTAAGCTCATTGTGGGCAGGGCACGTGTCCCAACAGTGTTGTATTATACTCTTCCAAGCACTTAGCATAATGCTCTGCACCCAGGAAGTGCTCAATCAATACCATTAATTCATTGATATTAGAGTTAAGACAAGGAGACTGTGCTTTCACAAATAATCCAAAAAGATTTTATAATGGCTGAACCAAATGCAATGCTTCCGTGAAAGACCACTGTTGAAGAATGATTAAAAAACACAATATTTAAAATATAGATAATCAATACTGTATGCTTAAAATAATAACAATTATTATGGTATTTGTTAATAATAATAATAATTATTATTATGGCATTTGTAAAGAGCTTACTATGTGCCAAGCACTGTTCTAAGCACTGGGGTGGATACAAGGTAATCAGGTTGTCCCACACTGGGCTCACAGTGTTAATCTCCATTTTACAGATGAGGTAACTGATGCACAGAGAAGTTAAGTGGCTTGACCTTGGGCAAGAGCCGGAATTAAAAGCCACGTCCTCTGACTCCCAAGCCCGTGCTCTTTCCACTGAGCCACACCGTTTCTCTTTCTGCTTCTACTATGTATCAAGCACAGTTGTAAGAACAGGGGTACATACAAATTCATCAGGTTGGACACTGTCCCTCTCCCACATGGACCTCTCACAGTCTGAGAGAACAGACATTGAATCGCTATTTTATCGATGAGGAAAGTGAGGCAAAGAGAAGCTAAATGACTTGCCCAAGGTCACACAGCAAGCAATTGGCAGAAATAGGATTAGAAACCAAGTGCTCTGACTCTTTCCACTAGGCAATGTTGCTTCTCTTATACTGAAGGAGTTGGTTGTTAAAAACAAGGTACTGAGTAAGTGTTTCTGCATTCCAGCAAGTTAGATGTACAGCATTTTAAAATGCTTAAGTAATATTGGCTTGACTACTTTGCCTTAGGCTGATATGCTCCAAGTTCAGTACTGCCTATGAAATTTGGCATGTGTGCTCCTAATTACTAAAACTCTATTTAGAAAGCAACAGGATGACTGCAAATTTTCCACAGACTCCCAGGCCCCGTGCTCTATCCAGTAGGCCAGGAGCAGAAATATTTTTTTTAATAGTATTTGTTCAGCGCTTACTACGTGCCAGGCACTGTACTAAGCACAGAGATAGGTACAAGCTAGTCAGACTGGATACAGTACATATCCCACAGTCTTAATCCCCCATTTGACAGATGAGGTAACTGAGGCACAGAGAAGTTAAAGTGACTTGTCCAAAATCACACAGCTGACAAGTGGCAGAGCCAGAATTAGAACCCAGGTCCTCCTGACTCTTAGGCTTGTGCTCTAGCCACTAGACAACACTGCTTCTCTATGTAGTATCTTCCAGAAAGAGTAGCTAAAAACTCAGTTTTGTAAATAAAAGTCTACAGACCCAGGATCTGAAAGAATTGGGCTGATATTAAAATATAATTTTAATAAAAAATTCATCCATTATCCACTGCTTCCTGGTACTTTTACTCATGTCTGATGTATCAACACTTGGACACTGGAAAATGTACAAAGAGATGATGAAAATTTTCCGGGTCTATAAAAATGACTGTGACCTGCCAGAATATATAACCAACCTTGCAGGGTGTTTATACAAGCAGCCTAAATTCAAAGTGATAATAATAAAAAGGGTGATAATAATAATGATAATAATGATAGCAATCACAGCATTTCCTAAACACTTGCATTTCCTAAACACTTCCTATGTACCAAACACTGTTCAAAATACTGGGATAGAAACAATATTTGCAGATCATACAAGATCCTATGCCCAGATGAGACTCACAGTCTAAGTAGGAGGGAAAACAGGTATTTATTCTCCATTACACATATGGGGAAATGGAAGCACAGAGAGGTTAAGTAGTGACTTGTCCAACATCACAGAAAAGGCAAATGGCAAAGACAGGATAAGAACCCAGGTCTCCTGACTAAAATCACCAATACAATATTAATTTAATTAATTCTTAAAGGTATTAAGAATTCAAATTTTCCACCATATTCCATGGATACGAGTAACTACTGCCACATCAGCATCCTACTAAAATGTTGAAAACAAATTACCTGTGTGCTTTCAGGATCCTTTGTGCAATAGTATCTCCAATCTTGTTAAAAACAACTTTGTCATCAGCACAGCTAATAAAGAATTGGTTCTACAGGAAACATGAAAATCATTTGGTTAACATTTTTGCTAAAATGTCAAAGAAGACACTTAAAAAACCTTATCATTTGCTATACAGATTGCTTCTTATTCAGCAGGGTTACATCCATGAGGAAAGAATGTAGTGTGGTGCAGGGGAGAAGTAACCAGGAGGGAGCAAGGGAGAAGGAAAAGGAAAGAGGGAGAGAGGGAAAGAGAGAGAGGGAGAAGGAGAGGAAGGGGGAGGAGAGGAGGGAGAGGGGAGAGGAGAAAAAGGAGAGAGAGGAGGAAAGGAGGAGAGGGAGAGGGAGTGCAGCAGCCAGAGTGTCTGTCCCTAGGACGGGGGCTTGAAGGAAGGAAGGTAGGAAGTAGGATGGTCACCATATCTCCTGCTGCCCCTCATTCATTAATTCATTCATTCATTCAATAGTATTTATTGAGCGCTTACTATGTGCAGAGCACTGTACTAAGTGCTTGGAATGTACAAATTGGCAACAGACAGAGACAGTCCCTGCCCTTTGACGGGCTTATAGTCTAATCGGGGGAGAAAGGCAGACAAGAACAATGGCAATAAATAGAGTCGAGGGGAAGAACATCTCATAAAAACAATGGCAAATAAATAGAATCAGGGTGACGTACATCTCATTAAACAAAATAAATAGGGTGATGAAGATATATACAGTTGAGTGGACAAGTACAGTGTTGAGGGGGTGGGATGGGGGGGGGGAGGAGGAGAGGGAAAGGGGGGAGAAGAGGGTTTAGCTGCGGAAAGGTGAAGGGGGGGTAGAGGGAGCAGATGGAAAAAGGGGGGAGCTCAGTCTGGGAAGGCCTCTTGGAGGAAATGAGCTTTAAGTAGGGATTTGAAGAGGGGAAGAGAATTAGATTGTCGGAGGTGAGGAGGGAGGGCATTCCAGGACCTCGGGAGGATGTGGCCTAGGGGTCGACGGCGGGATAGGTGAGACTGAGGGACGGTGAGGAGATGGGCGGCAGAGGAGTGGAGCATGCGGGGTGGGCAGTAGAAAGAGAGAAGGGAGGAGAAGTAGGAAGGGGCAAGGTGATGTAGAGCCCGGAAGCCTAGAGTGAGGAGTTTTTGTTTTGAGTGGAAGTTGACAGGCAACCACTGGAGGTATTTAAGAAGGGGAGTGACATGCCCAGAACGTTTCTGCAGGAAGATGAGCCGGGCAGCAGAGTGAAGAATAGACTGGAACAGGGTGAGAGAGGAGGAAGGGAGATCGGAGAGAAGGCTGACACAGTAGTCTAGCCGGGATATAACGAGAGCCCGTAGCAGTAAGGTAGCCGTTTGGGTGGAGAGGAAAGGGCGGATCTTGGCGATATTATAAAGGTGAGACCGGCAGGTCTTGGTAACGGATCGGATGTGTGGGATGAACGAGAGAGACGAGTCAAAGATGACACCCAGGTTGCAGGCCCGAGAGACGGGAAGGATGGTCGTACCATCCACGGTGATAAGGAAGTTTGGGAGAGGACCGGGTTTGGGAGGGAAGATGAGGAGCTCAGTTTTGCTCATGTTGATTCATTCATTCATTCAATAGTATTTATTGAGCGCTTACTATGTGCAGAGCACTGTACTAAGCGCTTGGGATGAACAAGTCGGCAACAGATAGAGACAGTCCCTGCCGTTTGACGGGCTTACAGTCTAATCGGGGGAGACGGACAGACAAGAACAATGGCAATAAACAGCGTCAAGGGGAAGAACATCTCGTAAAAACAATGGCAACTAAATAGAATCAAGGCGATGTACAATTCATTAACAAAATAAATAGGGTAACGAAAATATATATAGTTTTTGGTATAGGTGTAGTATAGGTACAGTATACCTGTAGTATAGGTACAGTATACCTGTAGTATAGGTACAGTATACAGTATAGTAGTATAGGTAGTGTAGTGTAGGTATAGGTATAGTTTTAGGTATAGGTATAGGTATAGGTATAGTTTAGGTGTTGAGTTTTAGGTGGTGGGCAGACATCCAGGAGGCGACGTCCTGGAGGCAGGAGGAGATGTGAGTGCAGCAGACTGTTCCCCATGCCCTTGAGGATGGCCTGGCAGTCCCCTCAATCTCCTGGTGGCACCAAGAAAGTGAATAAAGGACTAAAACTTGAGTTCCCTCATTAGCCCCCACTCCACGTAAATATATCTATCCAGTTAAGAACACATTCAGCCTCACAGTAATCTTCCTCACAGTAATCTTTTGCAAGTTGATAATTATAAATATTATTCCATGTGCTTTTGTTCGACTTATTCTTGGAGCTCTGAGATGATCCTTCTGATAATGAGGGAAGAAATGGGTTTGAGTTTGAGTAAATGCACTGTGTCATCCTCCTCTGGGCTTACTTCATTGGTGGGACAGATTTTTCTTTTGTTGGTATTTTTAAAATGAGCTTTGACTTTTACTTCTGCTGGCTTCAAGATGACTGACAAGTTAAACCCAGAAGGGAGTTTAACTTCAACCTTTCATATAGAGAAAGTTTAAGTTTTATGGTAATTCCCCTTTAGGGTTTGCTTAAAGGCTCTAATGGGGAATTACCATAAAATAAAACTATCCCTGGGCCATCTCAAGGTAAAAATACTTCTATTCATCAATCAATAGTATTTATTGAGTGCTCACTATGTGCAGAGCAGTGGACTATGTGCCTCTGTACAAAACAACAGAGTTGGTAGACATGTTCCCTTCCCCAGAGTAGCTCACAGTTTATAAAAAGATAACCAGATGATGACACTTGTTCAACTGAGGAATCACTGCTTTATAATTTCAGATTTTTGAATGATTGTTTTTATTATTAAACAGTGTTACTTTGATATCTATGGAATATCAGAAATTACACCCACTGGCAAGGAAACAGGCTATTATCATTCTACATAGATGTCACGACTGATGAGGAAATACACTTTCCCTTGGGGATATAAAGGAAAAATGGTAGCCAGCCTGTTTGAAAGATTCTATGTTTGCCTTTATACATTAGTGTTCCCTGCCTCCTCTAGACGGTAAACTTCTTGTGGGAAGGGAACATGTCTACCAACTCCACTACATTACACTCTCCCAAGCACTTAGTACAGTGGTCTGCACACAGAAAGCACTCAATAAATACAATCGGTTGATCTTAGGTTCTGAGCCTTGTCTGGGACAGGTACGGTGTCTGATCTGTTTATCAAGTATTTAGTCCACACTTAGCGCAGTGTCTAGCACATAAGCTCTTAAAATAATAATTATAATAGCAATAATCATGATGGTATTTGTTAAGCGCTTACTATGTGCCAAGCACTGTTCTAAGTGCTGGGGTTGATACAAGGTAATCAGGTTGTCTCCTGTGGGGATCAGAGTCTTACTCCCCATTTTACAGATGAGGTAACTGAGGCACAGAGAAGTTAAGTGACTTGCCCAAATTCACACAGCTGACAAGTGGTAGAGCCGGGATTAGATCCCAAGACCTCTGACTCCCAAGCCCAGGCTCTTTCCACTAAGCCAACCTGCTTCTTATTATCATTATGTAATAAAATTGTCTGGAGTGCAGAGATGACTGTCCAATAAAAACAGAAGAGAAATAGAAACCTAGTCTTACTGGTTTCTGTAACTTCTGGGTAGCCACAATTGATGGAGAAGGGAGAGGGAGTCTGGAAAAGTGAGCTTAATCGGGAAAGGCCTCTTAGGAGAACATGGTTCGTTCATTCATTCATTCATTCATTCATTCATTCATTCATTCGTATTTATTGAGCGCTTACTATGTGCAGAGCACTAAATGCTTGGGAAAACCCAATACAACACTAAATTGTGACATTCCTTGCCTAAAATGAGCTTAGAGTATAGAGCCGGGGAGACAGACATCATTGTAAATAAATAAAATGACAGATATGTATGTAAGTGTTTTGGGGCTGGGAAAGGGTGAAGAGCAAGGGAATAAATAAAATTACAGATATGTAAAAAATCTCAGACAAAGCTGCATCCCAGCTGAGAACTGGAAGTCACCTGCTGAGTAGAGACCTGCATGGTACACTGCCATTAAGAAGGAAGTGGCTCTTTCTGAGCCAAAGCTTCATATGGAAAGGGAGACAAGGAGGCAAAAGAGAGAAGACTGCCAGGCACCAAGATTGAGTTCAACAGTACAATAAGGGACAACTTTTTTCTGAGCCCAACATGGCTGGAACTCTGGACCCATGTGGGCAATGGCCTTTTCAGCCCCTGAGAACTTCATCATCAGTGTATGCTCACTGTTGGCCGGGAAAATACGTATACCAACTCTATTGCATTGTACTCTTCCAAGAGGACAGGGACAGAGCATTATGTGCTGATATAATGGGTGCTCAAAGATGTTCTGTCCCCCAGCCAGAAACTGAACCCCTACCAGCCTTCCCACAATTCTTGCTGATCATAGAGACAATTGCTCTCCACCCCTACAAAGCTTTATTAAAGGCACATCTCCTCAAGATGCCTTCCCTGACTAAGCCCTCTTTTCCTCTTCTTCAAAAAACTGTGTGACTGCCAAACATCTAAACAGAATTCCTTTTGGAAGTTGGCAGGGGAATTATAGGAAAGAAAAGGGGGAAAACTATCTCATTAGACAAAGAGGCTAATTTATTATATTTCACAGCAGCATAGAACTGTCCTGTGTGGAGCCAAATTATCAGAATTCTCATGGAAAGTTTTGCAGGGAGGAAGATTTCTTCCCTCTCCGACTCTGGGAGTGGACTGAAAGCACTACTCTGCTTTGAGTTTTGGTCTGGGCTAATTCATGAGTCATCTTTCCCCTAATTAATCTTTGCGAGAAAGGTTAATCAGGATAATATGGGGCTGTCTTGTTTTGTAGTTTCTGCTTCAGATTTTATTTGAATCTCCTTGTGCATTCTTTTCATTTGCATTTCATTACAGCATTATTTCTTAGCAGATAGGTTTAACTGCATCTGCTTTGACTCTCATACATCTAGCACCATCGCTTAATACTGTGCTTGGCATACATTAAGGACTTAACAAATATAGTAATTATCAGAATTTTACAATTCTTTGCAGGGTTTAGGTAGTTCCCTTTTGAGCTCTGTCTAGATTTCATGTCTCCTCTTTTCCTTTCGTATACCTGGATTGGTGAAGGGCTCTTAATGTGTTTCTTCTTAGGTACTTTAGATTGCCACCATCTCATTAAATAATTGAATTTAATAGCTGCCTTGTTTACTGTAACCCAAAATGCAGCACTGATAAAGTGTAGAAAAGAAAATACTCTGTAGTAAAAAAACCCCAAAAACCTGAATACCTAAGATTGTAACAAAGTTTATTTATATTTTGTTAACATCTTCGCCAACGGCCTCAAGCCACCAAAACCAGTGAGGAGAAGTGCTAATCAAAAAAATATCAGCACATCAAATCTTGATAATATCTAATTGCTGCAACATAATGTTTTCTTGGATAACAGTACTTTCTTCTTAAATAAGAATTCTCAAATTCTTAAACAATCTTCTTTTGTAAAACCCTTTTGTAAACTGGCTCCAGGCAATGTTCTGTAAAGAACTGCCTGGACTGGAGTGGAAAATGAAAGATGTTCAGTTTATAGACAATCATATTTATTGAGTACTTACTATGTGCTGTATACACTTACACTGTATTATGCACTTGGGAGAGTACGATATAACACTCCCTGCCCATAATGAGATTACACACACACAAATACACGCACGCACACACACAAGCACTTCATTCACCCAATCACATTTATTGAGCGCTTACTGGGTGCAGAGCACTGTACTAAGCTCTTGGGCAACAGAGCACAAAAACCTCAGACCCATCACGGTGGAATATTATTGAACTTACCTCAATATATATAAAGTGCTTGCTGTTCTCTATCACACTGACGTACGCCAAGTGGATAGATTCTTCATGGTACTTTATCCCAGCAGACCAATCTGCAGCAGAGCGGAGCAACTACAAGATAAGATTGGGAGATTCAAACATTTCATGGTTTCATCCAAAATGATAGGAAATAAATGCCACAGAATATCTGGTGAAATCCAGATGGACACAGGTTTATCCACAGGCTTTGCCTGCAGCAAAAGAGCAGGATGGGCTGCTTTGGTTGACTTTCTTACTGGGAGAGGGCTTGGCTGTTGAATAAGTACCCATTCAGGTCTCTAACATACAGATCATTACTTTTACATTATTATACAAATTGATGTTACCCCCCAGTGGGCTATTTTCAGACAAAGAAAATTTCAAAAGCATACTATTCTTTCTTCTACTGTAATAATAATAATAATAGTGGTATTTGTTAAGCGCTTACTATGTGCCAAGCACTGTTCAAAGCACTGGGGTGGATACAGAATAATCAGGTTGTCCCACGTGGGGCTCACACTTTTAATCCTCATTTTATAGATGAGGTAACTGAGGCACAGAGAAGTTAAGTGACTTGCCCTAAGTCACACAGCAGACAAGTGGCTACAAAGTAACTTTTTGCCCTCAAAGATTCCATTCAAATTACAAACCACTGTAAGTGTGAAGATTACACTTTAGATCCAGCCTGCCTGATGCTTTTCATTTTCCTCTAGACTGTAAACTAGTTGTGGGCAGGGAGCGCGTGTGCGAATTCATTTGTACTGTATTCTCCCAAGTGTTTAATACAGTGCTCTGCACATAATAATAATTATGGTATTTGTTAAGCACTATGTGCTAAGCACTGTTCTAAACGCTGGAATAGATACAGGGTAATCAGGTTGCCCCACACGAGGCTCACACTTTTAATCCCCATTTTACAGATGAGGGAACTGAGGCACAGAGAAGTGAAGTGACTTGCCCAGGGTCACACAACAAACAAGTGGCAGAGGCAGGATTAGAACAAGGATTAGATTTCTGAGAAGTGGAGAAATACAGGTTGAGCAACACTTCAAGAAAGTGATCGATGCAGTGGAGAGTAGGATAGATTGGAGTGGGAAAAGGTTGGAGGCAGAAAGAGCAAGAAGGAGCTAATAATATAGTCTACCCTATATACGACCAGAATTTAGACCAGGAGGATAGTTGTTTGAATGAAGAGGAAGGGACAAATCCATGAAATGTCATAAAGGAAGATCCAGTTGGAATTACTGCAAATATATCAGGATGAACTAGCTGAATGAATGATAGAAAAACTGAATATCGTGTTTGAAATACAGTATAAGAGGCAACCACTGCAAATGTAATCAGAACAGCGAGTGAAGAACTCCCATCTCTTAAACCAATTCCTCAGAAATCAAAGAGACTCCAAATGAGATTATTAGGATTTTATTTATTAATCCGGTTAGCGTTCAGGATCTGAGTCCCCCGAAATCTTATCCTCTCAAGCTAGAATAAGAAAAAGAACCTGCATAATAGTTTTGCTAATCTCTTGGATGTATTCCTTCAAAT
Source organism: Ornithorhynchus anatinus (assembly GCF_004115215.2). Classification (NCBI taxonomy): domain Eukaryota; kingdom Metazoa; phylum Chordata; class Mammalia; order Monotremata; family Ornithorhynchidae; genus Ornithorhynchus; species Ornithorhynchus anatinus. The sequence continues at coordinate 137,330,375 of NC_041728.1, forward strand.
CCAACATGGATCAAAGTATTAGTCTCTCTTGCTTAAGTAGAACTGTTTTTCATATACTGCACTATTTGGGAGAATGTTCCGGTGAAAATCTTAAAAGCTCTTTCTTGAATTTAAAAATATCCAGCTGCCCAGTTTCCCCCATCCCTCTGGCTGAAGTGCAAAGATAAAGGTCTTTTTAAGTTGCAATCTAGTATTTCTAGCCCTGCCACACTTTCTAGCAGAAAGGGCTTGGAGCCATGCAAAAGGTTTGCTGTTAAAAGAGCAAATCGCTTTTCAAAATATGCCTCTCATAATGCATGCTATAATATATGGAATGCATAAAGGAGAATAATATAAAGGAGCCTAATATTGCTCTCATAATATCCTGACTGGATTATTGTGTCAGCCTCCTCTCTGATCTCCCTTCCGCCTGTCTCTCCCCACTCCAGTCTGTTCTTTATTCCGCTGCCTGGAACATCTTCCTACAGAAGTGCTCTGAGCAGGTCACTCCCCTCCTAAGAAACCTCCAGTGATTGCCTATCAACCTTCGCACGAAACAAAAACTCCTCACTCTTGGCTTCGAAGCTTTCCATCACCTTGCCTCCTACCTCACCTCCCTTCTCTCTTTCTACTGCCCACCCTGTACACTCTGCTCCTCTGCTGCTCACCTCTTCACGATCCCCCATTCATGCCTATCCCGCCGTCGACCCCTGGCCCACATCATACCGCTGTCCTGGAATGCCCTCCCTCCTCACATCTGCCAAACTAACCCTCTTCCCTTCTTCAAAGCTCTACTGAGAGCTCACCTCCTCCAGGAGGCCTTCCTAGATTGAGCCCCTCTTTCCTTCTGCTCCCCCTCACTCCACCCTCTGCTCTTGCCCCTTCCCCTCCCCTCAGCACTGTGCTCATTTGGATATATTTTTTATTATACTATTTATTTTGTCAATAAGGTGTATATCTCCTTGATTCTATTTATCTTGATGATGTTGTCTTGTTTTTGTTTTGCTCTGTTATGCTTTGCTGTCTGTCTCCCTGGTTTAGACTGTGAGCCCGTCATTGGGCAGGGATTGTCTCTACCTGTTGCCAAATTGTACATTCCAAGTGCTTAGTACAGTACTCTGCACCTAGTAAGCACTCAATAAATACTATTGAATGAATGAATAAAGGAGGGCATAATTACAATTTTCAAATGAGAATGATACCGAAGGGAAAAGGAAAGGGCATCAAAAGTTGGGTTTGAAAATTACAGGATCTACTTGGTGGAAAAGAAGATTTTCAGGAAGATCAGATTGAGATACACAAAATTCTAAGGAATCAGGAAAGAGTGGCTCACTGGAAAAAGAAAGGTAACTGAATTCCTGTGAGGATAGTGGAATCAAAGCCAAATAGCAAATGTGGAATGCATTTAGATTGACTGACTTTTCGGTGGATCATTACAGGAGATCACATCTCTAGGGCTGAAAGGGAAAGCGGAGAAAGCAATTAAATAGAAGTGAAACAAAGATTCAGATGAGAATTTCCGATGGAAAGGGTTACTGTGAATTTGGATATATTTTTGATTAGCTTGTAGTCCAGCTCAAAATTTTCTTTGGTTATGAATGAAGGACTTCTTGGGTTCCTGATGTAAGTGTACTTACATACTTAATCCATAATTTCTTCTTAACATTTTGCTGTCAGTAAAATGTGGCAAACTATAAAAATCAAGCAATCAATTATGTTTTATTTTGAATTTTGTCACATATAATCCTTAATTAGTGTAAAGAACAGCTTTACCATTTAGAGATTAAAGTGATGACAATTCTGTTGGATCATTTTCCAAAACATAAAGGCAGAAAACCCTCCAGGTTTATAATCTTCCTTTTTAAGAGTGATGCAATTTCCTCCATCTTCAGCATCACTCACTTTCACTTCCCTCTTTATTCAGTTATCACTCCCACTTGATGGAATTCATCCTCACATTTAAAATAATTTCCTTCTCTCCTACTGAAAAACAGGCTACGTCAGTAACTCTAGTGCCTCTTGTATCTGAAATCTAATCATTGAAATGGGTCAGGAACAACTCTATGCAAAGTATAGAAAAAAACAAAAACCTTACAAGCTATGTTTAGAAGGGATTTTGATTATAGTGGGAATGAGAAATAATAATAGTAATAGCATTTGATAAGCACTTACTATGTGTAAAGCACTGTTCTAAGCGCTAGGCTTAATATAAGGTTGGACACAGTCTCTGTCCCTCATGGGGTTCACAGTCCTAACCTCCATTTTACAGATGAGGTAAATGAGGCACAAAGGTCCTTTACCTTTAAGGTGAATATTTCAAGTAACTCTTGGTGCTGTCCTGCAAATCATATCTGCTCGTGGATCCAGGACATCCTCACATGGATAGGTCCTGACATCTTACTCTGTATATCAAAAATTGAACTAATCATCTTTCCTATTAAATTTAGCTTCCTAAATCTCCTATCACTGGTGACAAAACTACCATCCTCCCACTCTGAAAATTGACAACCTCCCTCTCTTTCACTTCCCACATTCCTTTCCTTCCTCCACCACCCTTGAAGAAATTTATATGATGAGTTCTGGAAAGGCTAGGACAGCTGCATTTATCAGGGAGTTTTAGTTGTGACATTTTCTCTCCAGGACAAGTATGGCAGAATATTCTCGATTCCAAACTCATCGAGGGCAGGGATCATATCTACCAACTCTAATGTACTCTCCCAGGTGCTTAGTACAGTGTTATGCACACAGGAAGTGCTCAGTAAATACCATGAATTGACTGATGAAAAATGTACACTTACATACCTGCATATTTGCACACAGATCTATCCATTACTTATTTTAAAGTCTGTCTCCCCTTTTGCCCTGATGTAATGAGAAAACAGAAAGAATCAAAGCAGCAGGGAAGTCAGATACCAGTATTAACCATCTCTCCTCAACCCAAAGAGAGACAGTGAGGAATCAGAAGGTGAGTACTGAGGTGGAGAGTGAGGAGGGAATGAAGAGGTGAGGGGAAAAAGGCAAAGTCACCGAGGCACAGAGAGGGGCAGAGGTCCAAAAATCACGAGAAGATATATCCAAAGGGAAAGAAAAACAGAGAAGTGCAATCAGACTCAGAGAAATATGGAGTTACAAAGTCAGAGAGAAAGGCCAATGCAGAGATACAAAGACAAAGACTGAATGGAGAGATATTTTTTTTTTGGTACTTGGTAAATATTTACTACATGCCAAACACTGTTCTAAGCGCTGGATGTGGTGAGCCCAAAATAAGCTGCCTTTTTAATGAGTGTTTGTGATCCCATGAACAACAGCAAGGAAGCGACTTTGCAAAGGCACTGATGGGCTCTACCTGAGGCAGGTGATTGCTGCCCTGTGGGACATGAACCACGGAGGGAGGCAAGGCTTTCTCTCCCTGTTCTACCCAGTAAAGGGCCTGGAACAATCAATGACTGCCCCAAAGAGACACAGCTGCCAGGCCCAAGGCAGAAAAAAGGCGGATGCTTTGAGACATGCATGGGGGTGAACGTGGAGGCAGCACAAAGGCACGGTGAGACACAGAGGGAAGCAAGCTGCAGAAGCAGCAATGGGAGAATGGGCTCCTTTTACCACAGACTGGTATTGAACCCTTGGTGGAGAGAATGAGTGTGTGTATATGTCACTCCCATGCCCATTGGTAAAACTAAGTAAAAAAATTTTCACATTAATCTTGGTGATCACAGGAGTGGTATGACTTCTACTATGTGTGTCACTGAGGCTCCCCGGTCCAGGAAGGTCCTGGTTGGCACAAACTAGGGGCTCATGACACTGGGGTGGGTATAAGTTGATCATATCGAACAAAGTCACTTCATTTCTCTGTTTCCTCATCATCTGTAAAATGGGGATTAAGACCATGGGCCCCACAGAGACCACAGACTGTGTCCAACATGATTAGCTTGTATCCACAAATTAAAGTGTTTTTTCAAAGCAGGCAACTAATAAGACACTTCTAATGTTTAAGACTTAAAAACAACAAATGGGTTGGTTATGCCTGATATTAATTTTGTTATACTCTACTATGTTAATAACAAACACACAAGAAAAAAACATTGTTTTCAAAGTAGCTGTTTCATTAAATCCTCAAAGGCCAAGTTAAGAAGATCTCAAAACATCCTTCTCTGGCATGACATCCAAAACAGTCACATACTGAAATTCCAAGAACGGTTTAACTCTGATAACAAGCACTTTAGATTAAAGTGCCAGCTGGAACCTACCTGTACTTTGGCATTAACAGATCCGGGTACACTATTTTTGAAGTCGGAGGCTGTGGTTTGAGATTTTGGCAGTAGATATGGATAGGAGAGTGATCGATATTTTGATTTCACAATCTGAAAACCAAAAAACAAAGAGAAACAAATATAAACATTGGGGAGAGTTTCTAGATTTCTCCGGATTTCTGTCATCTATCTCTCCACTGACCTCTTGCCCTTGTCTTGCCCCTGGCCTGGAACGCCCTCCCTCTTTATATACGACAACTACTCTTCGCTCCTTCAAAGCCTTATTGAAGGCACATCTCCTCCAAGAAGACTTCCCTGACTAAGCCTTCCTTTCCTCTTGTCCCACTGCCTTCTGCGTCAACCTGACTTGATCCCTTTATTCACCCTACCTCCCAGCCCCATGACACTTATGTACATATCTGTAGTTTTATTTATTTATATTAATGTCTGTCTCCTCCAAACTGTAAGCTTGTTGTGGGTGGGAAATGTGTCTGTTATATTGTTATACTGTACTCTCCCAAGTGCTTAGTACAGTGCTCTGCACATAGTAAGTGCTCAATAAATTTGACTGACTGACTGAAACAGAGTGGGAATGCCAAACAGGTAAAACAGTTAAGGGCCAGTATCACTGTTCCGGTATGAGTCATTTCAAACTGGAGAATTTTCTTTTCTACCAGGCAAGGCTCAGGAAGAAGAATGGGGATGCAGAGGAGGCTCCAGGGTGGGAGCAGGGAGAAAGCTAATAATAATTATAATAATGGTATTTGTTACATGCTTACTATGTGTCAAACGCTGTTCCCTTGGTGCTCAGGTAGATCCAAGGTAATCAACTTGGACAGAGTCCCTGAGCACCATGTGGGTCTCACAGTCTTCATCCCCATTTTACAGATGAGGTAACTGAGGCCCAGAGAAATGAAGTGACTTGCCCAAGGTCACACAGCAGACAAGTCCCATGACCTTCTGACTCCTAGGCCTGTGCTCTATCTACCACACCATGCTGCTTCTCCAGCTAGTTGCATGCCTCTTGTTCTGGCTCTTTTTACCACTGTTGTGACCAGATCCACCCATGGTGGAACTGTGGAACTCCTAATGTTCTCAATGGACTGCAAGGCAGGGACTGCAGCTGCTCTCACTCAGTAATATAACGGTGAGATTTGTTACGCATTTACTATGTGCTAAGAGTTGGCATAGGTACAATACAGTCAGATTAGACACGGTCACTGTCCTCATGTGAGACTCAAAGTCTAAGGGAGAAGGAGAACCAGTATTTAATTCTCATGTTTTAGCTGAGTAAACTGAGGCATGGAAAAGTTACATAATGATAATATCAGAAGTAATAATGATGATGATGATATTACTAATTATGATAATCCCACAACCCTGGGTCACCTTCACAGTCCACTTCCTTTGTTCCTGTGCATGAGCCACAGAGCACTCTGACAGAAATCCAGGTGTCAGGCCAACTTGTCTAACTCAACTTCATCCTCACTTTGCCCTCTCCTTTGGCCAGCAATGTTATTTCTCAAATCCTTATCGACTCCCATGCCCACTACCCCAGGTGTTTCAGACATTTGACTCCCTCTTCAAACCCCTGTCCCCCCACTCTCTACATGGTGTAATGGACAGAGCATGGGCCTGGGAGTTAGAAGGCAATGGGTTCTAATGTGCATTCGTGCCTCCTCTCAAAATCCACCTCCTCTACTTGTACCTCTGACCCCACCCCGTTCACCTTATCAAAACACTTCCCCACTTGCTTCTTCCTTCCCTGACAGCCATCTTCAACTGTTCACTCTCCAACAGGTTCTTCTGCACCACTTTCATCCTCATGTACTCAATATCATAAAAAAACCCTTCCTTGACCCCATGACTCCCTGCAGTTACCACCCATCCCCCTCCTAACCATTCTTTGAGCTGGTTGCTTACACCCACTGTTTCCACTTCCTCTCCTCCAATTCTATGACCTCTTCTTAATTTGGCTTCTGCACTGCCCTCTCGATTGTTATCAGTGATCTCCTTGCCAAATCCAATGCCCTAATCTTCCTGGAGTTCTTAGCTGTCTTTGACACTGTCGACCACCCCCTTCTCCAGGAAACATTATCCAATCTCAGCGTCACTGACACTGTCCTCTCCTGGTTCTCCTCCTATCTCTCTGGCTGCTCATTTTCAGTCTTTTTTGAAGGCTCCTCCTCTGCCTATCATCCCCTAACTGTGGGGATCCCTTAAGGTTCAGTTCAGGGTCTCATTCTACTCCCACTCCCACTATACCCACGACCTTGGAGAACTCATTTGCTCCCATGGCCTGACGTTACCATCTCTGTGCAGAAGAGTCCCAAATCTACATATTCAGCCCTAATCTCTCTCCTTCCCTGGAGTTTTGTATTTCCTCCTGCCTTCAAGACATCCCTACTTGGATGTCCTGCTGTCGCCTCAAACTCAAGATGTCTAAAACGGAACTCCTCATCTTCCAACCCAAACCCTGTCTCACCCTGACCTTCCCACAACTGTAGACAGAATCATCATCCTCCCTGTCCCAGAAGCCCATAACCTTGGCATTATCCTTGACCCATCTCTCTCTTCATTCCGCTGCCCAGATCATCTTCCTGAAGAAATGCTCTGGGCATGTCAGTCCCCTCCTTATAAACCTCCCGTGGTTGCCTATCAACCTCTGCACAAAACAAAAACTTCTTACTCTAGGCTTCAAGGCTCTCCATCACTTTGCCCCCTCCTACCTCTCCTCCCTTTTCTCTTTCTACTGCCCACCCCGCACGCTCCGCTCCTCTGCGCCCACCTCACCATCCACCGTTCTCGCCTATCCCGCCGTCGACCCCTGGCCCACGTCCTCCCGCTGTCCTGGAATGTCCTCCCCCCTCACCTCCACCAAACTATCTTCTCCTCTTCAAAGCCCTCCTGAGAGCTCACCTCCTCCAAGAGGCCTTCCCAGACTGAGACTGAGCTTCCCCTTTTCCCTCTGCTGCTCTCTGCCCCCCTTCACCTCCCCTCAGTTAAGTCTCCTTTCCTCCCTTTCCCTCTGCACCTCCCCCCCTTCCCCTCCCCTCAGCACTGTGCTTATTTGCTCATTCGTATATATTTTATTACCCTATTTATTTTCTGAATGAGGTATACATCCCCTTAATTCTACTTATTGCTACTGTTTTTGTCTGGCTGTCTCCCCCGATTAGACTAAGTCTGTCAATGGGCAGGGATTGTCTCTATCAGTTTGCCGAATTCCAAGTGCTTAGTACAGTGCTCTGCACATAGTAAGCGCTCAATAAATACTATTGAATAAATGAATGAATGAATTCAACCCATATTCAACCTGTCACCAAATCCTGTCATTCAACTTTGACAACATCGTGAAAATCTGCCTTTTCCTCTCCATCTCAACTGCTACCACGTTAATCCAATCACTACTGAATCAGCTTCCTTGCCAACCTCCCAGCCTCCAGTTTCTCCCCAATCCAGTCAAACTTCACTCTGTTGCCCGGATCATTTTTCTCCAAAACCATTCAATCAAGGTTATCCCACTCCTCCAGAACCTCCATTGCTTGCCCACCCACCTCTGCACCAGACAGAAACTCCTTTCCATTAGCTTTAAAGCACTCAATCACCTTGTCCCCTCCTACCTTATCTCTCTGATTCCTACTACAACCCAGCTTGTGCACTTCGCTCCTCTAATGCCAATCTCCTCATTGTACCTTGATCTCATTTTATCTCACTGCCCATCCCTTACCCATGATTGGCCTCTGGCCTTGAACTTCCTCCCGCTTCATATTCATTCATTCAATTTATTGAGTGCATACCATGTGCATTCCCAGACAGAGCTCCCCTTTTCCCTCTGCTCCCTCTACCCCACCCTTCACCTCTCTGCAGCTAAACCCTCTTCTCTCCGCTTTCCCTCTGCTCCTTCCCCTCTCCCTTCCTCTCCCCTCAGCACCGTACTCATCCGCTCAACTGTATATATCTTCATTACCCTATTTATTTTGTTAATGAGATGTACATCACCCTGATTCTATTTATTTGCTATTGTTTTAATGAGATGTTCTTCCCGTGGATTTTATTTATTGCCATTGTTCTTGTCTGTCAGTCTCCCCCTATTAGACTGTAAGCCCGTCAAAGGGCAGGGACTGTCTCTATCTGTTGCCGAATTGTACACTCCCAAGCGCTTAGTACAGTGCTCTGCACATAGGAAGCGCTCAATAAATACTATTGAATGAATGTGCAGAGCACTGTACTAAGCGCTTAGGAGTGTACAATTCGGCAACAGATAGAGACAATCCCTGCCCAACAACGGACTCACTGTCTAAAAGGGGGAGACAGACAACAAAACAAAAGAAGTAGTCAGGCATTAATACCATCAAGATAAATAGAATCTTACATATACACACATCATTAATAAAATAGAATAATGAATAATATATACAAATATGCACAAGTGCTGTTGGGAGGAGAAGGGGGTAAAGCAGAGGGAGGGAGTAGGGGGAATGGGGAATGAAGAAGGGGCAGAAGAAAAGGGAAGACTCAGTCTGGGAAGGCCTCCTGGAGGAGGTGAGCTCTCCACCTGTGTGTACAGCACTGTACTAAATACTTGGAAAGTACCAATAGGCAATAAAGAGAGAGACAAATACTCCTCATATCCAAGAGACTATTATCTCCCATTCTTCAAAGCCATATTGAGGGCACATCTCCTCCAAGAGGCCTTCCCTGACTAAGTCCTTCTTTCCTCTTCTCCCACTCCCTTCTATGTCATCCTGACTTGCTCCCTTTATTCATCCCCCCTCCCAGACCCACAGCACTTACATACGTATATATTTGTAATATATTTATTCATATAAATATATGAGGGGTCTTTCTCCCCCTCTAGACTGTAAGCTCATTTATGGGAAGGGAATGTGTCTGTTTATTATATTGTACTCTCCCAATTGCTTAGTACAGTGCTTTGCACGCAGTAAGTGCTCAATATATATGATTTTAAAAAATAATTTTTCTAAAAAAAACACCAATCCTTGTTTCCCCACTCAAGCCTCTGGTGGTTACCCATCCACCTAGTTAACACATAATACCACTGATTGACCGATTCACTTCTGTGTTAAACAGAAACTCTTTACCATCAGCTTTTAAACACTCAATCTACTCGCCCCCTCCAATCTTACTTGTCTAATTTCCTACTACAATCCAGTCTGTACACTCCTCTCCCCTAACACCAACCCACTCACTGTACCTCAGTCTCATCTATTTTACAACTGACCCCTTACCCACGTAATAATAATAATAATAATGTTGGTATTTGTTAAGCGCTTACTATGTGCCGAGCACTGTTCTAAGCGCTGGGGTAGACATAGGGGAATCAGGTTGTCCCACGTGGGGCTCACAGTCTTAATCCCCATTTTACAGATGAGGGAACTGAGGCACAGAGAAGTTAAGTGACTTGTCCACAGTCACACAGCCGACAAGTGGCAGAGCTGGGATTCGAACTCATGAGCCCTGACTCCAAAGCCCATGCTCTTTCCACTGAGCCACGCTGCTTCTCACGTCTTTCCTATGTCCTGGAACTCCTTCCCCCTTCATTCATTCTAGAACACCACTCTCCCCACCTTTAAAACTTATTAAAATCATATCTCATCCAAGTGGCCTTTCCTAGGCACACATTTCCCGAGTCCCTTTCCCTTCTGTATTTGCTTAGGTTCTTGGATCTTTATATTGTTATTCACTTCCATTCAGCCCCATAGCACTTGTATACATATCTGTAATTGATTTTAATGTCTGGATCCCTCATCTGGTCTTTAAACTCCTTGTGGGAAGGAAATGTGTCTACCAATTCTGTTGTACTCTCTCAACAGAGAATAGAGTGCTCTGCACACAGTAAACACTAAAAAAATGCCATTTACTGATTGACGGACTGACCTTCTGCCATCTCACTTCTGCACCCTTGCCCTACGGTCATCAATGACCTTTTACTTGCTAAATCCCATGGCCTCTACTCTACCCTAATCCCCCTTGAGCTCTCAGCTGTACTCAACACTGTGGATTACCACCATCTTCTGGAAATATTATCTAACCTTGGCTTCACTGCCAGTGTCCTCTCCTGATTCTCCTTCCTCTCCTGGTTCTCCTCTTATCTCTCCGTTCACTCATTCTCAGTCTTCTCCCCTCTCACCTTCTAGACTGTAAGCTCAGCGTGGGCACAGAATGTGTTACCAACTCTTGTATTGTGCTCTCCCTAGTGCTTAGTACAGTGCTCTAGACACAATAAGTGCTCAATAAATATGATTGATTGGGAGTCCCTCAAGACTCAGGTTTGGGTCCCCTTCTATTATCCTCTCCACCCACTCCCTTGGAGAATTCATTCACTTCTAGGGCTTCAACTACCATCTCTATGTGGATGATTCCCACATCTGGTTCTCCAGCCCTGTCCTTTCTCCTTCTTCGAAGTCTCACATTTCCAACTGCCTTCAGGGCAACTCTACTTGGATGGGTTGCTGACACCTCAAGATTACAGGTCCAAAATAGAAACTTCATCTCCCTACTCAAACCCTATCATCCCCTTCCCATAATAATGTTGGTATTTGTTAAGCACTTACTATATGCCGAGCACTGTTCTAAGTCCTGGGGAAGATACAGGGTAATCAGGTTGTGCCATTTGAGGCTCACAGTCCCCATTTTACAGATGAGGTAACTGAGGCACCTAGAAATCAAGTGACTTTGCCAAAGTCACACAGCTGACAGGTGGCGCAGCTGGGATTAGAACCTATGACCTCTGACTCCTAAGCCCATGCTCTTTCCACTTAGCCACGCTGCTTCTCTATCACTGTAGACACCACCATCCTCCTTGTCTCACATGCCAGTAACCTTCGCATTATCTTCAACTCATCTCTCTCATTCAATCTACATATTTAAACTGTCACCAAATCCTGCAGGCTCTACCCTCACAATATTGCTAAATTCTGCTCTTTCCATGCCACCCAAACTGCTACCTCAATGATCCAAGCAGTTTTCTCCCACCCTATTGCTTCAGCCTCTTTGCTGGCCACCCTACTTCCTGTCCTTCCCCACTCCAATCCATATTTCATTCGATCGAATTTATTTCATTCAGCTGTCCAAATCAACTGCCAGATCAGCTTCTGAAAATTAAGTTCAGCTCATGCCTCTTCACTCCTCAAAAAACACCAGTGGTTGCCCATCTACCTCTGCATCCAACTGAAACTCCTTACCGCAGGCTTTAATAATAATAATGATAATAATAATGATAAATAAGAATGGCATTTGTAAGCACTTACTATGTGCCAAGAGCATACAAAGTGCTGGGGTAGATGCCAGAAAATCAGATTGGGCATAGTCCCTGTACCACATGGGGCTCAGGGTTTAAGTAGGAGGTAGAACAGGTATTCAATCATCTCTCCCACTCCTACCTTAACTCACTGATCTCCTTCTACAAACCAGATGTCACACTTCACTTTTCCAATATCGACCTGTTCGCTGTGTCTCAATCTCATCGATCTCATCAGTGACCCCCTTGCCCTCAGACTCCCTCTGGCCTGGAACTCTCTCCCACTTCATGTACGGTATGCCACCACTTTCCCCAGCTTCAAAATCATCTTAAAAACACATTTCCATCAGAAGGCCTTCCCAACTGCACCCTCATTTCCTCTATTCCCTCTCCCTTATGTGTCACCTATGTCCTTGGATCTGTACCCTTTAGGTACTTGATATTCGCCTTACCTCCAGCTCCACAGCAATTGTGGATATATCACTACACCCTGCCATTTCCCCTTTCTGTATTTATTTCAACTTTAGACTCTCCTCTCTAGACAGTAAGCTCCTTATGGGCAGGGATCGGGTTTACCAACTCTATTGCATTGTACTCTCCCATGTTCTTAGTACTACTCCACATACAGTAAACACTCAATAAGTTCCATTAATGGATTGATTGATAAGAGAGGAAATGAGGGCTTAGTCAGGGAAGGCCTCTTGGAAGAGGAGTGATTTCAATACAGTACGCACTCAATAAATACTATTGAATGAATGAATGAATGAATGAATGAATAAGGATTTGAAAATGGGGAGAGTGTTTGTCTGTTGGATATGAAGGTGGAGAGGGAGGTCCTGGCCCAGGGCAGGACGTGGGTGAGGGGTTAGTGGCGGGATAATGAAATCAGCATAAACCTTGCTAAATTGTTTCAGAGGGATGCCTGGCCTTCAACATCTAGCCTATTCCTATTGCCTCAGGGCCAGCAGACTGTAAGGAATGGGGCACTGGAAGCCTGACGGAGTTTAAGACACTGTCCTGGGGCTGGGAAAGGAACATTTCTTGGGGGTGGGTCAGGCATGTTGTTTTTTTTTTTTAATGGCATTTGTTCACCGCTATGTGCCAGGCACTGTACTGAGCACTTAGAGACAAGCTAAGCAGGTTGGACACACTCCATGTCCCACATTCATTCATTCAACCATATTTACTGAGTGCTTACTTTATGCAGAGCACTGCACAAGCGGCTCATAGTCTTAATCTCCATTTTACAGATGAGGTAACTGAGGCCCAGAGAAGTGAAGTGACTCACCCAAGTTCAAACAGCAGACAAGCAGCGGAGCCTGGATTAGAACCAGATCCTTCTGAACCCCAGGTCTGTGCTTTATCCACTAGGCTACACTGCTTCCACACTGCATTGGAGCCCAGATGAACCTGAGAGCCTTGGTCAGTCAGTTGGTTGATCATATTTATTGAGCACTTATTGTGTGCAGAGCACTGTACTGAGCATTTGGGAGAGTAAAGCAATAAACAGACACATTCTGGGGACGTTCTCGGGGAGTGGGAGATGAACTCTTCTTCGGGGTGGGATGGGGTACTGGAGGTCGGATGGAGCTGAGACCCATGGTTGTGAGGCATTCATTCATTCAATAGTATTTATTGAGCGCTTACTATGTGCAGAGCACTGTACTAAGCGCTTGGGATGAACAAGTCGGCAACAGATAGAGACAGTCCCTGCCGTTTGACGGGCTTACAGTCTAATCGGGGGAGACGCACAGACAAGAACAATGGCACTAAACAGCGTCAAGGGGAAGAACATCTCGTAAAAACAATGGCAACTAAATAGAATCGAGGCGATGTACAATTCATTAACAAAATAAATAGGGTAAAGAAAATATATACAGTTGAGCGGACAAGTACAGTGCTGTGGGGATGGGAAGGGAGAAGTGGAGGAGTGGAGGGAAAAGGGGAAAATGAGGCTTTAGCTGCGGAGAGGTAAAGGGGGGATGGCAGAGGGAGTAGAGGGGGACGAGGAGCTCAGCCTGGGAACGCCTCTTGGAGGAGGTGATTTTTAAGTAGGGTTTTGAAGAGGGAAAGAGAATCGGTTTGGCGGAGGTGAGGAGGGAGGGCGTTCCGGGACCGCGGGAGGATGTGACCCAGGGGTCGACGGCGGGATAGGCGAGACCGAGGGACGGTGAGGAGGTGGGTGGCAGAGGTGCGGAGCGTGCGGGGTGGGCGGTAGAAAGAGAGAAGGGAGGAGAGGTAGGAAGGGGCAAGGTGATGGAGAGCCTTGAAGCCTAGAGTGAGGAGTTTTTGTTTGCAGCGGAGGTCGATAGGCAACCACTGGAGTTGTTTAAGAAGGGGAGTGACATGCCCAGATCGTTTCTGCAGGAAGATGAGCCGGGCAGCGGAGTGAAGAATAGACCGGAGTGGGGTGAGAGAGGAGGAAGGGAGGTCAGAGAGAAGGCTGACACAGTAGTCTAGCCGGGATATAACGAGAGCCCGTAATAGTAAGGTAGCCGTTTGGGTGGAGAGGAAAGGGCGGATCTTGGCGATATTGTAGAGGTGAAACCGGCAGGTCTTGGTAACGGATAGGATGTGTGGGGTGAACGAGAGGGATGAGTCAAGGATGACACCGAGATTGCGGGCCTGCGGGACGGGAAGGATGGTCGTGCCATCCACGGTAATAGAGAAGTCTGGGAGAGGACCGGGTTTGGGAGGGAAGATGAGGAGCTCAGTCTTGCTCATGTTGAGTTTTAGGTGGCGGGCCGACATCCAGGTGGAGACGTCCCGGAGGCAGGAGGAGATGCGAGCCTTAAGGGAGGGGGAGAGGACAGGGGCGGAGATGTAGATCTGCGTGTCGTCTGCGTAGAGATGGTAGTCAAAGCCGTGAGAGCGGATGAGTTCACCGAGGGAGTGAGTGTAAATGGAGAACAGAAGAGGGCCAAGAACTGACCCTTGAGGAACTTCAACAGTTAAAGGATGGGAGGGGGAGGAGGTTCCAGCGTAGGAGACCGAGAATGATCGGCCAGAGAGGTAAGAGGAGAACCAGGAGAGGACAGAGTCCGTGAAGCCAAGGTGAGATAAGGTATGGAGGAGGAGGGGATGGTCGACAGTGTCAAAGGCAGCAGAGAGGTCAAGGAGGATCAGAATGGAGTAGGAGCCATTGGATTTGGCAAGAAGGAGGTCATGGGTGACCTTAGAGAGAGCAGTCTCGGTAGAGTGGAGGGGACGGAAGCCAGATTGGAGGGGGTCTAGGAGAGAATGGGAGTTAAGGAATTCTAGGCATCGATTGTAGACGACTCGTTCTAGGATTTTGGAAAGGAAGGGTAGTAGGGAGATAGGACGATAACTGGAGGGGGAAGTGGGGTCAAGAGTGGGTTTTTTTAGGATGGGGGAGACGTGGGCATGTTTGAAGGCAGAGGGGAAGGAGCCCTTGGAGATTGAGTGGTTAAAAATAGAAGTTAAGGAAGGGAGGAGGGCAGGGGCGATGGTTTTAAGAAGGTGAGAGGGAATGGGGTCCGAGGCGCAGGTGGAGGGGGTGGCACTTGCGAGGAGGGAGGAGATCTCCTCTGAGGATACTGCAGGGAAGGATGGGAAAGTAGGGGAGGGGGTTGGTGGGGGGGAGGGGAGAGGCGGAAGGGTGACTTTGGGGAGCTCAGACCTGATCGTGTTGATTTTCGTGAGGAAATAGGTGGCCAGATCATTGGGGGTGAGAGATGGGGGAGATGAGCTCTTCTGGCACTTCTCCATTCAGTGCTTGGAGACCTGGGTTTGGGCTCCTCAGGCCTTCCAGGGGGTTCCAATTGGTTCCAGAGGCTAGGATTCACTGCTGAAGATCCCTTCGCTAATATCTGTCTTTGAAAAGGCCAGGGGCGGGGTGGGGGTGCCTGTCAGCAGGTAGAGATTGTAATATTTCCCAATTTCTACCCCATTTCTGTGCCTACATCCCTGTGCCAGTGTGGTGATTCAGTGGGGGAGCTAGAGAAGAGCCATGGCTGTAAATTCCATCTACCTTTGTGAAGTTCCAGCGCTGGATAAAATGGCGGGCAACATCTCGAGCTGCCTTCCCATGAACGACGGCGGCGATGTCATGCCATGGCATCCGTGGAGTGGAATATCTGTCGATGAAATCTACCAGACACAGCACGCTGGAATCACTATTGTGAT
This sequence comes from Ornithorhynchus anatinus, assembly GCF_004115215.2. Classification (NCBI taxonomy): domain Eukaryota; kingdom Metazoa; phylum Chordata; class Mammalia; order Monotremata; family Ornithorhynchidae; genus Ornithorhynchus; species Ornithorhynchus anatinus. The sequence goes on from NC_041728.1 coordinate 137,346,014, forward strand.
GTGTCCCGAAATCTTACTTTTAAAAATCTCACGATGTGGTGTGAAAAGATCACAGTAATCCCCTCGCAGAAAAGGCACTTCCATTTTTCTCTCATCAATATTGTCTAACCCACTGTTTGCCAACTGTGCTGGGGTTGGTGTTTGATACGTTTTCTTTTATAGATCTTATTTCCACACTGGAAATACTTTAATCTACAGTGCTCCATGTGTGTAATTAAACTAGATATATTTACAGTCAAATAACATGCTGTTGAAGTTTTTCAAGCATAAATTAAAGATGAAATTAAAGTTATATATAAGCCTATGCAAATAGGCTGATAAACTACAGCATTATGCCTTAAGGAGAACTATATGTCTCTTCATTTTACTTCCTCACCTCGCTTTTACTGTTAGTACATAGCCACAACGGAAGGCTCTAATTCTACCAATTCTAATCCCATCTCATATAAATTTATGAGACGGATGCATATTTTTGAGCTTGTTTAAACCAAAAGAATAATAATAAGCAGCAGGGTGTAGTGGATAGAGCTCGGGCCTAGGAGTCAGAAGGTCATGGGTTTTTATCTCAGCTCCACCACATATCTGCTGTGTGACCTTGGGCAAGTCATTTCACTTCTCTGGGCCTCAGTTACTTCATCTGAAAATGGGGATGGAAACTGTGAGCCCCACATGGGACAGGAGCTGTGTCCAACCCGATTTGCTTGTATTCACCCTAGAGCTTAGTATAGTTACTTGGCACATAGTGAGCACTTAGCAAACACCATCATCATTATTATTAATGATGAAATGAAAATATGATGATCAGCTACCAAAGAAAAATGATAGAAATGGAATTAAAAAAAACCCTCACTAAAAACCACCCAGTGTAAGAAACAATGGCACTCACCAGCAAAGGGTTTATCGAGCTGAACCCAGTCTTTGAAGACAAAATTGCAATAGTCTTTTCCATGCCAGAATCTGGTCTCACCATGTAATTCCCCAACACCTGTCTGTAAACTGCGGACGGATCCTTTATCTGCACAAAACAACAACAGTCTCAAAGTTTTCAGAGCCAGGGATTATGTGCACGAGTCTTGCATTTCATTTAGATAATGCCATTTTGCAACACATAAGCACTCCTTTTATCAAAACTCCGTGAAGCATTCCTGGAGGCTTATGGTTGCTATCTAAGATGGCTTATCCCCCAGGGGATAGTTGAGGGAACTTGGACAGATTAAGGTTTTACAGTTTGCCCAACTTCACCTAGCAAGTCATGGGTCTAGTTGCTTTGTCGGCTCAAAAACGTTAGAAAGAGCACTAGATACTTGACATTTGGGATGAAGGGAAAGGCCATATGGTATTTTTGCTCATTGTAGGCTATTCATTTCCAAAATTGCCAATCCTTTTCAGAATTCTTCAGAATTCACCCAACTGATTGCCGGAGAGATTCCATCATGACACTCATCCGAGATTTGTGGACTGATTGGAAAGCTGAGGTGGGATGGTAGCAGAGAAAAGTGTGGTCAGGGAGATGTTAGATTTAGCCCAGGGGAGAAATGAAGCAACTTCGTCTTCATTTTCCTTATTAAAATAGAGAAAACAGCCATGCACCAGGCTTTCTAGAATGTCTCAAGGTCGAAAGTAGGTCACTTGCCTACTTGCATGCAGAATCACCAGTCGATGTCATTAGGCAGCAAAGAGAATATGTTTTGACAATGGAAGAAGTTGTGGCAATACGAGCAGGTAAAACAACCCCCTTCCGCAGGACACTGAAAGGAAGTTTGGCTAGCTCAACACAGAAAACAAATCAAGCGGAGCATGTTAAAAGCTTATGACACACAGAACGCAAAGAAAATTCAATCACAGATTTAGCAAAACACTAGACACCAGTCACTTGAGCTTGCATTAGTCAGTGAGAATACAATTTAAGCCCGATCACTTGAGGTGCGCTTGCTACGTTCTGTTTCAAAATGAATAAGTACATTTTTTGAGCTGATTCCTGATAGTTTCTGAAAAGACAATGTTCCACCGTATCAAAGGTTATCAGAGACATAAGCAAGTTGAAAAGACCTCGGACTTTTTCAATTGCTTAAATTTCCCCCGATGTAAAACCTAAACTGAAATGGCAGTGATTTTTTTTTTCAAGGTTAAACCTATGTCTTCACAAGAAGTCCCAAGTGAAAGGCTAAAATCATAAGGAAATGCTAATCTACCTTTAATTCCTATTGATCAAGAAAATCTGATATGACACATATCCTCAGATGAACAGGGTATTCGTCACGCAAGCCCCAAATCGAACAATAAGAGCCAGATTGAGTTGCCCTGGTTGCATGCTAGATGCCAGTTTGTAAGATTGTTTGTGGGGCCTTTGGTACTTGTTATGTGCTTACTATGTGCCAGACACTGTACTAAATGCTGGGGTAGATAAAAGATGATCAGGTTGGACACAATCCTGGTCCCACATAAGGCTCATAAGTCTTAATCCTCATTTTACAGACGAGGTAACTAAGGCACTGAAAAATTAAATGACTTGCCCAAGTTCTTGATGCCACTTCCTCAACCTAAATCTACTTCTGGATTTGCTTACTAGGGGACAAAAGGGAGAGGATGAACTTAAACTTTGCTGTGGTTTTCTCACTCCCTCCATCTGGGTATAAAAATGGCTAATAATGTTAATAATAATGGTGGTATTTGTTAAGTGCTTACTATGTGCCGAGCACTGTTCTAAGCGCTGGGGTAGACATAGGGGAATCAGGTTGTCCCACGTGGGGCTCATAGTCTTAATCCCCATTTTACAGATGAGGGAACTGAGGCACAGAGAAGTTAAGTGACTTGCCCACAGTCACACAGCCGACAAGTGGCAGATCTGGGATTCGAACTCATGAGCCCTGACTCCAAAGCCTGTGCTCTTTCCACTGAGCCACGCTGCTTCTCCATATGCTGCTACCTGCTACCTGCTACGCTGCTACCACATCTCACTCCAGGCACTCAGTACTTAGACTGTGAACCCGTTGTTGGGCATGGACTGTATCTATCTGTTGTCAAATTGTACATTCCAAGCACTTAGTATAGTGCTCTGCACATGGTAAGTGCTCAATAAATATGATTGAATGAATGAAACATCTCGTGCACTGCCTTTGCTGCAAGGCCCCTTCCATTTCTCACACATGATTTGGTAGAAATCCTATAGGCTTCTAAGGCAATATGGGACTGAGATAATTTTTTAATGGTATTTGTAAAGTGCTTTCTATGTGTCAGGAACTGTACTAAGCAATGGGGTAGGTACAGGACCACTGGGTTGGACAAATTCCCTGACCCACACAGGGCTCATAGTCTTAATCTTCATTTCACAGAGGAGGGAATTGAGGCACAGAAAAGTGAAGTGCCTAGCCCAAGGTTACACAGCAGAGAAGTGGCTGGGATTAGACCCCAGGTCCTTCGGACTCTCAGGGCCGTGCTCTAACTAGGTGATGCTGCTTTTCTTAAAACAAACATTAAACATTTTGACCCAAAAGGGCAGATGTTATATGGAACAGAACAAGAAGCTTTCGTCTCAACCGAGAAACTGAGGTGAAAAGTGAATCTCTTATTTTTCCATTTGCACATTAAACTTCTTGCTACCTGAATACTCATTCTTTTCTTTCATTTTCATCGCTTGCTTTACCTCAAAAGTGAGTGAACACTAAAAATGAATACTGGGTAAATTCTACTAACTCCATCATGGGATGGTTTCCATTTGAAAGAAGAAAGGCTCCAAATGCTAAGATGCTGGTCATAACTTTTCCAAATATTTCATATACTGTGAATCTGCTGAGCAAATATGAAACAAATGTATTTTTTTTCCATTTTTCAATATGACCACTTGTAAGGAAGGTGTTTGCCCATTAAGGGGCACTGTCAACAAGAGTCAATCTGTGACTTTAACTGCAACATAAATAAGAATTTCCCTGAGTATTAGATAATGTCACAGTCATAAACTGATGGAGGGACAGAAGTCATTTAATCCTTTCTATGTTTGCAAGTATGACTGCATCTAAATCTAGTAACGAAAAGCAGGTCTTCGTCTAAATCTAGTCTTAAAGATTGCTAGGTAAGAAGACTCTACAATCTCCCTGGGTAGCCCCTCCTTTCATGTAACAAGATTTCTCGTTAGACATCATTATTGATTTGAATAATCTGGCTGAAAGGGGAAAATATTCATCCAATCTCAATCTACATACAATTGTCCAAACCCCAAAAATCGAGTAAAAGAATACAAAAAAAGTATAGTAATAATAATAATAATAATTGTGGTATTTGTTAAGTGCTTACTATATGTCAGGCACTTACTAAATGGTGGGGCCAATAAAAACAAATTGAGTTGGACACAGTCTCTGTCCCACCTAGGGCTCCCAGTCTCAATCCCCATTTTCCAGATGAGGTAACTGAGGCTCAGAGAAGTGAAGTGACTTGTCCAAGGTCCCACAGCAGACAAGTGGCAGAATAAGACCTTCGGACCCCCAGGGCCGGGCTCTATCCACTAAGCCATGCTGCTTCTGTAATGAAAGTCTGATCTTTTCCAAGGTATCAAGAAACAGCCATCTGACATGTTCAAGTGATTGCACTTTCAATCATTTCCTTATAGTCTAGTTTTCCAATCATTAGCCTGGAAATCTGCTAGCTCTCCATGGGAATATGAATAACCGATCCACGACGTAGCATAGAGATGTAGCTGAGAGAGATACACCTTTGTTTGACCGGCATAAAGGGAAGTTATTTGTTCTGGCACCATCTTGCTACTAGGAGTGATGACTAGATTTCCGTTTTGTACCCAAACAAAAACTACTCTCCAAACTATAGCTTGGGTTACATTATAATTGAAGGATTAAACGGATGCTGGCCTATCCAACTATCCACGATACTATAGCAGACAACACAACAAGAGCTAAGCCTGTAGACGCAGCCATCTGGATCACTTACCCTCGTCAAATTCCGCGAGTCCTTGTTGAGACTCACTGGAATGATGAAAGAATTTCAGGTGGGGTTTTAAACCTTGGATTAAATTCTGACGACTTGTACAGTGATTAAAATAACCTGGAGAAAGTTGAGATGTTCTTTTTTTTTTTTGACAGAGAAAATTCACAATAGACTACTTTACCAGGTAAGTCAAGGTTGACATAGAGGTGGCATGGTATCAGCCAATCAGTGACCAATTTACTACACTAGAAAAATTAGGGTTCAAAGGCCTTAAACCAGAAAGACTGGGGGAAAAATTTAGACAAGTCTTCAAAAATAGGACAGAAGACTAAGGGATCATGAATGAAAGTTTCTTTTGAACAGGGACTGTGTCTACTCACTCTATTGTACTCTTCCAAGCATTTAGAGATTGTCTCCCAAATGCTATACTGTATGCTCCCAAACACACAGTAAGTGCTCGATAAATACATTTCATTGACTATACTGTTCTGCACATAGTAAGCACTCAATAAATAACATTTCATTGACTATAATGTTCTGCACACAGTAAGCACTCAATAAACACTATTGGTTCATTCATTCAATAGTATTTATTGAGCACTTACTGTGTGTAGAACACTGTACTAAGTGCTTGGAAGATTGTAAATATTGGACTTACAGTTGTTCTTTAGTGAAACTACGAAATGACCCCAGTATACTTTACTCTTTTACTCAGTGACACCATTACCAAATACTACAGGAACCATACTGCTGAATTACTCAGCATTTATCAATCAATGCACTTTACTAAGCATTTACTATGTGCACAGCACTGTACTAAGCACTTGGGAGAGTACGGTATAAAATAGTTGATAGGCCCATTCTCTGCCTATGTATGTCATCTCATCAAGGCTGTGGTAGGGCTGTGCAATTTTTTGTTATCTCCTCCACTTTGCCTCAGCAGCAAGAAGTTCATTCCATTAGTGACCTTTGGGGTGAGTTGACCCCAGCTAGTCATCCATCCGGCATTGGCCTGGGAGTCAGAGGACCCGAGTTCTAATCCCCGCTCCACCTCTTGTCTGCTCTATGATCTTGGGCAAGTCACTTCACTTCTCTGTGACTCGGTTATCTCATCTGTAAAACGGGGATTTGATCCTACTCCATCCCTACTTAGACTGTGAGCCTCATGTGGAACAGGGACTGTGTCTAACCTGATTAACTTGTATCTACCCCCTCAGCACTGTACTCGTCCGCTCAACTGTATATATTTTCATTACCCTATTTATTTTGTTAATGAGATGTACATCACCTTGATTCTATTTATTTGCTATAGTTTTAATGAGATGTTCATCCCCTTGATTCTATTTATTGCTATTGTTCTTGTCTGTCTGTCTCCCCGATTAGACTGTAAGCTCATCAAAGGGCAGGGACTGTCTCTGTTACCGATTTATACATTCCAAGCGCTTAGTACAGTGCTCTGCACATAGTAAGTGCTCAATAAATACTACTGAATGAATGAATGCTTAGAAAAGTGCTTGGCACATAGTAGGCTCTTAACAAGTACCATAATAATTGTTATTATTGTTATTGATAATGATATTTGTTAAGCACTTACTCTGTACCAACCATTTCATTCAACTTTGGGGCACATACAAATGAATCAGATTGGACACTGTTCCCGTTTCCCAAATCACCATTTTACAGATGAAGAAAATGAGGCACAGTGAAGTGGTATGACTTGCCCAAGGTCACACAGCAAGCAGGGGGCAAAGTTGAAATTCAAACCCGGATCCTTTGACTCCCAGGTTTGGGCTCTTTCCACTCGGCCACACAGCTTGACTTTCATTAATATAAATATCATTCATTCCAAAACAACTGTAAGGGCTTTTTAAGCTGAAGTCTCTTCAAGAGATTCTCTGCCAAGCTTGGAAATTGTTCATTTCATTGTTTCAGAATGATGGGGGAAGCCTCAGTACACAGCAAACAAAATATATTTTGTTTTTAAGGTAAATTCAACTGAAAGAAAGTCACTTACTTGATGAGCTGTCTAGGCTGCTGACACTATCAGCACTTGGCAGGTTGTGTCTGTGGAGTTGCTTGTAAAGGCTGAATTTGGAAAACCTCCTTGGTTTTCCTATTCCTTTCATTTTGGAATCCATATCATCAGTGTTTTTCTGGACTAGGAGTGTTTTCTTTGAGTCCATTGTATCTTCGAGGTTTAAGGCGTCTAAGGATTCTATTGCTGCAGCCTGAGGACATTAAAAACTACTGAAATCAAATAGAGCTGAGATATTACAATCTAAATTACAGATGCATCTCCACAGCTAAAGAAATCAGCTTTGATGTCTGGATCAGTTCAATCTTGGGTTTTTTACCTTTACTTCAACGGATAAAATGTCGACCACATTCTACCCCAGTCGGTTTTTCTAAGGAACTCATTTATACTGGACACATTCATTATTTGAGGTAATGACATTTTATATTGCTAAACAATTATCATAGTTCATGAGTATTTTAATTTGGCCTTGCCAAGGAATATAATTTTTACTTCAGAAGTCATGCCAGTAAATTAGAATTCCCAGATTGTATTAAGAAATTGTCACAATGCTGATTCATGAAGCTCATATTATCCTGATTATCATTATGAATAATACACAGTCTTAATAGACATTATGCAAAATTGGGGCAGAATCAAACCTAAGAACAGCAAACAGGGCCTGCAGGCAGGAGCTGTATTCATGTGAGTTTTGTGCGCGGTATCAGCTAGGTGTGCGCTGCTCAAGATAGGCGCTCAATAAATAGGAACGAATAATAATTATTATTATGGTACTTATTGAGTGCTTACTATGTGCCAACAACTGCTTTAAACACTGGGGTCGATACAGATTAATCGGGTTGGACACAGTCCCTGTCCCACCTTGGGGCACATGCTCTTATCCCCATTTTTTTTGTTTTGTTTTACAGATGAGCTGACTGAGGCTCAGGCATAAAGAGCTCCAATTTAGGTAAAGGGCTACCAAGAAAAGGAGCTAGGAAGCCAGCAGGACCAGTGAATTACAACCAGTTCATGGTATCAGATGTAAGGTGTTCAAATAGGTGTGACTTTGGGCAAGTCACTTAACTTCTCTGGGCTTCAGTTACCTCATCTGGAAAATGGGGATTAAAAACTGTGAGCTCCATGTGGGACAACCTGATCACCTTGTATCCCCCGCCAGCACTTAGAACAGTGCTTTGCACATAGTACGCGTTTAACGAATACCACTAATAAATGACTTGCCCACAGTCACACGGCTGACAAGTGGCAGAGCCGGGATTTGAACCCATGACATCTGTGACTCCCAAGCCCTTGCTCTTTCCACTGAGTCACGCTGCTTAACAAATGCCACCCCCAACATGGAAGAAGGAGTAAAGTGGCTTAATGGATGCTGACCTGGGATTCTGAGGACCTGGATTCTAATTCCATCTATATCACTTGTCGTGTGATCCTGGGCAAGTCACTTAACTTCTGTATGACTCAGTTACCCCATCTACAAAATGGGGATTAAGACTGTGAGTCCCATGTAGGACATGGACTGTGTCCTTCCTGATTATCTTGTATCTTCTCCAGCACTTAGAACAATACCTGGTTTAAAATCTATTAAACTAAGTTTGCATCTTTTTAAATGTGAAAATGATATCCAAATAGCAATTAAACAGACTAGATTGAATTATTTCCTTCATTATTCTTAACGAAGGAAAAAATGGAGGGCGAAATACAATTTTTGTATATGAAGCTGAAAACACCAAAAGCTGAAGTTTGAAATGGAGATTTTGTCTCCCAAATAGAGGATCCAGGCCAAACCCATTACCCTAAATGATGTACCCTGGCCCTCTATGATTTGTGTCCAGTCTATCTTGTCCATGGAATTTTAATTTTTTAATAGTATTTGTTAAGTGCTTACTATGTGCCAGGCATTTTACTAAGCTCTGGGGTACATATGAGCTAGTCAGGTCAGACACTGTCCATGTCCCACATGGGGCTCCTAGTCTTAATCCCTATTTTCCAAATGAGGTAACTGAGGCATAGAGAAGTTAAGTGACTTGCCCAAGGTCACACAGCAGACAAGGGGCAGAACTCAAATGAGAACCCAGATCTCTCTGACTCCCATGCCCGTGCTGTAGCATTCATTCAATCATATTTATTGAGAGCTTACTCTGTGCACAGCATTGTATTAAGTTCTTGGGAGAGTACAATATAATAACAGACCCGCTCCCTGCCCATGACGAGCTTCCAGCCAAGAGGTTGTGGTGCTTCCCTTAAAATCCAAAGACAATGAAAAAAAAATAAAGACATCAATCCCAGCCTAGAGGCCTTTTCCCTTACTTGTAGTGCTATCGGCTGTCCCGCGGTGACTCGCTTAACACTGCCAACATCAGTCAGTCTGTGTTCGTTGTCATCCCATCTCCCGTAGGCCAGATCGATTCCCCCGATAAAAGCCACAGACTGGTCTATGACAACAAGTTTCTCATGATGAGCCCAAAGATACACTGTAGATGCCACATGATCTGGGTGCCTCATTACCTGAAGAGGGAGGGAAAAAAAAAATCACCAGTCAAAATCTATGACAAATTTATTTTTTAATCCACTGACTATTTCTTTTATACTATCAACTACTAGAAGCTTCAGATTCACCTTAAAATGCAATATCTTTGAGCACTCATATTAAAATGCACTGGGTATATTTGATTGGATCTTCAGTTTAAGGAGAACGAAAAGGTTTTTGTAAATTTACTCTTCAGGAAGTTATGGAGGATAACTATTCTTTAAGTGCTGTCACTGGGCATCACCTTGAAGACTGCACTTTATGAGAAGTGGAGTAGCCTACTGGAAAGAACAAGAGCCTGTGACTTAGGGATCTGGGTTCTAATTCTGGCTCCACTGCTTACCTGCTGTGTGACCTTGAGCAGGTCACCTGACTTAGGGATCTGGGTTCTAATTCTGGCTCCACCGCTTACCTGCTGTGTGACCTTAAGCAGGTCACCTAAATTTTCTGTGTCTCAGTTCCCTCATCTGCAAAATGGAGATTCTGTTCCTGTTCTCCCTCTGACTTAGACTGTAAGCCCTTTGTGGGATCCAATTATCTTGTACCTATCCCAGTGATTAATATCACTTAACTTTTCTGTGTCTCAGTTCCCTCATCTACAAAATGGAGATTCTGTTCCTGTTCTCCCTCTGACTTAATAATAAATAATAATGTTGCTTTTGTTAAGCGCTTACTATGTGCCGAGCACTGTTCTAAGCACTGGGGTAGTCACAGGGGAATCAGGTTGTCCCACGTGGGGCTCACAGTCTTAATCCCCATTTTACAGATGAGGTAACTGAGGCACAGAGAAGTTAAGTGACTTGCTCAAAGTCACACAGCTGACAAGTGGCCGAGCCGGGATTCGAACCCATGAACTCTGACTCCAAAGCCCGTGCTCTTTCCACTGAGCCACGCTGCTTCTCAGACTGTAAGCCCTTTGTGGGACCCAATTATCTTGTACCTATCCCAGTGATTAATAATAATTGTGGTATTTAATAATAATGATAATAATGGTATTTCTTAAGCACTTACTATGTACTGAACACTGTTCTAAGCGCTGGGGTTGATACAAGGTAATCGGGTTGTCCCACTGGGGGCTCACAGTTTTAATCCCCATTTTTCAGGTGAGGTAACTGAGGCACCAAGAAGTTACGTAACTTGCCCAAGTTCACTCAGTAGTAACTTGCCTAAATTCACTCAGAATAGAATCAAGGCCCTTCTGACTCCCAGGCCCAGTCACTAGGCAATACTGTCTGACACAGAGTAATGCTTAACTTATACCACAGTTATTAACTTAGCTCTCCATATATTTACTCTTCAGTCATCATTTTCCTACTTCATTTTACAGGATTTAACGTGAGGTCTATGAATTTCATTCCAGCATTAATACAATTAACAGAGTTCTCCAAGTAACTCCAGGTGACAGTGAAGATTACTGAAGTTCTAAATCCAAGAATGACTAATTTGGAAAGGACTCTGAAAATTCAACTCGTCCTCAATCAGCTTGAGGCCGGCTTCTTCCAACCATTGCAGTATGGAAGAAATCCACCTGATGGGGCCATTCCCTGTGGGCAGGGAATGGGTCCATTTATTCTTATAATGTACTCTCCTAAGTGCTTAAATATAACTGACTTGAGTCCTGTACTCGTGAAGGGGGTGCTCACATGTGTATAATCGTGGCCTAATATATAGAGCACATGCCTAGGGGTCAGAAGGACCCGAGTTCTACTACCGCTTGTGTGACCTTGGGCAAGTCACTCAACTTCTTTGTGCTTCAGTTCCCTCATCTGTAAAAATGGGGATTAAGACTGTGAGGCCTCTGTGGGACAGGAACTGTGTCCAATCCAATTAGCTTGTATCTACCCCAATGTTTAGAACAGTGCCTGGCACATAGTAAGTGCTTAACAGATACCACAATCATTATTATTATTCTTAATCAAATTGAATACAGGAGCTGGCTGAATTGGTGATCTTGCCTCCCATTAGACATGCTCTTTGGGCACCACCCTTTGCTCCTCTGGAAGTAGGAAACAGATGGTGAGTGAAATTCCCCAGAGACAGAACCTCATGTGTTGAATGTGTCCCACCCAAAAAAGTTACAACACACTGGTCCTGTTTATCCCAGCTCTGGAGAAAATACAGACTGACACCATTCTACATATGAGAATATATGTGATATTTTAAAGACCTCTAGATTTAGAGGTGTATCCCAGTGTTTTCTAGTAAGTGCTGCACACGAAAATAATCATTGTGTTATTTTTTAAGTGCTTACTATGTGTCAAGCACTGTACTAAGTGCTTAGGTTGATGCAAGATAATCATGTCCCACATGTGCCTCACAGACAAAGTAGGAGGGAGAACAGGACTGAATTCCTGATTTGCAGATGAGGAAACAGAGGCAAAGAAAAGATAAACTGCTTGCCCAAGGTCACACAGCGGACAAGTGGCAGAGCCAGGATTAGAACCCAGGTACTCTGATGCCCAGGTCTGGGTTCTTCCACTAGACCACATTGCTTTCCACTTTCAAAAATTATCTATTTAAATATCCCACACTTTCAATGATGGGCATATGGAGGATTTTTGTTATTCACTTACAATAAGGAATATTCAATGGCTCCTGAAATATTGTACCACTTTATTTGTGATAAGTAGAAAATAGGCTGTCAACTTCAATCAGACACGCTTGAGAAAATATCTCATAATGAAAAACACAATGAATACATGGCAGGCATTTTCACGAACATTCCTATTAAATCCAATATTTATCCCTAGATTTTAGTTGTTGAGGAAAATTGTCAGTGTAATTTAGCAATGTGGATCCTAAGCTCCCATTATATTTAAATCAAATAAATGCCATATTAACTGAAAATCTATAGGCCAATAAGAAACTCTGCAAGGATATGAGAAAACAGAAAACAATTTACTTTGGTCATCCAGCAATAAGTACACGAATCTTTTATGAAAACTTTTGCACCCACTCATTTTTCCTCCCTGACCACCATCGTCAACAGCTCATTCTGGTGACTCTCTACTTTCTGCCTTAAACGGCACCCATGTTTCTCATCCTAACCAAACCCTATCTCAATCCCACTGAACCATCCAAACATTCAGTCTATGTTTCCCCATTACTCAAGAACTTCCAGTAGTTGCTCATACACCTCTGTATCAAACAAACTCCTTACCATCAGTTTTAAATCACTCAGTAAACTTGCTCCCTCCTAGCTTACCTCCCCGATTTCTTTCTACATCCCAACCTGCACACTTTGTTCCTCTAAAGCCAACCTACTCATTGTACCTCGGTCTTGCCTATCTCACAGCTGAGCCCTCACCCACATCCTGCCTCTGGCCTAGAATGACAGACCATCATCTTCCCTTCCTTATTAAAGCCTTATTAAAACCACATCTTCTCCAAGAGGCCTTCCACAACTAAGCTCTCATTTTCTCCTCTCCCACTCCCTTCTGCATCAGCCTTGCTCGAGAACTTGCTCCCTTTATCACCACTCCCTCAGCCCAAATCACTTATCTAAATATCTATAAATTGTTTCCCCCTCCAGACTATAACCTCACTGCAGGCAGGGAATGTGTCTACCACCTCTGTTATATTGTACCTTTCCGAGTGCTTAGCACAGTGGTCTGCACCCAGTTAGCGCTCAATAAATACGACTGATTGATCCAGCTACTGTCCAATCTCCTTTCCACTGCAGCCAAACTCCTCGAATGAGGTTTTAAACCCGCTGCCTCTGTCTCCTCTCTTCCAAATCCCTTGACCCTCTACACTCTGGCTTCCTCCCCCTCTACTATACCAAAACCTCTCTCTCCAAGGACACCAACGACTACCTGTTGCCAAAAAAATGATTAACCCCATCCTAATCCTTCTGACCTCTTCTCCTCGAAACATTATCTACCCTTGTGTATGGAGTAGGCAGTAGAGAGAAGGGAGGTGAGGTAGGAGGGGGCAAGGTGATGGACTGTTTTAAAGCCAATGGGTGAGGAGTTTTTGTTTCGTGAGAAGGTTGATAGGCAATCATTGGAGGTTTCTGAGGAGGGGAGTGACATGCCCAGACCGTTTCTGTAGGAAGATGATCCGGGCAGCAGAATGAAGAATAGACTGGAGTGGAGAGAGACAGGAGGAAGGGAGATCAGAGAGGAAGCTGACACAGTAATACAGTCGGGATACTATGAGAGCTTGTACCAGCAAGGTAGCAGTTTGGATGGAGAGAAAAGGGCGGATCTTGGCGATATTGTGAAGGTGAGACCATCAGGTGTTGGTGACATTGGATGTGTGGGGTGAATGACAGAGCAGAGTCAAGGATGACAGCAAGGTTGCGGGCCTGTGAGACGGGAAGGATGGTAGTGCCGTCGACAGGGAAGTCAGGGACAGGACAGGGTTTAGGAGGGAAGATAAGGAGCTCAGTCTTAGGGAAGTGTGCTAGTTTGGGGGATTTGAGGAAGGAGGGCATTCCAGGCCAGAGGTAGGATGTGGGTCAGTGGTCGACGGAGGGAGAGGCGAGAACGAGGCACAGTGAGAAGTTAGTGGCTGAGGAGCGGAGTGTGTGGGCCAAGATGTAGGAGAGAAAGGAGGTGAGGTAAGAAGGGGCAAGGTGATGGAGCACTTTGAAGCCAATAGTGAGGAGTTTTTGCTAGATATCTCATAAGCCAGAAACCTGGGTATTGTTCTCGACTCATGTCTTTCCATCCACATATTGAAAATTATGTCAGTTGTACATTCACAACATCTCTAGGATCCATCTCTCTGTCTCCAACCAAACTGCCACCACTCTTCTCCATGCCCTTGTCATATCTGGCTGACTTCTGCATCAGCTTCTTCAGAGCCTCCACCCTCTCACCTCTACAGTTCATGCTTAATTCTGCTGTCCATGTCATTTTTCCTCAGTAAATACGATTGAATGAATTTTCCTAAACATCGCTTGTGTACGCCTCTTCACGCGCAATGATTCACTGCCTTCCTCTCTTCAATCTCCCAATGATTCCTCTCTTCACTGAGGAACTCCCTGACAACTGGCTCTAAAACACTAAATCAGCCCCTCCCACCTAATTATCTTTGCTTTTCTCCCACTACAACCCAGCCAGCATGCTTCATTCCTCTCAAGGCAACGTATGCAATGTGCCTCATTCTCACGTCTCTCATGTCAACCTCTTGCTTGCTCATGTCAACCTCTAGCAAACCTCATGAGCTTTCCTTCCTGGAATCCCTCCCCCTTTAAAACCGGCAGACATTTGCTCTCCCCATCTTCAAAGCCCTTCTGAAATCAAATCTCCTTCTGCTGTTCTGGTCCATTTTAGTATCCATCTCCACTCTTGCTTTTTCCTAGGTCCTTAGTCCAGTGTTTTGCATAGAATAAATGCTCGATGAATATTATTGATTTGACTGACTCACGGAAACACTGTCTTTATTATTATTACTATCATTATCATGAATTGTATATTCCAAGTGCTTAGTACAGTGCTCTGCACATAGTAAGTGCTCGATAAATATTATTGAATTAATGAATTACTATTATTAGAAGCAACTACATAGTATTCCTGGTAATAAATCCAAACCTTAGAAAAACCTTTTCTTCTCAGCTTCTTAGACTTATGAATCCTCAGAAGATAAATCATATATACATTCATGAAGGATAAGAAAGAGTACCTTAATATTGTCATTCAATTTCATTAATGTCCGTTTGCTATATTCACTGTTGATACCAAGAGCAAGTTCAACTTCTTTGTAGAGCATAATAAAAATTCTCACACCTTGTTTCTGTCACATACAAAAAAAAATAGACAAATAATATTTTAGAAAGAACACACTAGATGAAATAAAAACAAAAACCACCACCATTAGCTCAAAAGTGGGAAATCCCTACTCACTTCATGCAATGGAGAAATGGGTAACATTTGGACTAATTACCCATCCAGAATGCCAGGTTTGGCAATCTCCCTAAATGGATGCTTTTACATGATCTGAAATGGTTTCCAGGAGCCTTTGCTGTGAAGCGTTTCGCAATGATGTCAAGATTGAAATCCAATGCTTTTGTTGTTTATGTGTTTTAGACTACATGAGGTTCTGTCTAAAGCAGTCGGGCAAAATGATGGTGAAAATTCAATTCAACAAACTACATTATTTTAGTCAAAAATGACAGGTACCTTGGGGAATAATCTTGCATAATTTTCTTTTCCTTCAACAGATACAATGAGGAATCCTTTAAAATCATGCTGCTTGTATGGCCTAGTGGAATGTCCCTTTGACCTAGGAATTAGGTGACCTGGGTTCTAATCCCAGCTCCACCTCTTGCCTGCTGTGCACCCTTGAGTCTGCAATTTATCTTCATTGAGCCTCATCGTTCTCATCTCTAAAATGAGATTAAAAGGCTGTTCTCCCCTCCCCTTAAACTGTGAGCCCCTTGTGGGGCAGGGACTGCATCTCATTATATTGCATTTACCTGAGCATTTAGCATAATGCTTGGCACATAGTAACTATTTATCAAATGCCAAAATTATCATTACTATTAATCAATTTCATGTTTTTCTTCTCCCACCATCCTTACAGATAAACAACCAGTACAGGCTTCCACAGTGATGCTGATGCTCAAAAAAAACCATCAACTACTGTGCACACCTGTGCATTCATGAACTGGAATAATGTTAGAAAAAACAGCTCTGCAAAGCAGAACAAGTCCAAGGCCTATAAAAATTCACTTTATAGAAAGGTATAATGTTTAATAAAAACAGAAAGTATGGTTCACAATGTAAATAAACTTCTGATGTTTACTTATAGAAGATTAAATAATATCTGAGCTCCAGGCTAAGTATAGTTGGGGCAAGGTGGTTGGGTGGAAATTTACAGCAAATTGTGAGTCTGCAGGACAGAGAATCATAATTTCAACCATTATCAGTCCTAGAATAGTTACCTTTAAAACAAAAATTTTCACATTTCAATGTGAACTTGCTGGTAACTTTAAAGAATCCATCAATACACTATTTTTTATTGGTTGTTCCATCCATCAAGATAAAACCTTTAATGATAGTGAACACTTCAAACTGCAAGTAGGACATAGGATTGTGGATATTTAAAAATTATACCTATTCCTAGTCCAATTGGACAGACTCACAGTCCAATTTCTTTTGCATTCATCCAGATAGCGGCATGGATATCTTGTTAGAATCTTTCTTTTTTGAGATCATGGGCCCTTCCATTCTGAGCTATTCCATTTACTCTCTTCCCAGATACAAAGGTAGGCAACCATTAGCCACACAAATTGCATCCTGAAGTTGTTTGCTCTCCATTCCCCACATTTTTGAAAGAATAGAGATATGACTACTAATCGAGGTTAAAACTGCAACCCATACACTAATGCTATCAGACACTTCTTTGAAAGATGTGCACTGCCTCACCTGAAAGAATTAACTCTAAAAGAAAAATGGTAAATAGCTTTAAACCTTTTTCATTTGAACAAGAAGAATTAAAAGAGATTTACTAAAATGCTTCCAAAAAGGAAGCACATAAAAGAAAAACTCTGCTATCATTAAGATGACATTCTTATCAATTTGTATTTTCAGCAGCCCAGTTCATAAGCAATTGACATGCAGTACACAATTAATTATTAAGAAATCATTCATTGATTTTGGAATAGAATAAAAAATTCACCTGGGTATGTCCCCAAAGCATTATATTTTTTGTCAAGGGTAAAGGGAATTTAACTCAAGTCTTTTATACATCACAATCCTACACTATACTTGCTATAAATTAATGATTCTATAATATGGAATCAATCCCTAGTATTTTTTCATCCATTCAATCATATTTATTGAGCACTTACTGTGTGCATACCACTGTGCTAAGTACTTGGAAAAGTACAATGAAACAATAAACAGACACATTCCCTGCCCACAACAAGCTTACAGTCTAGATGGGATGGACAGACATCAATACAAATAAATAAATTACAGTTATGTACATAAGTGATGTGGGGCTCAGAGGGAGGAAGAACAAAGGGAACAAGTAAGGGTGACACAGAAGGGAGTGGGAGAAGAGGAAAGTGGGCGGCCCAGTCTGGGAAGACCTCTTGGAGATGGGCTTTCAGTAAGGCTTTGAACGGCAGGGAGAGGAGGAATTGAGGAGGCAGGGCGCTCCCGGCCACAGGCAGGAAATGGGTCTGGGGTCAGCGGCAAGACAGACGAGAGCGAGGCACAGTGAGAAGGTTATCAGTAGAGGATCCAAGTGTGTGGGTGGGTTGTAGAAGGAGAATGGTGAGGAAGGCGGGGGCAAGGTGGCAGAGTGCTTTAACGTCAATGGTGAGGAGAATTTTGTTTGATGCGGAGGAGGCTGGGCAACCACTTGAGTTTTTTGAGGAGAGGGGTGACATTTAATTTGGACCAAATGTATGCTGATTACTATACTAAATACTTAGGAGAGAACATAGGAAAGACAGACACTAAATTATATTTTATCATTGTTTTTTATGCTGTTTTAATGTTTTATTGTTTGAATGCTTCATAGCTTCACAAAAGCAGCATGGCCTAATGCAAAGAGAAGGAACTTGGAAAACAGAGGACCTGGATTCTTATAACGGTATTTAAGCACTTACTATGTGCTACGTATGGTACTGATTACTGGGGAGAATACAGGGAAATCGGGTTGGACACGGTCCCTGTCCTAAGTGGGGCTCAAAGTCTCAATCCTCATTTTACAGATGAGGTTAAAAGGCCCAGAGTAGTGAAGTGACTTGCCCAAGGTCACACAGAAGACAAATGGTGGAGCTGAGATTAGAACCCATGTCCTTCGGACTCTTAAGACAAGTTCTATCCACTGCACCATGCAGCTCCACCACTTGTCTCCTGTGTGACCTTTGCTTATCTGTGCCTCAGTTTTCTCACCTGCAAAATCAGAATTTAACCATGTTCTCCCTCCTACTAAAACTGTCATTCCCATGTAAAACCTGATAATCTTGTATCTACCCCAGTGCTCAGTACAATGCTTGGCATATAGTAAGTGTTTAACAAATACCACAATGATTATTATTCATTGTTTCTGATATCTCTGTTTCTAGTTCTCTCCCTGACCTTTGTGTGCCCCTTGAGGAATGGAGTTTGTGCCGGATTCCCTCTTGTACTCTCTTTCAGAGTTTAATACACTGCTCTGAACATAGAGCTAGCACTACATAAAATTATAACAATAATAATTATGGTACTCTTAAGCACTTCACTATGTGCCAAGCACTCTTTTAAGTGCTGGGGCAGCACAAGTTAATCAGGTTGGACACAGTCCCTGTCCTACATGGGGCTCACACTCTTAATCCCCCTTTTACAGATGAGGTAACTGAGATTCAGAGAAGTGAAGTGACTGCCCAGGGTCACACAGCAGACATGTGAAAGAGCTGGGATTAGAACCTAGGTCCTTCCAACTTTCATTCACTCATTCATTCATTTAATCCTATTTAGTGAGCGCTGTGTGCAGAGCACTGTACTAAGTGCTTGGGAGAGTACAGCACAACAATAAACAGACACATTCCCTGCCCACAATGAGTTTGAAATCTAGAGGGGAGAGACAGGGGAAAGAGGCTGGGCCTGGGAGTCAGAGGTCATGGGTTCGAATCCTGGCTCTGCCACTTGTCAGCTGTGTGACTATGGGCAAGTCACAACTTCTCTGTGCTCCACTTACCTCATCTGTAAAATGGGGATGAAAACTGTGAGCCTCACAAGGGACAACCTGATTACCCTGTATCTACCCCAGCGTTTAGAACAGTGCTCTGCACGTAGTAAGCGCTTAACAAATACCAACATGATTAGACTGTAAGCCCATCAAAGGGCAGGGACTGTCTCTATCTGTTACTGATTTGTACATCCTAAGCACTTAGTACAGTGCTCTGCACATAATAAGCGCTCAATAAATACTATTGATTGAATGAACTTTCAAGCCCGTGTCCTATCTACTAAAACATGGTGCTTCTCCAATATGAATTATTACCACTCTTCCTACATTACTATTACACCACCCCAAAGAAGAGGAGGTAACATAGACTAAAGATATGTACATAAATAGTATGGAAGGGTGTGATTGATTATCAGGGTGACAGGGTGACACAGTACCTTTGTAGAAATGGCTGTAGAGAGCATTTAAGATGGCGAGATGACTAATTATTCAGGAAAGCCTCCTGGAGGAGATGTGGTTTACAATGGTCTCCAGCTAGTTGTGGAAGGGAGAGGGTGTGAGCAAGTAGTTGGGAATGAGGTAGAGAAGAGCAAGGCACAATAAACAGGTTGGCTAGAGAAGGATGAAGTGTCCAAGCTGGGCTGTTGTCGGTAGGAAAAAAGATTATGGAGGGAGAGTTGATTTAGTGCCATAAGCCAATGGATATGAGTTTCCCCTTAATGTGAAAAAAGACTAAAGAAAATACTTGTATAAACTGTGGCTGCCTAAAGATGTTGGGGAATGCAGTAAAGTCTTGGAGAAATGAGTGAAAATAATAATAATCATTATGGCATTTGTTAAGTGCTTACTATGTTCCAGGCACCCTACTAAACGCTGGGATGGACACAAGCAGATTGGATTGGACACGGACCCTGTCCCACGTGGGCTTCACAGTCTCAATCCCCATTTTACAGATGAAGTAACTGAGGCATAGAGAAGTGAAATGACTTGCCCAAGGTCACACAGCAGGCATGTGGCAGACCTGGGATTAGAACCATGACCTTCTGACTCCCAGCTCTGTGCTCTAGCCACTATGCCATGTTGCTTCCCAAACAATATTTGTTTTTATTAAAAAAAACCTTTTAACTATGTTGTTAGTGAACTGCTTTTTCCTGAAGGGAAAAAAAAATCAAAGGGAGAGAGAATCAAGAGCCCAAGTTAATTTCTTTCCCTTACCCAAAGACTTCAACTCAGCTTGGAGTTCCAGTCGACTATGTGACCTCATCAGAATTCATGGAAAACTAAGTTCTTTATTGTTTCTGGGGCCATTCAGGCTTCTCTGGTTGATCAACAGCACTAGCACTAAAAACGGAAACTGGGGCAGGACATGGAAATGTATGTTCCTTTTTTTTGAAACTTTGAATATTGACAATATGACAGAGAATAAATGCATATCAGCAAAATATAAGGTAGAGAGTCCTTCTGAGTGTTTCTGCCTCCTCCACAGACTGTAAGCTCCTTCAATCAATCGGTGGTATTTATTGAGCACTTAAAGAGTGCAGAACACAGTCCTAAGTGCTCAGGTGAGTACAATTGAGATTTCAATCTAGGAGGGGGGACATGCACTAAAACAAATTAATGTAAGGGAAGCAACAGAGTTTAAGCATGTGAATATAAGTCCTGTAGAGGTCAGGGTGAGGTAAGTACCAAAGT
The DNA here is from genome assembly GCF_004115215.2 of Ornithorhynchus anatinus. NCBI lineage: Eukaryota > Metazoa > Chordata > Mammalia > Monotremata > Ornithorhynchidae > Ornithorhynchus > Ornithorhynchus anatinus. The sequence continues at coordinate 137,366,836 of NC_041728.1, forward strand.
GCTTAAGGAGAATGAACTAAAGTGCATAGGTGATGCAAGAGAGAGAAAAACCAGAGTGGGGATATGAGAGACTGATTAGTCAGGCCTGACTTTTAAGACTCTGAAGATGACGACAGGAGGGGTTGGCCAGATATGAAGGGAGAGAGATGTCCAGGAAGGAAGGAGGGTGTATTCTGGCTCTGCCAGATGTCTGCTGTGTGATCTTCGGCAAGTCATTTCACTTCTCTGGGCCTCATCTGTAAAATGGGGATCAAAACTGTGAGCCCCAGGAGGGACACGGTCTATGTCCAACCTGATTACCTTGTATCTACCCCCACGCTTAGAATGATGCTTGGTACATAGTGAGTGCTTAATAAATACCACAATTAATCAAGGGGTTGATGGCGAGAGTGACAAATGAAGGCCCGGGAGCAGATCGGTATTAGAGGAATCAAGTGTAAGGGCTAAGTGGTAGTAAGAGGAGAAACAAGGAAAAGCAGTGAGGAGAGAGGTGACTGAAGGCCTCAAAACTAAAGGCAAGGGGGTACTGATTGATATGAAAATAAATGGCCAACTATTGGAGGCTTTTTTGTTTCTTAATGGTACTTGTTAAGCGCTTACTATGTGCCAGACACTGTACTAAGTACTGGGGCAGAAACAAACCCTGATCTCTCCCTGACTTTCCCATCACTGTGGATGGCATTTCCATCCTTCCCATCTCACAAGCCCGCAAACTTGGTGGCATCCTTGACGCCGCTCTTTCATTCACCCCACACATCCAACCTGTCACCGAAACCTGCCGGTCTCACTTTCACAACATCGCCAAGATCTGCCCTTTCCTTTCCATCCAAACCACTACCACGTTAGTACAGTCATTCATCCTATCCCGACTGTATTACTGCATCAGCATTGTTTCTGATCTCCCAAACTCCTGTCCGTCCCCACTTCAGTCTATACTTCACTCTGCTGTCCAGATTATCTTTCTACAGAAACATTCTGGGCATGTCACCTCCCTCCTCAAAAATCTCCAGTGAGTTGCCTATCAACCTCCATACCAAGCAAAAACTCCTCACTCTTGGCTTCAAAGCTGTCCATCTCCTTGCCCGCTCCTGCCTCACCTCCCTTCTCTCCTACTACATTTCAGCCCACACACTCTGTTCCTCTGGTGTTAACCTCACTCTGCCTCCTTCTCGCCTGTCCCATCATTGACCCTGGCCTGCCACTGACCTGTGGCCCACGTCCTACCTCTGGCTTGGAATGCCCTCCCTCCTCAAATCCACCAATCACACTTCCCCCCTTCAAAGCCCTACTGAAGACTCACATTTTCCAAGAGGTCTTCCCAGACCAAGCTCCCCCTTTCCTTACTCCCCCTCCCCTCCCCATTGCCCCAACTCACTCCCTTTGCTCTACCCCCCTGCTCCATAGCACTTGTGTATAATTGAACATATCTATAATTCTATTTATATTAATGTCCGTTTACTTGTTTTGCTGTCTATAGATCTATAATTCTATTTATTTATATCGATGCTATTGTTGCCTATTTACTTGTTTTGAGGTTTGTCTCCCCCGCTTCTAGACTGTAAGACCATTTTGGGCAGGGATCGTCTCTATTGTTGAACTGTACTTTCCAAATGCTTAGTACAGTGCTCTGCACACAGTAAGCACTCAAAAAATACGATTGAATGAATGAATGAACAAGGTAATTAGGTAGATAATGATCCCCAACCCACATGGTAATAATAATAATTATTATTATACTTGTTAAGTGCTTACTAGGTGCCAAGCACTGTTCTTAAGTGCTGGGGTACATACAAGTTAATCATGTTGGACACAGTCTCTGCCCTACAAGGAGCTCACATTCTAAATTGGAGGGAGAAGGATTTAATTCCTATTTTACAGAAGAGGTTACTGAGGCACAGAGAAGTTAAGTGACTTGTTCTGGGTCCCACAGCAGACAAGGGGCATAACTGGGATTAAAACCCAGGCCCTCTGACTCCCAGGTCCGTGCTCTTTCCTCTAGGCCATACGTCTTCACATGTCTGCTGTGTGACCTCAAACAAGTCACTCAACTTCTCTGTGACTCAGTTCCCTCATCTGCAAAATCGAGATTCGAAATTTTTTCCCTTCTACTTTGACTGTATTGTATTGTATTCTCCCAAGTCCTTAGTAGAGTGCTCTACACACAGTAATTGCTCAAAAAAATACTATTGAATGCATGAATGAAATGAGCCTCATGTGGGACCTGATTACTTTGTAATCTTTGTATCCACCCGAGGAGTTAGTACAGTGCTTGGCATAGTAAGTGCTTAACAAATACCATTATTATCATTATTATTGTCACCATTATGTGGAGCTACAATTAGAATCCAGGTCCTCTGACTCCCAGGCCCATATTCTTTCCACTGGGCCATGCTGTTTCCCCTGTTGAAGAGCGGGGTGACGTGGAAAGAACAATATTCTAGAAAAGTGATCCAGGCAGCAGAGCAAAATATGAACTCAAGAGGGGAACGAGGATTAGAACCCACATCCTCTCACTCCAAGACCCACGCTCTTTCCAATGGGTCAGGCTGCTTTTCAGTTACTCACTGAGATTACTCATGTGATAGATGCTTACACGCACTTCAAATGATATGACATTAAACAGTTATACTTAGATAATATTATGTCCTGGCTAGATTAAAAACAGACTAAATAGATTCAGTACAACAGAAATAGTATCACTGAGTAATTCTTATCTAAGATGATCACTATTTGCTTTGAAGACTATCCACCAGATTTGGGGAATATTAGTTTATATGAAACAAATACAAAAGGAATATTCAGACCAACAACATTTTCTGAGCATTCAGTATGCCCAGAGGACAGAACTAGGCAGAGGAGAGAGTTACAAAGGAAATAGAAGTAGAACAAACAAGTTTTAACACAAGTGACAGAAGAGATCACAAACAGAGGCTGTCTAGAAGTACTCATGGGAATTAATTAATTCAATCATATTTACTGAGTGCTTACTGTGTGCAAAGCACTGTATTAAGCACATGGGAGAGTACAATGTAACAACAAAAAGATGCATTCCTGCCCACGATGAGCTCACAGTCTAAAGAAATGGTAAGGTTTGAGGATATGGGAAGGATGGAAGGAGGATGGAAGTCAGATGAATCTAGCAAAGATATGTTGGAAGAAATTAATTTTGAGGAGAGAGAAATTCGAAAGCAGGAAGAGTAATAGTTCAGTGTAGATAGTGAGGAGGAAATTTCAGAAAGAGCAAACGTATGTACAGTATTTTTAATAGTATTTGTTACTTGCTTACTATGTGCCAAGCACTGTACTAAAAACAGAATTGATACAAGATAATCAGGTTGGACACAGTCCGTGTTCCACATGGCAGTCACAGCCTTAATTCCCATTTCACAGACAAAGTAACTGAGGCACAAAGGGTTTTTTTTGGTTGCTGTTTGCTTCTCTTATGGTATCTGTTAAACATATACAATCTTCCACACACTGTTCCAAGCACTGGGGTAGATACAAGCTAATCATGTTGGACACAGTCCTTGCCTCACATGGGGCTCACAGTCCTAATTGCCACTTTCCAGATAAGGAAAATGAGGCACAGAGAAGTGAAGGGATTTGCCCAAGGTCACCCAGCTGGCAGGTGGCAGGGCCGGGATTTAGAACTCAGGTCCTCGACTCCCAGGCTGGTGCTCTTTCCACCAGATCACACTGCTTCTCTGCTGGTTGGGAAGTGGGAAAGGGTAAAACATATGTGAGGGCTGGCAATTAGATTTTGATGGGCTCAAAACATGAGTGCAAGAGGTGTTTAATGGGAGTTGAATGCAGTTTGGGAAGGATTTGATATCAAGTGTTTATTCAGAGTTAGTGCTTTTAACATTGTTAGAGCAACTGTCTGAGTGAGAGGAAAACTAGTGTTGCAGAAGGTCAGAGGTCTTAATATGGTTTAATAACATTTTGTACCATTTTCCAGTCAAAAATATCACTGGTTAGATTTAGTCTGTCTTTGTCTAGCCTAACCATTTCTTCTTAGGCCTTATCATTTATTTGCTTTCATTTGTTTGACACCTTATCTCAAAACCTACCTGCTTTGATGACTGCACACTAATTACATCTAGGATTATTGGGCAGCATAAAGCCTCACTGAGGAGTAAATCAGTGCATTCGTTGAGCGCTGGATCTAGAGGTTACTATGGTGAGGGTGATGAAAGATGGAGGAATGTTTCATATAGGGGGAAGAAAAGATTATCAGGCAACTAATTTTTGATCCACTTTAATGTAGCTTTATTTCTCCCAGGTTTAGGGATAACTTTTGTTATGGAGAGTTTTTGCTTTGATCTAGAGGTCTGTCTGTCCTGCTTGAGGAAAGAACCTCCTCGCAAAAAACTTTTTTTCTTTTGACTTTTATTTTCAGAGTCAGCCCACAGAGACTCTAACCCCACAGCTGAGTGAGTATAGGGCAAGTTAGCAAATTGCTCCAATAATATTTAAAGGGTGGCCCAAATGGATCATTTCCATTGATGTATCATGGAAATGAGAAGCAGCATGGCCTAAGGGACTGGGAGTCAGAAGGACCTGGGTTCTAATCATCACTCCACCACTTGTCTGAGGTGTGACCTGGGCAAGTCACAACATCGCTAAAATCCACCCTTTCTTCTCTGTTAACACGTAAATACAATCACTCATCCTAACCCGCCTGGATTCCGGCATTAGTTCCTTGCTGACCTCCCAGCCTCCTGTCTCTCTCCACTCCAGTCAATACTTCATTCTGTTGGCCAGATCATGTTTTTTTAAAAAATGTTCAGGACATATTTCTCCACTCCTCAAGAAACTCAAGTGGTTGCCCATCCACCTCCACATCAAGCAAAAACTCCTCACCACTGGCTCTATAGCACTCAATCACTTTGCCCCCTCCTACCTCACCTTGCTACTCTTTTACTACAACCCAGCTTACAAAATTCACTCCGCTAATGCAAACCTCACTGTGCCTCCATCTCATTTATCTGGCCACCGACCCCTCACCCACATCCTGTCTCTGGTCTGGGATTCCCTCCCTCCTCAAATCCTTCAAACATTCTCCCCCCAATCAAAGCCTCATTGAAGGCACATTTCCTCCAAGAGGCTTTCCCAGACTAAGCCCCCCTTTCCTCTTTGCCCACTCCCTTCTGCGTCACCCTGACTTGCTCCCTTTTACATCCCCCCCCTCCCAGCCCCACAGCGCTTATGTACATATTTATTTATTTATATTAATGTCTGTCTTCTTCCCTCTAGACTGTAAGCTCATTGTGGACAAGGAATGTGTCTGTTTACTGTTGAACTGTACTCTCCCAAGTTCTTAGTACAGTGCTCTGCACACAGTAAGTGCTCAATAAATATGACTGAATGAATGAATGGACTTCTTTGTGCCTCTGTTCCTTCATCTGTAAAATGTGGATTAAGACTGTGAGCCCTGTTTGGGTCAGGGACTGACTGTGTCCAACCTGATTTGGTGTATCCACCCCAGAGCTTAGTACAGTATCTGGCACATAGTAAGCATTCAACAAATACCACTATTATTGTTATTACTATTATTATCCTGTAAGAGGTTGGTTATTTTGCCCAGCTTTTTCACACTTTTCCCCTTCCTGGTCACATAACAGACAACCGGTAGAGCCAGGATTAGTACCCATGACCTTCTGACTTCCAGGCCCGTGCTCTATCCATTATGCCATGCTGCTTCCCTGGATCTTGAAACATTTAGTAAATGTATCCAAAAATACTGCATAAAGACAGTGTTGCATATTCAGTAGGCAAATGCCCCCCAGGGCAAAATTGCCCTAAAAATATCACACATATACCAGATTCTTCCTCCTAGTGGGCTTTAGCCTGATCAATCAATCATATTTACTGAGTGCTTACTGGGTGAAGAACACTGTACTAAGCATTTGGGAGAGTACAATATAACTGTTGTTTTTTAAGGGGGATTTGTTAAGCGCTTAATATGTGTCCAGCACTTAACAACACACTAGGGTAGATACAAGTTAATCAGGCTGGATAGAGTCCCTGTCCCTTATGAAGTTCACAGTCTAAGTAGGAGGGAATATAGGTACTGAATCCCCATTTTGCAGTTGAGGAAATTGATGCACAGAGAAGTTAAGTGACTTGTCCACGGTCACGCAGCAGACAAGTGGCAGAGCTGGAATTAGAACCCAGGTCCTCTGGCTCCTTGGCCTGTGCTCTTTCCACGAGGCCACACGGCTTCTCTGCTGGTAGAAACAATCCCCACCCACAACGAGCTTAGATTTTAGAGAGAAAAGGCAATAAAAACCCTGAGATAGCATTTTGGTCAAGGAGACAGAATTAGAAATAGTAGTGAATACTGCAGGTGGTTTTGGTTAGTTTATTTTACGGTATTTATTAAGCGCTTACTATGTGCCAGGCACTGAACTACATACTGGGGTATATACAAGCTAATCAGGCTGGACACAATCCATACCCCAGTCAGTCAATCATATTTATTGAGCGCTTACTGTGTGCAGAGCACTGTACTAAGCACTTGGGAAGAGTGCAATATAACAATATAATACACATTCCCTCTTCAGAATGAGCTTACACATAGGACTCACAGTGTTAAGCTCCATTTTACATATGAGGTAAACTAGGCACAGAAATTAAGTGACTTGCCCAAGCTCACACAGCAGATAAATGGTGGAGCTAGTAATAGAACCCAGATCCTTCAGATTCCCAGGCCCGTGCGCTAGCCACTAATTTATTATCGCATTTGTTAAGCACTTACTATGTGCCAAGCACTGTTCTAAGCACTGGGGTAGATACAAGGAAATCAGGTTGTCCCACGTGGGGCTCACAGTCTTAATCCCCATTTTACAGATGAGGAAACTGAGGCACAGAGAAGTTAAGTGGCTTACCCTAGGTCATACAGCAGACAAGAGGCAAAGCCGGGATTAGAACTCACGTACTCTGACTCCCAAGACCGGGCTCATTCCACTAAGCCACACTGCTTCTCTAGGCCACTTTCCAGGGAATAGGGAGAACCAGACAGAAAGAGAGGGGAATCCTAACAAAGCATGAAACTCCAAGGGGGTTGTATGACTTGGCATCACCCCCAGATAAGTCTAGTCCACTGTTGGGGGTAAGGCTCCCACCCTAAACCTGGAGGAAAAGACAGCACGCATGTTGTCAAAGGAAGTATTCCTTCGGTAGAAGGAAATACATACTTGTGGCGAGAGCTGAACAGAAGGATAGTTACTCACTGGTCTTTTCGACCACACTTGTTTACCAGCACCGTGATCACTGGGTGTAGCATCATCTTGGAATATAAAGGGTAAATAAATAGGCATACGGAAAGGCACTGTATTTACAGAGCTCTGAGATAAATAAGCAATAGTTAAGGCCACAAGAAGCAGGATGTCCCAGTGGAAGGAGCACAGGACTTCTCACTCTAAGCTACAAGGCCCCTTCCTACCTCTCCTCCCTTATCTCTTTCTACTGCCCACCCTACACGTTCCGCTCCTCTACCGCCCACCTCCTCACCGTCCCCCGTTCTCGCCTATCCCGCCGTCAACCCCTGGGCCACGTCCTCCCGCTGTCCTGGAACGCCCTCCCTCCTCACCTCCACCAAACTAATTCTCTTCCCCTCTTCAAAGCCCTACTTAAAACTCACCTCCTCCAGGAGGCCTTCCCAGACTGAGCTCCCCTTTTCCCTCTGATGCCTCTCTACCCCCCTGCCTTCACCTCCCCTCAGCTAAGCCCCTTTTCCCCACTTTCCCTCTGCTCCTCCCCCTCTCCCTTCTCCTCCCCTCAGCACTGTGCTCGTCTGCTCATTTGTATATGTTTTTGTTGCCCTATTTATTTTGTTAATGAGATGTGCATCACCTTGATTCTATTTATTGCTACTGTTTTTGTCTGTCTCCCCCACTTTAGACTGTAAGCTGGTCAACAGGCAGGGACTGTCTCTATCTGTTGCCGATTTGTACATTCCAAGCGCTTAGTACAGTGCTCTGCACATAGTAAGTGCTCAATAAATACTACTGAATGAATGAATGGGAGTCATTCATTCATTCAACTGTATTTAGCTTGGGAAAGTACATTAGGACAATCAATAGAGACATAATAATGATAATGTTGATATTTGTTAAGCACTTACTATGTGCCAAGCACTGTTCTAAGCACTGGGGTAGACACAGGGGAATCAGGTTGTCCTACGTGGGGCTCACAGTCTTAATCCCCATTTTACAGATGAGGTAACTGAGGCACAGAGAAGTTAAGTGACTTGCCCAAAGTCACACAGCTGACAAGTGGCCAAGCTGGGATTCGAACCCATGACCTCTGACTCCAAAGCCCATGCTCTTTCCACTGAGCCACGCTGCTTGATTCCCTGTCCAGAAGAGTCAGAGGACTTGAGTTTTCTGTGAGACCTTGGGTAAGTCACTTGCTGTGACCTTGGACAATAAGCACTTAGTACAATACTCTGCAGACAGTAAGTGCTCAATAAATATGATTAAATGAATGAAGTCATCTTAGTTGGCTTTAACTGTGAGCCCCATGTGGAAGAGGGACTGTGTTCAACCTGCTTAACTTTTATCTACCCCAGCGCTTAGAGCTGTTTTAAAAATAAGTTATGATAATAAACATTCTAATTTTCCTTGCCCACATGTCCACAAGCACTGATTTTAAATAACTATTGAGCTTAGTTTTCATTTTAGGGCTCCTATTCACCCTCAATTTTATTGTGAAAATTGTTTGGCAATGAAATTCTAATGCCCTGTAGGCCCTAATATAATTACCATAGGTGACAAAATGGTACTTATTAATGGTTCCACTCAACAAAGGATCCAGCCTATTGATGGGAAGAAATAATTCTAATAGAGTAAAATTGGAAAGTAGAATATATTGCTTTCAGCTTATTTCTGAAACTTTATGTTTCCGATATTTAAAACCATGTGTTCAGAAGCAAATGCAATTGTTGTGGAAGGAAAAGCACAATATTTCCTGGAAATAAAGGGGCTTGTTAAAAAACAGATGCCTCAGCACATGGTGATAAAATGCTTACCGCTTTTCTTTTGAGAATGCAGTCCAATCTCCAGTGGTTTCCTTCTACCACAGGGCGTTTCAGGAAGATTTCTGGGCTCAACCTAAAATCAGAAACCAAAGATTATATGAGACTAAAATATTTGGCACTCTCCATTTACGTTTGATGTGCTGCAAATTCTCCCTGGTCAGCGGATAAGAAGTCACCTTAAAGGGCAAGCTGAGGTCATGCCAAAACTTTAGGGCCCTAAGACTAGAAAAGGTCATCTTAACCGGACCAGGAATGTCCTGAGGTGGACCACCAGGAAGTCAAGCTGCCTTCAAGCATAATAATAATAATAATTGTGATATTTGTTAAGTGCTATGTGCCAAGCCCTGTACTAAGCACTGGGGTGGATACTTGCAAATTGGGCTGGACACAGTCCCTGTCCCAAATGGGCCTTACAGTCTTAATCCCCATTTTACAGATGAGATAATTGAGGCCCAGAGAAATGAAATGACTTGTCCAAGGTCACACGGTAGGCAAGTGGTGGTGCTAGGATTATAACCTATGACCTTCTGATTCCCAGGCCTGTGCTCTATCTTCTACGCCCTGCTGCTTCTCGTGGCAATTTAGCCCTTCCATTGACTGATTCCTCAAGTGGAATCCTCCACTCGAGTGGCTGGGGACTGCAGGCTTCTTCTCCCCTGAAGTTCCAAAGGGCGAGAGATGAGACAGCAATAAGGTTTGAAGCCAGGCTATTTTTCTTTTCATCATCATCATCATCATCATCATGTGGTATTTGTTATGCACTCAGTCTGTGTCAATCACTGTACTAAGCATTGGGGTGGATACAAGAAAATCAAGTTGGACACAGTCCATGTCCCATATGGGGTTTACAGTCTTAATCCCCATTTTACAGATGAGGTAACTGAGGCACAGGGAAGTGAAGTGGCTTGCCTAGATCCATAAAGCAGACAAGTGGTGGAGCTGGGATTAGAACCCATGACCTTCTGACTCCCAGGCCTGTGCTCTATCCACTATGCCATGCTGCTTCTTAGCCAAGCTAAGAGGTTTGTGAGATTGCTTACTATGTGCCAAGCACTGTTCTAAGTGCTGGGGTAGATCCAAGGTAATCAGGTTGTCCCACGTGGGGCTCACAGTCTTAATTCCCATTGTACGGATGAGGTAACTGAAGCACAGAGAAGTTAAGTGGCTTGGACAAGGTCACTCAGCAGACAAGTGGCAGACAAGCGGCACTTCAATATCCTGAGGTGCCTACTTGCCTAGGACTTAGGGATAAAGGTATGGTGTATGAGCAGGACACGTAGTTTGATTGTTTGTTTTTCAGTAATGGGCCCTGCTATGATCAGTCAGTCAGTTGTATTTATTGATCACTTAATGTGTGCAGAGAGCACTGTTTTAAGCGCTTAGGAGAGTACAACACAACAACATACCAGACACATTCCCTGCTCTCAGTGACCTTATAGTCTAATAATAATAATAATAATGATAATGTTGGCATTTGTTAAGCGCTTACTATGTGCAGAGCACTGTTCTAAGCGCTGGGGGAGATACAGGGGAATCATGTCGGCCCATGTGAGGCTCACAGTTAATCCCCACTTTACAGATGAGGTAACTGAGGCACAGAGAAGTTAAGTGACTTGCCCACAGTCACACAGCTGACAAGTGGCAGAGCCGGATGTCGAACCCATGACCTCTGACTCTGAAGCCCAGGCTCTTTCCACTGAGCCACGCTGGGGAGACGGATGTTAATACAAATACATAGAGGAAAGATATGTTTGTAAGTGCTGTGGGACTAGGACGGGGGATGAATGAAGGGAGCAAGTCAGAGAGACGCAGAAGGGAGTTGAAGAAAGGGAAAAGAGGGCTTAGTCAGGGAAGGCCTCTTGGAAGAGGTACGCCTTCACTAAGGCTTTGAAGGAGGGGAGAGTAATTGTCTCTATAATCAGTAGCAAGCATTGTGGGAAGGATGGTAGGGGTTCAGTGTCTGGTTGGGGGACAAAATATGTTTTTGCACCCATTGTGTTGGCACACACTGCTCTGTCCTCGTCCACCTTTTCAGCAATTGTTAAGTGTAGAACTCACATTTACCAGGAAAAACACTGGGGACTCTGAATACTGATTTGAACAAATGCTAAGTACATTTTTAGCTACGTAAAAACAACTAGATAATATAGAATACAGGGTTTAGACTGATGTTTAACAAAATACGATACAAAATATTGTTGTCTAGCTGGATAATGCATTCAGGCAGCTCTCCTTAAAAATCAGCTGTCTGGAGGACTACTGATTTAGGTTGGCGGAAGTGAAAATTACTTATAACTCAATGAGATGGTAACAGGTAAAAGATTTCCTCTTTGGCCTTCAAAGAGTAAAATTGTAAATTAACTGAGTAAGATTGACAGTCTAGTAACTCATTTACCATATAAATTTCTCATATGTTCTTGAGGACATTGCTTTAAAGACTCTGAAGGGTGTGCTGTAATACATGTTATTCTATGAAGTCATGAGGGAAAAATAAGCCTGTGAATCATTCAAAATGAGAGGGAGGGAGGGAGGGAGGGAGAGAGGGAGAGAAAGAGAGAACGCAAGCACAGTACCTGGATTCTATCATTCTGGACAGCTAAATGAGGATTTGTGGATTCACAGAAGGATTTTATTTTTATAAACTGTAAAAATAATCTTCACAAATCAGGCTCTTTTTTTCAATCTTTCATGGCTGTGCCATTTTTCTTAAAATCATTTCAAATCAATCCCATGATACTTCAGGATTTAAAATGTCCCTTAACTGGTATTTAAGCCTTTACTCTGTGTCAAGCACTGTGCTAAATGCTGTGGTAATGAGGATAATGAGATCCGTCCCTGTCTGATTACGGTCTCACAGGCTAAGTGACAATACCTAACATATCTCAAGGTCCCTCAAAACGTAGTTCCTATCCCCCCAATGTTTGGCCTAAAAGACCAACGCATGCTTCCAACCAAAACAGAGTGACACCACCCTCTCACCAGAAATGATGGGTTCTTAAAATATAATAATCATAATCATAACAATTATGGGACTTGTAAAGCTCTTATTTGCAAAACACTGTAATAAGTGCTGCGCTAGATGAATCAAAGGCATTGACTGAGTACTTACTGTGTGCAGGGCACTGTACTAAGCACTTGGGAGAGTACAATGCAAAAGAGTTGGTAGACACATTCCCTGCCTACAGTAAGCTTAAAGCCTAGGGGGGAGACTGAAGATCATCGGGTTGGACACAGTTTCTACACATGAGGTTCTTGGTCTAACTAGGAAAGAGTCAGATTTAATCCTCATTTTACATGAGGTAACTGAAACACTGAGATGTTGATAATCAAGATAATCAGGCCCCACATGGGGAAGACAATCTAAGCAGATATCAAATTCTCATTTTGCACATGAGGGAACTGAGGCTCAGAGAAGCTAGGTGACTTGCCCAAGGTCATACAGCAGACAAGTGGTGGAGTTCAGGTTAGGCCCCAAATCCTCTGACTCTCAGGCTCGTGCTCTTTCCACTAGGGCACACTGCTTCTCTCTTTTCTCTGTATTATTTAATGCTTCCAAGGTAGTGGGCTGCAATAGCTATGAGGAAAATTAGAGAAGTAAGCCACCCCTAAATACCCAGTATTATTGAAAAGCAATCCTATTCTGGAAGCAACAAAGTAAAGGAAAGTAGAGGGAAATGCCAGACAACTGAGTTCTTAGAAGGAAAAACAACATTCTTTGGCCTCATTTTTGTCTGTATCATAGGTTTTGGTTGGAAAGTAAGAGTGAAGCCAAAATAAAAAGGCCACATGTACTTGAGGGATACACTTCCAAAGACCTAAATGGGTTTTAGACACATGAGTTTCATGAAAATCATAAATTCCATCAACTCTAATAGAGATAAGAAACCTGATACTTGTTTGACTGATCGAAGGACGTATCTCTTTCAGTGATTAACAGCCAGTCCTAATCATTAAATCTATCTTTAGTACTTAGCAACTGGTACAACTACTTTAAGTATAAAAATAATGATATTCTACCCGCATTCCAAATTAGGGGCACAGGAAACCAGCAACTTTTATAGCGACCCCAGCAGAGCAATGATGAAGCATTTCTGAAATTGGCACTAGGGTATCTTTATAGATGAAGAAAAAAATCCTCAAACTAAGAGTACTCTGTGATGCCAAGTTTTCTGAAAAGCCCCTTTGCAGACTTCTACCGTTAGTTATTTCAGACCGCTGCCAAACTGTCTGGAAGTACGGTTAGTTTCCATAGATGAAAATTTTTACACAGTGCTACATTGTAGTAAACTTTGGAAAGTGATGTTTTTGGAGTAAAATTCGCACTTTTAAATACTAACCACCAATCTGTAATAAAAATTTCTTCTTCTGCTTTTTCCATTGCATTTGCCACATCTTCAAAATAACCCTTTGCATTTACGTACCTGAAAGAAAAATCTCTTTACTAAAGAGGAAATAAGCATTTCCTGAAACATAATATTAAATAGAAATTACAACCCAGATTCCTTTTCAAAATAATCATCAATGAAATTCATACAACCAGGAAACATGAACTGCAACTTCATAGCTTCTGTTGGAAAGGATCCAATAACTAAAAAGAATATGCAGTTACCGAAAGTTATCTTTCCATATTATTGCCATTCAAGGCTCTTCAGTATGTATCTTAGCAGACTTGCTGATCATTTAAAATGCCACACTTCTAAATTCAACTTCTAAAATCCTTAAAAATTGTATTAGATATTGGCTGATCATTTCAAAGAGTAGTAGTGTAGGAACACGATAAGGGGATCACTCTTTGGCATATAATAAGGAAATTTCACGTTTAGTGATTAACATTTAAAATGACACATGTGCAGAACATAAAGGCGCAATCTTTACAGGCCTACAATGTGGAAAAGGTTGTGGTTACTTAGTTTAACTACACTTACCTATACTGATAATCTCACATTTGTATATGATAGCAGTATTGTGTAGAAATGTGTAAATCTATCCATCTGTTGACATATCTATAGATATAGCGATATACATGTTTATTGCTATACCTATATAAATATATATATATATATATACACACACACATATAACTATACATATGTATACACATATCTACACAATACTATCTCAAATATGAGACTATCAGTAGATACAAAGGTAGTTAATAAAACTAACCCCAACCCTTTCCACATTGTGAGCCTATAAAGATTTCCCCTTTATGTTCTGTGCATGTACCATTTTACATATTAATCACTCAGTTTGAAGTTTCCTTATTTTATATGTGTGGGTATCTAGGTATGCACAAACATACACATAGGAGTGTGCCTATCAAGACTAATGATTGCAAACAGGTATTCATAAATGATGGATAGTGAATCAGACAGTAATCCCATCTAAACAAAGGTAGTCTTACCACTTGGCTAGAGTGTTCTCTTGGATAGCAGCATAAGACCCAAATCTGTGATCTCTGAGAAAGTTGGAGCCATGCTTCTGAATGAATTCTTCAATTGCCCCTCCCCACCACCGAGCGTGTCTGTAGCTGTTGCACTTCAAAATCAATGTCCTTCAAAGAAAAGAATAAAGTGAAATAGAATGGTCACCTGGTTAATTTCTGAAAAGGAATTTCCACTACAAATGATAAAAATTTGAGGATTAAATACATCACCAGCTTGAATTGCAACAGGTAAAACAGGAGTAATCCTAATAGTAACCGTAGTATTTGTAAAGTGCTGATTATGTGTCAAGCACTGTACTAAGCACTGGGGCAGATACAAGCTAATCAGGTCCCATATGGGGCTCAAAGTCTAAGTTGGAGGGAGAACAGGTATTGAATCCCCATTTTGCAGATGAGGGGACTTAGGCCCAGAGAAGTGAAATGACTTGCACAAGGTCACACAGCAGAGAGGTGCCAGAGTCAGGACTAGAACCCAGGTCCTCTGAATCCCAGGCCCTTGCTCTTTCCACTAGGCAATGCTGCTTCCCAAAACAGTAGCCAAAGCAAAACTGTTCCGTAGATCTTCCTAAGACGTTTGAGGGGCGCAAACCCCAAACCACCAACAGGTTGAAACCCCACCCTGAAAAATAATAATAACAATAATAATAATAATAATAATGGCATTTTTAAAATGCTTTCTATATGCCAAACACTGTTCTAAGCGCTAGGATAGTTACAAGGTAATAAGGTTGTCCCACGTGGGGCTCAAAGACTTAATCCCCATTTTACAGATGAGGTAACTGAGGCACAGAGAAGTTAAGTGACTTACCCAAAGTCACAAAGCTGACAAGTAGCAGAGCAGAATTCGAAGCCACAACCTCTGACTCGCAAACCTGCACTCTTTCCACTAAGCCATGCTGCTTCTCAATAATTATGGTATTTGCAAAGTGCTTAACTACGTGCCAGGCACTGTTCTAAGTGCTGGGGAAGATACAAGGTAATGAGGTTCTCCCACGTGGACCTCACAGTCTTAATCCCCCTTTTACAGATGAGGTCACTGAGGCACAAAGAAGTTTAAATGATTTGCCCAAGGTGACAGCAGACAAATGGAGGAGCCAAGATTAGAACCCAGGCCCTCTGACTCCCAAGCCCATGCTCTTGCAACTAGGCCACCTGCATCCTTCCGAGTGATCACTGTCAATGATCACAGATTTCCAAATAAAGGTTCTATAATATGAACCCAAAGCTACTGGCAGAATGGAAGGAAAAGGGTTGGCTTGGTGGAAAGAGCACGAGCCTGGGACTAAGTGGTCCTGGGTTCTAACCTTGGCTCAGCCACCTGTCTGCTGTATGACCTTGGGCAAGTTACTTCACTTCTGTAGACCTCAGTCCCTCATCTGCAAAATGGGGATACAATTCATTGGGGATTTCCAAGATCTGTATTCCCACCAAATCCCTGAATTTAAGTATATCAACCAATCAATTAGAGGTATTTATTGAACACTTACTATGCACAGAGTACTGCATTACACACTCGGGAGGGAACAATACAACAGAGTTAACAAACACATTCTCTACCAACAAAGAGCTTCAAAGCAGAGGGGGGACTTAGCCAGAATTTGGGCTTTTGGTCTTCTATTGGGACTTTAATTTAAATTATGAGGCACTAGCTAGCGTCCTTTGTGCAGTCACACATGCACTCGTAGAGAATTTCACTGCCAGTGGCATTTTCTTTAAATATGAAATGATTACATACAGTTATACATATATATGTGTACATTTATACATGTATAACTAATCCTCTGTAATAAAGGTTACATTGGTAGTTTTGATTCCCCATGTTGGTCTTTCAAGATATTAAAAACAATTTGGACTGATCACAACTCTTCCTTCTTGGCACTGTTCCAAAGATGATGATGATGATGATGAGAATAATCATAACAATAATATTGGTTAAATGCTTATTATGTGCCAAGTATTGTAATAAATGCTGAGGTAGATATAAGATCACCAGGGCGGGCATGGTCCCTATCCCACATAAAGCTCAAACTCCAAGTAGGAAGGAAAAGAGCTATCGAATCCATATTTTACAGATAAGGAAACTAAGGACGAGAGGAATTAGGTGACTTGCCATAAAGACATGTAGGAGGCAAGTGGTAAAGCTGGGATAAGAACATAGCTCCCCTGTCTGATTTCCAGGCCTGTCCTCTCTCCACTAGGCCATGCACCTTCTCAACTGGAATTTTTGAATAGTCAGTACCTTCCATTCCCTATGTATGCTGGAGAATATAGCTTTTATTTTATAAATACAGAAGACCATGGAGAATGATCTACTTAAAATATACTATGAACACATTCACAAAAATATTATTTTTCTATATGACTGGGTGTTGTAATAGCAAAAAATACAGATTTGGGGAATGTCTGAATAATTTATTAAAGATATGTTGGGTTTGGATCATTACAGCAAATTGAGGGATTAATACAGCAAACTTTAAAAGCTTCTTGACAAGATATATAAACTCATACTTTCACAGCCCCATCTCAAGATTAAATTAGTTTTCTCATTAAGCAAGTTATTTATTAATCAGTTTAATTACTTCATGGAAAAAAGATAAATATGTAATATATGAATTAATCTTGCAAACTTTCCAAATAAGTTGTGGTTTGTCGATGTTCAAAGAGAAAGAGGACTTTAGAATTCATTCATTCATTCATTCATTCATTCAATAGTATTTATTGAGTGCTTACTATGTGCAGAGCACTGTACTAAGCGCTTGGGATGAACAAGTCGGCAACAAATAGAGACAGTCCCTGCCGTTTGATGGGCTTACAGTCTAATCGGGGGAGACGGACAGACAAGAACAATGGCAATAAACAGAGTCAAGGGGAAGAACATCTCGTAAAAACAATGGCAACTAAATAGAATCGAGGCGATGTACAATTCATTAACAAAATAAATAGGGTAACGAAAATATATACAGTTGAGCGGATGAGTACAGTGCTGTGGGGATGGGAAGGGAGAGGTGGAGGAGCAGAGGGAAAAGGGGAAAATGAGGGTTTAGCTGCGGAGAGGTAAAGGGGGGATGGCAGAGGGAGTAGAGGGAGAAGAGGAGCTCAGTCTGGGAACGCCTCTTGGAGGAGGTGAGTTTTAAGTAAGGTTTTGAAGAGGGAAAGAGAATCGGTTTGGCGGAGGTGAGGAGGGAGGGCGTTCCGGGACCGCGGGAGGACGTGACCCAGGGGTCGACGGCGGGATGGGCGAGACCGAGGGACGGTGAGGAGGTGGGCGGCAGAGGAGCGGAGCGTGCGGGGTGGGCGGTAGAGAGAAGGGAGGAAAGGTAGGAAGGGGCAAGGTGATGGAGAGCCTTGAAGCCTAGAGTGAGGAGTTTTTGTTTGGAGCGGAGGTTGATAGGCAACCACTGGAGTTGTTTAAGAAGGGGAGTGACATGCCCAGATCGTTTCTGCAGGAAGATGAGCCGGGCAGCGGAGTGAAGAAAAGAGTGGAGCGGGGCGAGAGAGGAGGAAGGGAGGTCAGAGAGAAGGCTGACACAGTAGTCTAGCCGGGATATAACGAGAGCCCGTAACAGTAAGGTAGCCGTTTGAGTGGAGAGGAAAGGGCGGATCTTGGCGATATTGTAGAGGTGAAACTGGCAGGTCTCGGTAACGGATAGGATGTGTAGGGTGAACGAGAGAGACGAGTCAAGGATGACACCGAGATTGCGGGCCCGAGAGATGGGAAGGACGGTCGTGCCATCAACGGTGATAGAGAAGTCTGGGAGAGGACCGGGTTTGGGAGGGAAGATGAGGAGCTCAGTCTTGCTCATGTTGAGTTTTAGGTGGCGGGCCGACATCCAGGTGGAGACGTCCCGGAGGCAGGAGGAGATGCGAGCCTTAAGGGAGGGGGAGAGGACAGGGGCGGAGATGTAGATCTGCGTGTCGTCTGCGTAGAGATGGTAGTCAAAGCCGTGAGAGCGAATGAGTTCACCGAGGGAGTGAGTGTAAATGGAGAACAGAAGAGGGCCAAGAACTGACCCTTGAGGAACTCCAACAGTTAAAGGATGGGAGGGGGAGGAGGCTCCGGCGAAGGAGACCGAGAATGACCGGCCAGAGAGGTAAGAGGAGAACCGGGAGAGGACAGAGTCGTGAAGCCAAGGTGAGATAAGGTATGGAGGAGGAGGGGATGGTCGACAGTGTCAAAGGCAGCAGAGAGGTCAAGGAGGATCAGAATGGAGTAGGAGCCATTGGATTTGGCAAGAAGGAGGTCATGGGTGACCTTAGAGAGAGCAGTCTCGGTAGAGTGGAGGGGACGGAAGCCAGATTGGAGGGGTTTAGAATGGTTCCAAGGCCCTAAACTCATTTATAAATGAAAACATTTAAAGAAATGATGTAACCTTCAGATTAAAGCCTCTATGCTTTTGAGAACTGTTAATGTTCAGAATGATAATTCCTAAAGATTAAGCACATTAAAGTCCTATTTTTTCTTATTTTACTCATTTATTTTACCGAATGTCTCTCCCATTATATTGTAAACTCTTTGAGGGCAGAGATGATGTCTACTTTCATTTGTACTCGCCCAAGCATTTAGTTTAGTTTAAAGAAGCAGCATGGCTCAGTGGAAAGAGCCTGGGCTTGGGAGTTACAGGTCATGAGTTTGAATCATAGCTCCACCACTCGTCAGCTGTGTGACTGTGGGCAAGTCACTTCACTCCTCTGTGCCTCAGTGACCTCATCTGCAAAATGGGGATTAAGACTATGAGCCTCACGTGGAACAACCTGATTACCCTGTATCTCCCCCTGTGCTTAGAACAGTGCTCTGCACATAGTAAGTGCTTAACAAGTACCAACATTATTATTATTATTACTTAGTTTAATGCTATGCACACAGTAGCCCAATGGAACTAGCCTGACCCCAGAGGTAAGGAAGCTGGGATCTGATCCCAGCTCTGCCACTCCCAGCTCTGCCACTTGCCTGTTGTGTGACTTTGGGCAAGTCATTTAACATCTCCGTGCCTCAGTTTCCTCATCTGTAAAATGGGGATTCAATAACTGTTCTCCCTCCTACTTAGAATGTGACCCCAATTTGAGACTAGAACTGTATACAACCTGACGATCTTGTATCTACCCAGTGCTTTGTAAAGTGTTTAGAATAATCATTACTACAGTAGGTCTTCAATAAATATTACTCATTAACAAACTGATATCATTCACACTGAAAATCTCTCCAAAAACACACTTTTCATTCATTCATTCAATAGTATTTATTGAGCGCTTACTATGTGCAGAGCACTGCACTAAGTGCTTGGAATGAACAAGTCGGCAACAGATAGAGACAGTCCCTGCCGTTTGACGGGCTTACAGTCTAATCGGGGGAGACGGACAGACGAGAACAATGGCAATAAATAGAGTCGAGGGGAAGAACATCTCGTAAAAACAATGGCAACTAAATAGAATCAAGGCAATGTACAATTCATTAACAAAATAAATAGGGTAATGGAAATATATACAGTTGAGCGGACGAGTACAGTGCTGTGGGGATGGGAAGGGAGAGGTGGAGGAGCAGAGGGAAAGGGGGAAAAGAGGGTTTAGCTGCGGAGAGGTAAAGGGGGGGTGGTAGAGGGAGTAGAGGGAGAAGAGGAGCTCAGTCTGGGAAGGCCTCTTGTAGGAGGTGAGTTTTAAGTAGGGTTTTGAAGAGGGGAAGAGAATCAGTTTGGCGGAGGTGAGGAGGGAGGGCGTTCCAGGACCGCGGGAGGACGTGGCCCAGGGGTCGACGGCGGGATAGGCAAGACTGAGGGACGGTGAGGAGGTGGGCGGCGGAGGAGCGGACCGTGCGGGATGGGCGGTAGAAAGAGAGAAGGGAGGAGAGGTAGGAAGGGGCAAGGTGATGGAGAGCCTTGAAGCCTAGAGTGAGGAGTTTTTGTTTGGAGCGGAGCTTGATAGGCAACCACTGGAGTTGTTTAAGAAGGGGAGTGACATGCCCAGATCGTTTCTGCAGGAAGATGAGCCGGGCAGCGGAATGAAGAATAGACTGGAGCGGGGCGAGAGAGGAGGAAGGGAGGGTCAGAGAGAAGGCTGACACAGTAGTCTAGCCGGGATATAACGAGAGCCCGTAACAGTAAGGTAGCCGTCTGGGTGGAGAGGAAAGGGCGGATCTTGGCGATATTGTAAAGGTGAAACCGGCAGGTCTCGGTAACGGATAGGATGTGTGGGGTGAACGAGAGAGACGAGTCAAGGATGACACCGAGAGTGCGGGCCCGAGAGACGGGAAGGATGGACGTGCCATCCACGGTGATAGGGAAGTCTGGGAGAGGACCGGGTTTGGGAGGGAAGATAAGGAGCTCAGTCTTGCTCATGTTGAGTTTTAGGTGGCGGGCCACATCCAGGTGGAGACGTCCCGGAGGCAGGAGGAGATGCGAGCCTGAAGGGAGGGGGAGAGGACAGGGGAGGAGATGTAGATCTGTGTGACATCTGCGTAGAGATGGTAGTCGAAGCCGTGAGAGCGAATGAGTTCACCGAGGGAGTGAGTGTAAATGGAGAACAGAAGAGGGCCAAGAACTGACCTTTGAAGAACTCCAACAGTTAAAGGATGGGAGGGGGAGGAGGCACCAGCGAAGGAGACCGAGATTGACCGGCCAGAGAGGTAAGAGGAGAACCGGGAGAGGACGGAGTCCGTGAAGCCAAGGTGAGATAAGGGATGGAGGAGGAGGGGATGGTCGACAGTGTCAAAGGCAGCAGAGAGGTCAAGGAGGATTGGAATGGAGTACGAGCCATTGGATTTGGCAAGAAGGAGGTCATGGGAGACCTTAGAGAGAGCAGTCTCGATAGAGCGGAGGGGACGGAAGCCAGATTGGAGGGGGTCTAGGAGAGAATGGGAGTTAAGGAATTCTAAGCATCGATTGTAGATGACTTGTTCTAGGATTTTGGAAAGGAAGGGTAGTAGGGAGATCGGGCGATAAGTGGACGGGGAAGTGGGGTCGAGAGCGGGTTTTTCTAGGATGGGGGAGACGTGGGCATGTTTGAAGGCAGCAGGGAAGGAGCCATTGGAGATTGAGCGGTTAAAAATAGAAGTTAAGGAAGGGAGGAGGGCAGGGGCAATGGTTTTAATAAGGTGAGAGGGAATGGGGTCCGAGGCGCAGGTGGAGGGGTTTTACATTTCAGAAGTTCCAAATTGGAAGCTTTTTTTCCTCATTAAAACTCTAGGTTTAAAACAACTTACAAATTATTAACAGAATTTTCAAAAACAGCATTAAAAGACAGCAACATTTTGATCAAGGCCTATTACGGTAACTGTCAATCTCTAGGAAGAGCATTTCTCCATGAGATGCAAGTGAAAATAACTGTCGCTGGAAATTATCTCATGATTTTTTGGATTTTTTGAGAGGACTCCTTCAGAGATGGGTGTTGAGAATTTAGAAATGATGTATTTCAGAAACCCCGGACAGTGGTGTGATAGAGTGGGGTTCGGTGGCCCGTCACCTGATGTGAACCCAAAGTTCATTCATTCACTCATTCATATTTATTGAGCACTTACTGCTTGCACAGCACTGTACTAAACACTTGGGAGAGTACAATAAAACAGTAAATAGACACATTCCCTGCCCATAACGAGCTGATTCTTGTCCCTCTCAGGAGCTTGTGTCTGGAGGACTCATGCAGGAAGTTCCAGGATGTCCTCAGGTATCCAAATCCACTCTCTTTTACGGTGTTTGTTTTTTATGGCATGTGTTAAATGTATGAGAAGCAGCACGGCCTAGTGGATAGAGCACAGGCCTGGGAATCAGAAGGTCCTGGGTTCTGAATGCAGTTCTGCCACTTGTCTGCTAGGTCACCTTGGGAGGGTCATTTCAATTCTCTGAGCTTCAGTTAACTGATCTATCAGATGGGGATTAAGACTCTGAGTCCCATGTGGGGCAGGAACAATGTCCAACTCGATTTGTCTAATAATAATAATAATGATGGTACTGGTTAAGTGCTAACTATGTGCCAAACACTGTTCTAAAAACTGGGGTAGGTACAAGTTAATCAGGTTGGACATAATCCCCGTCCCACGGGGGGCTCATATTGCCCTCAGTAAGCACTCAATAAATACAAGTGAATTAATCCCCATTTTAACTTAGCCCCAAAGAAGTTAAGTGATTTGCCCAAGGTCACATAGACAGGTGGAGGAGCTGGGATTAGAATTCAGGTCCTGCTGACTCCCAGACCCGTAATCTGTATCTACGCCAGGGCTTAGTATGGTGCCTGGCACATAGTAAGTGCTTAACAAATACCACAATTATTATTATTGTGTCAAAAACTGTTCCTAGCACTGGGATAGGCACAGGTTAGTTAGATCAGCTACTGTCCTTGTCCCGCAAGGGACTCACAGTCTAAGTAGGAGGGAGGACAGGTATTGACTCCCCATTTTACCACTGAGGAAACTGAGGTATAGAATAGTTAAGTGACTTGCCCAAGGTCACACAGCAAGAAATTGACAGAACTGGGATTAGAACCCAGGTCACCTGACTCTCAGGGCCGTGATCTTTCTACAAGGCCACACTGCTTCCCCTGGAAACTCATATGCACAGGAAACTCTTCCAAATGGATATCAACTCCCTGAAAATTCCAGAGTTGGAAGATTCTCTCAGGTTCTTCCAATACTCTGTGATAAGATCAAAATTGGAGTGGCCTCAGGCTCCAGCTTGGTCTTTTGGAATTTGGGGGAGTGTGTGGCAAGGGAGGGATGTTCTGGGGGGCCCAGGAATGGGGGAGGAGCCCAGCTGGCCAAGACTGCTCAGCTCCTGGATCATTATAGTTAGCTTGGAATCTGCCCGTCAGACTTTGCCAGAAAGTTGATAGCCCCATTAAGCCATAAAGCAGCTCCCAAATTCCTCCTGTATTTTCAGGAGAACAAGGGACACTAGTTTGGAGATGCTGAATGGGGTAGCCCAAAACAGTAGCCAGTCCCAAATTCCTCCTCATCAGTGGCCACTTCTGTGACCCTAAATTTCAAGGCTATTTCCATTTTCCAATACACAATTTGCAAAGGACAATGGAAACAGCATTTGACAGATATGCAATTTAGTGACATGCACTAAAAAAACAACATTCATAATCAATTTTAGTTTAGTGTTATTGACTTATGGCATTTGTTGAGGGCTTATAATACACAAACCATGGTAACCCTCTTAAAATGGGGACTCTATGTAATTGATGATTTTGTATTCATCCTACTGCATATTGCAACACTTAATGAATACTAGACATAAAATAATGATGATGATGATGATGATAATAATGTGAAGTACTGCGGAAAGAGTCCAGGATACCAAACACCCTCTGGCCTACAGGGTATCTTCTAACCTAAAAGGCTGGGGAATAACAGACACACAGGTTTAAATAATTAGTTATTTAAAATGATGTGAGCTACAATGCTTTTTTGTTGTAACAAATGGATAATATAGTTTAAGTGAGAAAACTGCCTGACTACTTGTTTTGTTTTGCTGTCTGCCTCTCCCTTTTAGACTATGAGCCCGTTGTTGGGCAGCAATTGTCTCCATCTGTTGCCGAATTGTATATTCCAAGTGCTTACAACAGTGCTCTGCTCACAGTAAGTGCTCGATAAATACGATTGAATGAAAATTAGTTATTGAAATATTCTTCTTGGTTCACTGAAATTCAAAACTACTGATGCCCACATAGTACTTCACAATCCATAAATGCTTGAAATATCTTCAAAATATTTAATAAAATTCAAACTTCTTACCTAGAGAGATTATCGATCCGGATTCCATACTTGGTCTCTGTTTCCTTCCTCCCCATCGTAATCCTGAATTCTTTATCTACTAGAAGGACAAAGGCAATGGCACCACAGTCGGGCTTCATGTAGAACAAGAAAGAGTCTTTCACAATTAACCACCTGTAAAGGTAAGTAAAATATTTTTAAATTCAAATGACTCATGACAAAACTACAACATTTTTCAAACATTTCAGCCACTGTTTTAAAGAATCAGAGGATATGAACCACTGATCCAAGGAGAGATTTGTTATATTGTACTTTCCTAAACCCCCTCTCAGTCACACCTGGGAGTTTCCAGTACTCTACCAGTCTTGGTTATGAGAGGGAGAGTCAAGCTCGCGCCTACCCATTCCACTTCATTTCTAGTTTGGTCAGAGGCTAGCGAGTGGAAGGCAATCTGCTACCAGTCAAAACTCCCCCGTGCTGGGCAGCAGCGGCACAGTAGAGAGCCGAGGGCAGAGACTCAAGTTTACTGCATGGAAGGAGGCACTGGTAAACCACTTCTGTATTTTTACCAAGAAAAATCTATGGATACACTACTGAAACAATTGCAGATGGAGAGTGGGGCATTCTGGGAGAGACATGTCCACGATGTTGCTATGGGTCGGAAACAACTCGACGGCATAAGACGAGACAAGATTGTCCTAAGTGCTTAGTAGAGTGTTCTGCACACAGTAAGCGCTCAGTAACTACAAATGAATAAATGAATGAAATAGAGATAAACTCTTGTTTTCCATTTAAATTGTGGTGCATTTTGAGGAGGAATGGACATAGTACCAAGGAATAATACCCTCCTTTACTTTGACTTCTTGGCATTTTTTACACATAATATGAAAAGTGCATATCGAGGCTTGTTTCCCCTGGAATCTTGTGAAAACAATTCTAAAAGTTTGTTTTTAAAGTAGTGGTAAATAGGGCTGCTCAGATATTCAAGGCAGACCACCAGATGGCTATGATTCTTCTTTAGTTAACCATTATCTTGAGTCTGCCAAATTGTGTCGGGGGGTCTTCCTTTTTGGGGTACGATAAGGGTTACACCACCATCGGTAGAACATGTGCCTGAGTTGTTCTTAAGTAGCAGTGATGGGTTACACTGAGCCATCCACACCTTCTCACCCAGTGCCCCCTGTAGTCAACAGCATTTTGAGACAGCACATGTGGCCTGGGCACAGTCTGTGGCCATGGAACAAAATGAGGCCTAGTTTGGTCTCATAAGATGAAGTGCGGCAGTGTGGTCTCGTGGATAGAGCTTGGGCCTGGAAGTCTCTAATCCTGGCTCTGCCACTTGTCTGCTGGATGACTTTGCGCAAGTCACTTCACTTTTCTCTGCCTCAGTGCCCTCATCTGTAAAATGAGGATTAAGACTGTGTGCCCTCTGTGAGACAGGGACTATGTCTAACCTGATTATCTTCTATCTACTCCAGCGCTTAGAAAATCGTCAGGAACATCTAAGCGCCTAACAGATACCGTAACTATTAAGTTATCTCTGTTCCCATGTCCAGGTTATACCGTTTTTGATTGAGAATCGCAGACTGCTACACTTATAATTGGCATCTTTCCCACAAAGCTTCTGGTTCTAACAAAATCTACATGCCATATGGAAAAGGGTTTCCTTTTGTTTTGAATTTACCACCTTTGACTTTCAGTGAGCACCCCCTAATCTAATGCTGTGGAACTGGGAGAGCAATTAGCACGGTCACCATGTAAATGGTAGTTTTAGATCGCATCACTATCCTCATGAGATTCCCAGCCACAGGGACATTCATGATGGCAGCAGTCCAGGGAGCTGCTTCACTAGGCCAGCAGGAGCCGCACCTTGGCAGAAAAACTCGAGGAGATCAATGATAATACTTGTGGTCTCTGTTAAACGCATACTATGTGCCAGGCACTGTCCTGAACTCTGCGTTTTAACAGGCAAATCTGGTTGGATACAGTCCCTGTTCCATGTGGGGCTCACAGTCTCAATCCCCATTTTACATATGTGGTAACTGAGGCACAGACTAGTGAAGTGACTTGCTCAAGGTCACACAGTAGAGAAGTGGAGGAACCAGGATTAGAACCCAGGTTCTTTTGACTTCCCGGCCCGTGGTCTAACCACTGGACCACACTGCTTTCTGCATCTCCCTTGAACTTGGATTTTCACCCTTTATTCACTCCTCCTTCAGCCCCACAGCACTTACGCACCTCTCTGTAATTTATTTATTTATATTGATGTCTGTCTCCCTCTTTAGACTAAGTTCGGGGTGGGCAGGGAACATGTCTAACTCTGTAATGTTGTATTCTCCTAAGTGCCTCGCACTGGGCTCTGTACACAGTAAACAATAAATAGGATTGATGTTTGATTTTAAAAAAAGAGAATGTCAATTCAATGTTGATTTTAGAAATAAGAGCTCAAAAAATGATATTGTTTTTAAAGATTATGATTTCCAAAAACTTAAAACTTAAAAAACACCCATAATTTTAAAGCTCTTTCCCAACAGTCCTAGGAAAAATTGGTGCTCAAAAGCTCTACTAAATGAAATTCCATTTGAACTGGCCATTTAGTATTTAACACTCAATCCTAGTTAACAAATCCATCTATGAGGGTGGTAGGCCTTACCAAAAACAAAATTTTGTTTCTGCAGTCTATAATGTAGTACTGGCCCATAAATTGAAAATTTAGTATATTATTTCACTTTCCTAAAATTAAGAACTAAAAACAGTTTGGAACATTGCCTTTAAAGTTCCTAAATAATATTAATTTAAGCTTTTACTGCAATGCTTTGAACACAGTAAGCGCTCAATAAACACGACTGAATGAATCTTACCGTTTGGACCAGCGATAACAGGAGCTTCCTTGTCCACAGCAGCTCAAACCCGGGATTCTGTGTCCCCCAGATCTTTTCATGATCATACCCTCTCTGAAAGAAATTTCAAGTTGATCAATTGCATGGATTGATTTACTTCACCCTTAGTTGCGTCTAAGAGATTTGTCCCAGACCTCCATTTTGTGTTTCACTTTTACATGTCCAACCTCCGCTGTCCCCTACTTCATCCAATAGCAAGCTGTATACTTTCCAGTAAACTGAGTGAGGACAGGTATATTTTAGAGGTGAAATGGGTTGCACTTATAAAACAGATTTCTCTTGTGGTAATCAGCTACAGACTCTGACCATCTTCAAACAATATTTTTCATATCCTCTCAGTTAGCTCTTATGGACCCAATGCTGGTCCGGACCAACCAAACAGAAGAAGTACTAATAATAATAATGATAATAATAATAATAATAATAATTATGGTATTTGTTAAGCACTTAGTATGTGCCAGGCACTGTTCTAAGTGCTGGGGTGGATGCAAGTCGGGTTGGACACAGTCCAAGTCCCACATGGGGCTCACGCTCTTAATCCCATTTTAGAGATGAGGTAGCTGAGGCCCGGAGAAATGAAGTGACTCATTCTCCCAATCTCACATAGCATACAAGTGGCAGAGCCGGGATTAGAACCCATGACCTTCTGACTCCCAGGCCTATACTCTATCCACTACGCCGAACTACTTCACTAACTAGTCAAAGATGGAACCAGCATCCATCGTCCAGCAACCAGTGTTGAAAAACTGCAGTATTGGTGGCTAAACAGAAGTTAGAAATGAAAATAAGAAAATCTATAAAGTATCCATTAGGTTTATGGTTCAGTGCATATCACTCTTCATGCCACAAAAGAGAAAACAATACAGGAGAATTTTCAAACTGCTAGCTGACTTGCTACATGCGTGTATATAAGATAATTTGTGAACAGTACTTAAATGCAGGCCCAAGAGAAACTATAACATGGTCTATGGCAACGGTTGTCAAAATAAGATGTTTTTTATTAGCTGTTTGCATTGGTAATGCAACAGTAAGAAAAAGCAACTTTAATTTCAATCCAGCCTAGTCCCCATGGGATCTTTACTTGTAAAAATTGTGCATAATGCATTCTCAGAATGAAGGGAATATGAGTTGCCAGTACATTTTGCTAGGGATAGAGTACTCGTCACTATTTATGCTGTGAGAAGTGCTATTTCTCTTTTAATAATTTTTTACAGCTTTGTCCATTTGCTAAGAAAAAAACATACAGACATCTGGAAAGCAAGAGTATGTTCCAATCCCTTTACACATTAGCTCAAAAATATTTGACTGCTCATCAACTTTTCAATAATTTACTCCAACGCTGATTTGGCAAATTAAAAGACAGAAATACGAACTTACATGCCCTTAGGACCCAGATCACGGATGAAAGACAACTGGCTTACATCAAGGAATTCTGTCTGAAAAACAGTCACAAGTTTGCCACTCACAAAACTGAGAAAATGGGTGAAAGCATTTTAACAGTAAAAATGACAGTTTTACCAGAAGAGGAAAATAAATTAGATGTAACTTCATTGCACGGTTCTTTTGAAAATAAAAACTGCTTATTGTAATGAAGACAAAAAAAACCTAAGTTTATTTTCAAACTTTTTATAGCAAGTCATGAAAGTAGTACACCCCAAGTTTTTGTACCAATTATTGCAACACTGCCAGAGTTTATTTATAGATTTAGAGTCACACACATGACTGAACTTTAATTTTCAAATCATCTTGGGTAGAAAGGTAGATCCCTAAAAGTCATCATTTTCACTTTCCTAATTCCTTAAAGTAAATTATAGCTTACAAAATAAGAATTTACAGTATTTCATTCAGGCCTTTTACTGAAAAGACTTAATGGCTGGAATTCATGGGTAATTTTACCTATTTGATTAGCACAAAAAACACTCAGGAGTGGGTCTGTTCCTTACACTGCAGCATTTTCCATTTTGCTTATGTAAATATCATTTATTTGGGAAAAAGAGGAGGAATCAATTCAATTGGGAAAAAAATGGAAAAAAATTCTGATAATTGAATAATGAGAGTCATAATTATCAGGTTCCTAATGATACCACTTCATATGCCAGAGCATGTCTTTAGGGCAATGAATTCACTGCATCAAAGACCTTTTCTTATGAATTCTCTTAAACTGCCTATTTTTTTTTTAAAAAAAGGCCATGTTTCAGAAGGAAGTGGAGATCAGGAATCCTGCTTCTCAGTGGGCTCTTACTGTTCTGACCCCTGGACATTCCAATGCTACTAATATTCCTCTTATTGAGAATGAGAAGTTAGAAAAAAAGTTTATGTTCTAAAAAACTTCAGAAATAACCGTGTATAAAAATAACTGCAAAAAAATTACAAAGAGCTTCCTCTGTGAATTTCCAAATTGTGCCAGACCTTAAGAAGTCACAGGTAGAACCCATCTCCCATTACCCTCTCTGGCAGGAAAGGGTCAGGAATACCAAACAGAAACTCCTTACCACTGGCTTAAAATCACTCAATCCCCTTGTCCCCTCCTATCTTATCTCACTGATTTCCTATTACAATCCAGCCCGCACATTCCAATCCTCTAATGCCAACCTTATCGTTGTACCTCGATCTCGCCTATCTTGGCGCTGGTCCTTCTCCCACATCTTATTTCTGGACTGGAACCCCCTCCCCATTCGTACCCAACAGATGAACACTCTCCCCACCTTTAGAACCTTATTAAAATCACACGTCCTCCAAGAGGACTTCCCTGATTTAAGCCCTCATTTCCTCTACTCTCTCTTCCTTCCTTTAGTTGTTTTGGGAAGAACTGCAGAACTATCCATTTTGATATATTTCTTTAAAAGAGACCTGCTGTTATCTCTATTATACAGCGGAAGAAGTGGAAGGAGCTGCAAATAAAGCAGAGTACATGAAGTTGCACAATCTGCTGATTAATCCACTAAACTACTATATATGGATCCCCTACCAAAACGATTGCAGATGGAGGTGGGATGTTCTGGGAGAGATGTGTACACGGCATTGTTATGGGTCGACAACATAAGACAAGACTATTTTTGAAGACACTGTTTTGAGACAGAGCAGTAAATAGTGGAAAGGAAGAGGGAATGAAAAATAATTCATGATGATAAAAGAAAAAATGGCAGGTTAAAAGCTGCAGGGGAAAGCCTACCTGCACATAACAATAAAGAGAAACAAATTTCTAAAAATAATGAATATAGGTCTGCTATTCAAAAAGCTTGCAAAATAAAAATGGATTCATTTAATACTTCAAATATCACAACTATTTTAAAGTAATAATTCTGTGATTTCCTTTTCATAATCAATTTTCAGAGTTTCCCTCAACTCACAGCTGGAGACCAGGCACAGGTAATTCAACACAGCTTACAAAGTTAAAGTGTACTGACATAAACTGATTGTGGTATTCAGAATATGTTTGTGTTTATTTTCAAATTAAACATTATTTTGTAGGAAGAGCATCACTTAGGAAGAATGCATTCTATACTTTACACCTTCATCTTCCTTTATCAGTTGAATAGTTTACACTTTTAGAAAACTTTCTAAACGGCCTTTAAAGTGTTGGTAGGGGAAAATCCTTTCCCTTTCATTTGGGCACTAAGAGAATTTTAAGCCCTAAAGCAGATTCCCTTGTCAAACAAAAATATGTGAAGTGTATTTGAAACTCAGAAGTTCATTCAATCATTCAATCAATCGTATTTATTGAGCTCTTACTGTGTGCAGAGCACTGTACTAATTGCTTTGGGAGTACAATTCAGCAACAGTTAGAGACAATTTCTGCCACAACGGGGTCACAGTCTAGAAGGGGGGAGAGAGACATCAAAACAAGCAGGCATCAGTAGCATCATTAGAAATAAACAGAATTATAGATATATACACATCATTAGAAAAACTGAAAAGAATTATAATTATAAATATGTACATATATACATAAGTGCTGTGGGGCCGGGGGGGGGTGGGTAGAGCAAAGGGAGTGGGTCGGGGCAATGGGGAGGGGAGGGGAAAGAGAGGAAAAGGGGGGCTTAGTCTGGGAAGGCCTATTAATGTGGCTAAAAATTAGGGAGAATAGTGGAAAAAGCAAGGACCTGGGAGTCAGAGGACCTGGGTTTAATTCTGGTTCTGCCACATGTCTGTGTGATCTTGTGGAAGTTAAGTAACTGTTCCTCAGTTATCTCAACTCTACAAATGGGGAGTCAACCCTACTCCCTCCTACTTAGACTGTTAGCCCCATGTGGGGCAGGGGTTGTGTCTATCTTGATTGACTTGTCTCTACCTCAATGCTTAGAACAGGGCTTGGCACATAGTAAGTGCTTAACAAGTAAAATGATAATAATGATGATGATGATCTGGAAACATTTTATGAATCAAAAATAATCAAATACAACAATTTAGGAACCGTAAACCATTCTCAATCTGACCTGAGACACCTAAAACAGCCATTTAACTTTGTTATTCATGCCAGGCTAAATACATAGAGTTAAGCCAAAGCATCAAAATAAATGGAAAATTATTCAATAAACAATGACTCTGATTCTGCCTCACGTCTGAGAATAGCTGGTTGTCTATTTGGAGTTAACTCAGTGCTAAGAAGGTATTGGCTTTTTCCTTCTTTCTCAGAGTATAAGGTCAATCAAGCGGTCAATTTATCAGTTGTATTTACTGAGCACTTACTGTGGGGAGAACACTGTACTAAGCACTAGGGAAAGAAAATACACCAGAGTTAATAGACATGATTCTTGCCCACAGGGAGCTTCAAAGGACTCTAGAGTGGTTAAGAGAGAAAATCATCGGTGCCATTCAGAGGAGTAGCTGGAGCTTGGTGATGATCCTTGTCAACATCCTCCCTCTTCCCATCATCTCTTCACTGAAACAGAGAGGCATATTGAGGCGGAGCAATGGCAGGAAGGAGAACTTACTGCTGCTGCTGTTTCTGGAGAATTATTCTACCCCAGGAGCAGGCCAAAGTTGGCAGCAAGAGGGGTTGGATGGTGATTGCTTTATGTGGTTCCCAGAGATATAGGTAATTGTCCTCTGGACTTTGGGGAAAGGACTCGGATTCAACCTCTGCTAAGAAAACTTAAAGACTTAATTATGTTTGCACCCCACTAGTTTCTTTCTCCAGCTAATTTTCATTTGTCATTAAAGCTTTACTGAAAGCCATAAAATATTGACATAGTCTTGTGATTTCAAAGGCACTGGAAATAGGCAACCACAAAATTTTTGCTCCTCATTTTGGATCAATTTCCAATTACCTTTATAATAATAATGTTGGTATTTGTTAAGCGCTATGTGCCGAGCACTGTTCTAAGCGCCGGGGTAGATACAGAATAATCAGGTTGTTCCATGTTAGGCTCACAGCCTTAATCACCATTTTACAGATGAGGGAACTGAGGCCCAGAGAAATGAAGTGACTTGCCCACAGTCACACAGCAGACCAGTGGCAGAGCTGGGATTCGAACCCATGACCTCTAACTCCAAATCCCAGGATATTTCCACTGAGCCACGCTGCTTTATATTCATTTTTAATTTAAAATAACTGAGTAACTTCAATGGAAGAAAATATTTAATCCAATAGACAATTATAATAAAAGGGTTTTAATTTTAATTACCACAAGACTGCAATATTTTCTGGTTCAGGGTCTCTTTTCTAAGTTGGAAACTACTAGTATTATTCCTCAGAGGAAAAAAAAATGAGGCTTCTCCATCTTTTTTATGGTATTTGTTAAGTGCTTACAATATACCAGGCACTGTACTAAGCACTTGGGCAGATACAAGCTAATCGCATTGTACTACACACTTGGACAGATATCAGCTAATCAAGATGGACACCGCCTACAGCCCACATGGGGCTCACAGTCTTAATTCCTATTTTACAGATGAGAGAACTGAGGTTCATAGAAGTAAAGTGACTTGCCCAAAGTCACCCAGTAGACGAGTGGTGGAGCCAGGTTTGGAACCCAGTTCCTTCTGACTCCCAGGCCCGTGCTCTAGCCACTAGGCCACGCTGAACATTTTATTGCATCTACGCTTAGTGTGGTTGCACTGAAGAGCCTTCTGACTGCAGCCTGCAGCTGAGCACCCAAAGTCGGAATCGCAAGTCCCAAAGGAGGACCAGGTGTGCCTGTAAAATTGTCTAGGCTTGGGTATGGCCTGAGGGCAAGTGAGCAGGAGAGTCATAGACTCAATGAGCACCTATCATAATAATAATAATAATGGCATTTGTTAAGTGTTTACTATGTGCCAGGCAGGGTACTGAGTGCTGGGGTGGATACAAACAAATTGGGTTGGACACTGTCCCTGTGCTACACAGCGCTCACAGTCTCAATCCCCATTTTAGAGATGAGGTAACTAAGGCACAGAGAAGAGAAGTGACTCGCCCAAGGTCACACAGCAGAAAAGTGGGGGAGCCAGGATTAGAACCCCCGATCTTCTAACTACCAGGCCACTGCTTTTAAAGAAGCAGCATGGCTTAGTGGAAAGAGCACAGGGTTAGGAGTCAGAGGTCATGGGTTCTAATTCCGGCTCCATCACTTATCAGCTGTGTGACCTTGGGCAAGTCACATAACTTCTCTGGATCTCAGTTACTTCATCTGTAAAATGGGGATTAAGACTGTGAGCCCCATGTGGGACAATCTGATTACCTTGTACCCCCCCAGCGCTTAGAACAGTGCTTGGCACATAGTAAACGCTTAACAAATGTAGTAAACGCTTAACAAATGCCATCACCACTATTATCATTATTTATCCATTCATTCATATTTTTTGAGCACTTAGGTTGGGAATGATGAGAAAGTTGAAGAGGGGGCCAAGAGGAGGGGGGATAGAGGAAAGGGAGGGTGATTTGGGGGAGTTCACACCTGATGTTGTAAATGTTCTTGATAAAGTAGATGGTTAAATTGTTGGCAGTGAGGGATGGGGGGCAGGGGCAGAGGGCCTGAAGAGAGAGTTAAATGTCTGGAACAACTGGTGAGGGTGGTGGGCACTGTACCGGGGCAGAGGGCCTGAAGAGAGAGTTAAATGTCTGGAACAACTGGTGAGGGTGGTGGGCACTGTACCACATTACCACGCCACTTCTCTCCCTATAAGTATGATATCCTCTAGTCCCGCTCAGCTTCTTTTATGACAGCTCAGGCTGTGAACCCCGTGAAGGCCCGCTGGGACCTTGTTAAGAATAATAATAATGGTGACATTTAAGCACTTATTATGTGCCAGACACTGTACTAAGGCTTGGGATGGATACAAGGAAATCGGGTTGGACACAGTCCCTGCCCCACATGGTACTCACAGTCTCAATCCCCTTTTTACAGATGAGGTAACTTAGGCCTAGAGAAGTGAAATGATTTGCCCAAGGTCACACAGCAGACAAACCCACCTGGATGTCATTCCACCACCTCAAACTCAACATGTCCAAGACTATGCTCCTTATCCACCCTCCCAAACCCTGTCCTCTCCCTGACTTTCCCGTCACTATGGACGGCACTACCATCCTTCCCGTCTCACAAGCCCACAACTTCGGTGTCATCCTTGACTTGGATCTCTCATCCACCCCACATATCCAAGTCGTCACCAAAACCTTCCAGCTCACTTTCACAACATCGCCGAGATTCGCCCTTTCCTCTCCATCCAAACCGTTAGTACAATCATTCATCCTATCCTGACTGGATTACTGCATCAGCATTCTTTCTGATCTCCCAACCTCCTGTCTCTTCCCACTTCAGCCTATACTTCCTTCTGCTGCCCGGATTATCTTTCTACAGAAATGTTCTGGGAATGTCATCGTCTCCCTGCCAGAAACCTGCAGGGCTGCCTATCTACCTCCATATCAAGCAAAAACTCCTCACTATTGGCTTCAAAGTGCTCCATCACCTTGCCCCTTCTTACCTCACCTCCCTTCTCTTCTTGTACATCCCAGCCTGCGTGCTCCGCTCCTCTGTCGCTAACCTCCTCACAATACCTTGTTCTCGCTTGTCCCACCATCGACCCTTGGCCTACGTCCTACCTCTGGCCTGGAATGCCTTCCCTCCTCAAATCCACCAACCTAGCATACTTCCCTGCTTCCAAACCCTACTGAAAGCTCACTTCCTCCATGAGGCCTTCCCAAACTAAGCTCCCCCTTTCCTCTTCTCCCCCTCCCTTCCCCATCATCCCAACTGGTTCCCTTTGCTCTACTGCCCTCCCTTCCCCACAGCACTTGGGTATATATGTATATATTTAAAATTATAATTCTATTTATTTCTATTACTGATGTGTATATACCTATAATTCTTTTTATTTATAATGATGAAACTGATGCCTTTTGGCTTGTTCTGATGTCTGTCTCGTGGCTTCTAGACTGTGAGTCCATTGTGGGCAGGGACTGTCTCTATTTGTTGCTGAATTGTACTTCCCAAGCACTTAGTACAGTGTTGTGCACACAGTAAGTGCTCAATAAATATGATAGAATGAATGAATGAATGAAAGTGGTGGATCCCGGATTAGAACCCCTGACCTTCTGCCTCCCAGGCCATTGCTCTATCCACTATGCCATGCTTCAGCATAGAAGCTGTCTCTTACCAATGCCTTGATAAGTGGTCTGTCCCCCACACTGCTCTCTGCCAAACCACCATCCAGGATGCAGAGCTTCCCAACTCAGAGCACTAGGAAGCTGAAAATCCTCAGGGCCCAGGATTTCACTAACTTCCCCCTCCCCACCCCCATCAATCCACCCCTCTGCTGTGGCTGGGCAGCTGTGACTTTTTTAACCATTCATTCATTCAATAGTATTTACTGAGTGCTTATTGTGTGCAGAGCACTGTACTAAGTACTTGGGAGAGTACAAAACAATAATAAAAAGACACATGCCCTGTCCTTGACAAGCTTAACAGTCCAGAGGAGCAGGGTTGACAGGTTCAGGGAGACAGACATCAATACAAATAAATAAAGGGAGCCAGTCGCAGTGATGTGGATTCTGAATTGTGAGAAAACTAAAGCTCTGCTTCTCTAGACACCGAACTATTGTTCTATTTGTATTCATCTTTGTCCACGTCATGGATGTTGTTTTATGCTTTCATTAGGCCAATGATCAATCAATGGCATTTACTGAGTGCTTACTATGTGCAGATCACTGCACCTAGATTCATTCAATTGTATTTGAGCGCTTACTGTGTGCAGAGCACTGTACTAAGAGCTTGGATTGTACAATCTGGCAACAGATAGAGACAATCCCTGCCCAACAATGGGCTCACAGTCTAAACGATGGTTGGGTGAGTACAATTCAACATATTTCACACTCCCTGCCCATAATGTGACCTGCCTGTTGTCAACCCTTAATGCCCACCTCCCACCTCCTCAACAACATTTTTAGATTGGGAGCTCCTTGGGGAGCAGGGACTACATTTAAAGCTGATTCATTAGTTTTTTTTTTTTCTGAACTTGGTACAGCAGTTAATATATAGAAGGCGTTTAATTAATACTTGGTGCTATGTCAGGGCAAACTCACTACATAGCTCGTAGCTACCATTTGTGAAGTAACAAGGAACACTCTTCTTCTGCCATCAATCGATGGAATTTTTTGAGTACTTAATGGGTGCAGAGCACTTTACTAAGCTCTTGGGAAGAATACAATGTAACAGGGTTGGCCGATACATTGCCCGCCTAAAACGAAATGGCTTTGTTACTCTTCTCTCTGCCACCACTGCCTCTCTTCCCTAGGAACTGCATTAGGGGAAACTGAACACACTTATTCTCTTTTACCACATTTAAAAAAAAAGTTACCTCAGAATTCAAATCACAGCCTAATACTTACTGTTGCATGGTAGTTCCTATACATGGGCATTTTTAGTAGCTTGGCTAGGTAATCTTCTAGTTGTTTCTGAAATGCAAACCATAAAAGTTAAATTAAGGCATTTGGAATCCATGGGAAAATCTAAACACTTTATTATAATCGAGACCACATGCTTTACACATCAGCTACGCATTTCAGCCAGAAGCCCAAGACCACAAAATTAGGATTGTAATCATTCACAAGAATGCAGTGTGGAGAGGACAAACATCTTATGTCACAGTCATACACAGAGACTGGCCTATACTGGCTACAGCAACATTTTGAAATGAAAAGAATAGAAAAGAAGCGAACCAAAACATCACCTTCTAAGCATGAAGTGCCTTGCTGAAAATAAAATGGTATAATTTTTTTAGGATTCTCTTATTCATTTACATTTTACATCATATTTGTCCCTATTAGAAGACGGAGCTTTTGTCAGGCATTATGTAAAGCGACTTTTTTGTATTGTACTCTCACAGGTTACTTAGTAGAGTGCTCTGCACATAAGCTTGCAATAAATACCACTGATTGAATGTTATTTATCAATTTCCTGCTCTTCAGTTGTTTACCCTTTAAGTGTAGACTATAAAGTCCTCCTCTAGGCTGTAACCTCCTTGTGGGCAGGGTTTCCATCTACTAACACTGTTGTATTGTACTTTCTTCATTCAGTCTGTGCTCAATAAATATCATTGATCGACTGACTGACTGAACCGCTTATCTCTCAACCTGGGCAGTCAAAATTTCAGGAGTGTCTCTCAGGGCCACTCTCCTTTAATAATACTGTTCATAGGGAAGTGGCATTGCCTAGTGGATAGAGCACAGGCCTAGGAGTTAGAAAGACCTGGGTTCTAATCCCAGCTCTGACACTTGTCTGCTGGGTGACCTTGGTCAAGTCACTTCACTTCTGTGGGCCTCAGTTACCTCATCCGTAAAATGCAGATTAAGATTGTTAGTCCAGTGTGGGACAGAGACTGTGTTCAACCTGATTTGCTCATATCCACCCTAGTGCCCACTGCAGTAACTGGTCCATAGTAAGTGCTTAACAAGAACTAAAATTATTACCATTAGCATTATTATTAGAGGAATCCAAAACATATTAGGGCACTCAGTCAATCACTATTTGAGTGCAGAGCACTGTCCTAAATGTTTGGGAGAGTACAATATAACAATATAGCAGACACATTCCATGCCCTCAACGAGTTTGGATAAGGAGTCAGAGCTAAACTCAATTGCATACAGAGGTTTATTTATTCTAGACTAAAAAGGAAAAAATATTTTGCAAGGCACTGAAGGCCCCAATGCCAAAGAGTTTGCCTGCTTA
Organism: Ornithorhynchus anatinus; assembly: GCF_004115215.2. Classification (NCBI taxonomy): domain Eukaryota; kingdom Metazoa; phylum Chordata; class Mammalia; order Monotremata; family Ornithorhynchidae; genus Ornithorhynchus; species Ornithorhynchus anatinus. The sequence goes on from NC_041728.1 coordinate 137,405,066, forward strand.
TGGCTTTCAGAATGAGTTGCAGAATGGAAGATGGATAATGAAACAGACATACCCTTCTACTAGAGAACTGCTCTTCCCGGATCATGTTTTCAGATGTCTGGGGCAAGCTTGGCATTTCTCTGGGTTCTTCTCCTTTGACATTCTGTCTTCTAACTGTGTGCCTAAAAGTTGAACAGAAATCACACCAATAGCGGCATTTAAAAATATATTTTGTCACAACTCTTCAATTGGGTCATCCACTTATAAGAAGCCAGAATAAATGCAACAGAGCTTCCAACAATCTTGCTTCTTAAATTTACTGTGAAACAAAACAAATTACCTTTTGGTGGGAATAGGAATTCGGATAAAAGTTTTATATTTGAGCAGTTCTCTGTGAAATTCTTGAAAGTGCTTAAATTTCCTTTTGACTTGCCATGTAAATTCCCCATGCGTCAACTCGATCGTGTAAAGATTCGCGCTAGGTACCTAAAGTAATAGAAAGTTTTCAGTATTGAGTTAATCCTGAAAACCATCATAGCACTTATGAACATTATGCTTCAGCACGTACCGATGAAGAACAGGGGCACCTAGCTAATAAGTGAGTGTCTAAAAAAAAAACCTATTTTATCTCTGATGATGTTCACCTCAAATTCATTATTAATGAATCAATCAATCATCCAAATTTATTGAGTGCTTACTATGTGTAGAGTATTGCACTAAGCATTTGGGAGAGTACAATAAAAGAGAATTAGCAGAGACATTCCCTGGCCATAACAAGCTTACAGTCCAGTGGGTGTGTCATTAACATATCACAAATTTAGGGCTATAAATAAGCTAAGACTTGCTTCCCAGGAACAAAGATTTAAGTCAGAAAGAAGGTCTGATACCTGATAGTCTGGTCGATATTCCACCCACTTCATTTCCCCCTCCTTATAAATTGCATTACTTATCAACCAATCAATCAGTTATAGTTTAATATCTTTTCCCGCTTCTCGACTGTAAGATCCTTGAAAGGAGGAAATGTCTCTACCAATTCTGTTGTACGGTATTGTCCCAAGGGCTTGGCACAGTGCTCTACATACGGGAAGTTCTTAATAAATATCACTGACTGATAGTATTTAATGAGCACTTACTGAATATACAGGACTGTGCTAAGTGCTTGTTGTTGTTCTTGTCTTATGCTGTTGAGTCGTGTCTGACCCATAATGGCGCCATGGACACATCTCTCCCAGAATGCTCCACCTCCATCTGCAATCCTCTGGTAGTATATCCAGAGTGTATTCTTGGTAAAAATACAGAAGTGGTTTACCAATGCCTCCTACTGCGCCGTAAACCTGAGTCTCCACCCTTGACTCTTTCCCATGCCACTGCTGCCCAGCATGGGAGAGTTTTGACTTGTAGCAGACTGCCTTCCACTCACTAGCCGCTGCCCTAACTAGGAATGGAATGGAAGGCCTCTGCTTAACTCTCCCTCTCATAGTTGCGACTGGTAGAGTACTAGAAACTCTCCAGGTGTGACCCTGAGAGGTGAGAGGGTACTAAGTGCCTGGGAGAGTCTAATTCAATGGAGTTAGTAGACGTGATCTCTCCTCTCAAGGAGCTTTCAATTTTTAATCTGAAAAATCTATTCAAGTTAGATTTCCTAAAACCTCCCGATCAAGTATAAATCCCACTTTACATTTAGGGACACTGAGACAAGAGGCACATATACCCTACGGCTAGTTCCTTCGACTAATATTTCCCATTTTGAGAAAATCAATTAAGACCACACCATAGAGACAGCCAATATTTCAGGCCTGCTCATGTTGGAAATTAAGCACAGATCCTACAAGTTAGTGTGAAAGTCAATCATGTCATAGATTAAATTTCTCCACTGTTTATTCCTAATGTCATTTAAACTTACTGTCAATTACTCTAAGCCTTTTGTTCACTTTTTAAGATGCAAAAGAAATAAAATTCAATCTCAAACTCTTCTAGTACTTGTAGTTCACACTTTCATAGCACGGAAAACCTAACAATGGAATTTTTCCTGTTTTGAGCCCTTTAAACTGATCTACAGAAATATTAAGCTGTGTGAAAATATATGGGGGAAAAAAAAATTCCTTCGATTAGTTATTTCTTTGAATGGATCGTTCAGGATCATATACCTAAAGGAGTTAGTCAAAGGACCTATGGGAAAGAAAAAATGGGAACTGAGAAAATTCACACTATAAGCGAGAAGCAGCGTGGCTTAATGAGAAGCAATGTGGTTTAATGGAAAGAGCATGGGCTTGGGAGTCAGAGGTCATGGGTTCTAATCCTGGCTCTGCCACTTGTCAGCTGTGTGACCTTGGGGAAGTCACTTAACTTCTCTATGCCTCAGTTACCTCATCTGTGAAATGGGGATGAAGACTGTGAGCCCCAAGTGGGACAACCTGATGACTTTGTATTTACCCCAGTGCTTAGAACAGTGCTTGGCACATAGTAACCGCTTAACAAATACCAACATTATTATTGGTAGACTGTGTCTACCAACTCTATTACTTTCCCAATATGATATAAACAATTTGTTAGTATACAGTAAGCACTCAATTCACTCAATTGTATTTATTGAGTGCTTACTGTGTGCAGAGCATTGTACTAATAAATACTATCGATTGATTCAGTAAACAAAAAAATCCTCTACTGAACCATAACTATGCAGATATGATTGTCTTTATACAATGTAAATAACTCTTTACTCCCATATCTCTAATAACCTTCAAAAAGAAAATTATCATAAAGAGTACAGTGAGGTAGCACTAGTTGTGATGGGGGTGAGAGGGCATAAGAGAGAAGGACAAAAGGGGAAAGAAAAGGAGGAAAGGAGAGACTGTGTTGGCAGGATGACAACATGGGAACTGATCCAGGAGAGAGCTAAAGTAGGGCCAAAAAGAGAAGATGGAGAGATCAGATACCGAGTGAGGCAGAATGGATGCAGAATGCGAAAAGCAGCACGACCTAATGGAAAGAGCAGAGGACTGAGTGTGAGGAGACCTAAGTTCTAATCGGGGCTCCCCCACTTGCCCGCGTGACCTTGGGAAAGTCACTTAACTTCTCTGTGCCTCAGTTTTCTCATCTGCAAAATTGGGATTAAATACCCGTTCTTCTTTCCCTTTAGACTGTGAGACTATCGTACAACTAAGACTGACTGACTGCATTCTACCTACACCCAATTTAACAGATTCTGACACAAAGTAAGGTAACAAATATCACATCTGTATGATTATCAGGAGTTGGGAAACCTGAATGATGAGAAGTCCACAATTAATGTGATTTTACAAGTGGAACACAAATGTAACCAATGGACTTTAAAATTACACAGCTAAATCCATAAATAGAAAAACAAATGAATATTCTAACCCTTGTTGTTGAGGTAAAGCGTTCAACTTCCAGAACTCTGGCATTAATTGGACATCCCTTTAGGAAGACCACTATATCAGGCTCTTTGAATCCTTTAGTGTTATAAACGGCAGAGTACGGGATTTGCACTGGAAAAAAAAAAATTACATTTATTACAGGACAAACACATTTGAAATAGTTCCACTCTCCCCAAATGAAGGCTAATGCAATTCTCTTTTTTGCACAACACAAACAGTACAGCTCATCACTCCCCAGAGCCTGACACCCTTCAAAAAGAAAGTGATCCTACAAGAGTAGACAGTGCTAGAGTTTTTATATTTTGAGCTTCCTCAGGGACAAGGGCTGTGTCTATTTCTCATTTGAGTATTCATTCATTCATTCATTCATTCATTCATATTTATTAAGGGTTTACTATGTGCAAAGCACTGTACTAAGTGCTTGGGAGAGTACAATATAACAACAAACAGACACATTCCCTGCCCACAACGAGTTCACAGTCTGGATTAGTCTGGACAGTCTAGATGGACATTAATATACATAAATAAATGAATTACAGACATCTACATATGTGCTATGGGTATGGGAGAGAAGACGAAAGAAGGGAGCATATCAAGGTGACGCAGAAGGGAGTGGAAGAAGAGGAGAGGAGGGCTTAGTAAGGGAGGGCTTCGTGGAGGAGATGTGTTTTCAATAAGGCTTTGAAGTGGGGGAGAGCAATTACCAGTCTGCTATGAGGAAAGAGTGTGTTTCAGGCCAGAGGTAGGATGTGAGGGAGAGGTTGTCGGTGACACAGATGAGACTGAGGTACAGTGAGAAGGTTAGCATTGGAAGAATGAAATGTGTGGGCTGGGTGGTATTAGGAGAGTAGAGAGATGAGGTAGGAGGGGCTAAGATGATTAAGTGCTTTAAAGCCAATGGTGAGAAGTTTGTGTTTGACGTGGAGGTGGATGAGCAACCGCTGGAGTTTCTTGAGGGGAAATGTGGTTTGAACGTTTTTGAAGGAATATGATCCAGGCAGCAAAATGAAGCATGGATTGGAGTGGGGAGAGACAGGAGGCAGGGAGGTCACTAAGGAGGCTGATACAATCAAGGCATGACCGGATAAGTACTTGCATTATTAATAATAATAATAATATTGGTATTTGTTAAGCTCTTACTATGTGCCAGGCACTGTTCTAAGCACTGGCGTAGATACAAGGTAATCAGGTTGCCCCACGTAGGGCTCACAGTCTTCATCCCCATTTTACAGGTGAGGTGACTTAGGGACAGAGAAGTTAAGTGACTTGCCCAAGGTCACACAGCTGACAAGTGCGGAGCTGGGATTAGAACCCATGACCTCTGACTCTCTAGCCTGGGCTCTTTCCACTGAGTGTGGTAGCAGTTTGGACAGAGAGGAAGGGGCCGATTTTGGTGATGTTGTGAAGGTAGGAGGGACAGAATTTAGAGATGGCTTGAAAATGTGGATTGAGTGAGAGAGAGGAGTCAAGAATAACTCCAAGGTTACGGGCTTGTTCATTCATTGTTTCATTGAATCGCATTTATTAAATGCTTACTGTGTGCAGAGGATAGCACTAAGTGCTTGGGAAAGAACAATACAGTGATAAACAGTGCCATTCTCTCCCCACAACGAGTACACAGTCTAGAGGGAGGAGACAGACATCAATACAAATAAATGAAATTACAGACATATACACATAAGTATTTTGGGGCGGCAGGGAGAGGGGAAGATGAAAGGGAACAAGTCAGGGCGATGCAGAAGGGAGTAGCAGATGAGGAAAAGTGGGGCTTAGTCTGGGAAGGCCTCTTGGAGGAGCTGCGCCTTCAATAAGTCGTTAAGGTAGGGGAGAGTGATTGTCGGATTTGAGGAGGCAGGGCATTTCAGGCCAGATGCAGGACATGGACCAAGGGTTGGCGGAGAGATGGGTGAGATATAGGCACAGTGAGAAGGTTAGCACTAGAGGAGCAAAGTATGCGGGCTGGGTTGTAGAAGGAAAGAAGTGATGTGAGGTAAGAAAGAGCAAGGTGATGGAGTGCTTTAAAGCCAATGGTGAGGTGTTTTTGTTTGATATGGAGGCGGACAGGCAACCACTGGAGATTTTTAAGTAGGGAGGTGAAATGTCCTGAACATCTCTGTAGAAAGATAATCTGGGCAGTGTAGTATGGACTGGAGTTGGGAGAGACAGGAGCTTGGGAGGTCACCAAAGAGGCTGATGCAGTCATCTAGGCGGGATGGGATGACTGTATTTACATGGTAGCAGTTTGGATGGAGAGGAAAGGGCAGATGTTAGCAATGTTGTGAAGGTGTGACAGGAATTGGTGATGGATTGAATGATGTGGGTTGAATGAGAGAGAGGAGTCAGAGACAACACCATGGTTACTGGACTATGAGACAAGAAGGATGGTGGTGCCATCTACAGTGACAGGAAAATCAGGGAGAGGCTAGGGTTTGGGTGGAAAGATAAGGAGCTCAGTTTTGAACATTCAATAGTATTTATTGAGCGCTTACTATGTGCAGAGCACTGTACTAAGCGCTTGGAATGTACAATTCAGAAACAGAAAGAGACCATCCCTGCCTATTGACGGGCTTACAGTCTAATCGACTGTAAGCCTTAATACTAAACATGTTAAGTTTGAGGTGACGGGAGGACAACCAAATACGTATATCTTGAAGGCAGGATGAGATGTGAGCCTGGAGAGAGGGAGAGAGATCAAGGAGGAGATGTAGATTTGGGTAACATCTGCTGAGAGATGGTAGTTGAAGACATGGGAGCAAATGAGTTTTCCAAGGGAATGAGTGAGACAGGAAGGATGATTTGTGTTGTCTACAGTGATAGAAAAATGAGCAGGAGGACAGGGTTTGGGTGGGAAGATAAGAAGTTCAGTTTTAGCCATATTAAGTTTGAGGTGACAGGAGGACATCCAAGTAGAGATGTCTTGAAGGTAGGAGTAAATGCGAGATTTCAGAGAGGGAGAGAGATCAGGGCTGGAGATACAGATTTGGGTGTCATCAGCATAGAAGTGACAGTTGACAGTACAGTAATAGTATTCTTTCTCAGCTCTTAGTAGAGTGCTCTAGACACATTAAGTGCTTACTAAATACGAACACTATTACTACTAATTAGCTGGGGTGCATCTGCCCTCACTCTCTATCAAACCTAAACAATTCTTCAAAGCACTTAATCACCTTGTCCCCTCATACCTCACCTTGCTACTCTCCTACTACATCTCAGCCCGCACACTTCATTCCTCTAATGCCAATCATCTCACTGAGCTCCATCTCGTCTATCTCGTCGCCAACCTCTCACCCACATCCTTCCTTTGGCTTGGAATGCCTTCCTTCCTCATATCCAAAAATTACTCCCCTCCTCCCTTCAAAACCTTACTGAAAGCACATCTCCTCCAAGAAGCCTTCCCTAAGCCCTCAGTTCCTCTTCTCCCACTCCCTTCTGTGTCACCTAGATTTGCTCCCTTTATTCATCACCCCTCTCAGTCTCACAGCACTTATGTACATATCTACAATTTATATTAATGCCTGCCCCCCCCCCAGCCCAAGACTGTAAGCTTGTCGTGGGCAGGGAATTTGACTATATTGCTGTATTGTACTCTCCTAAATGCTTAGTACAGTGATCTGCACACAGTAAGTTCTCAATAAATATGACTGACTGACTTCATCTCAAATACAACCAGATTTTTTACACCAAAGAATTCTGAGACCAGCAGACAACTTACTAGTTTCCCCTACTACATCTCAGCCCGCACACTTCATTCCTCTAATGCCAATCATCTCACTGAGCTCCATCTCGTCTATCTCGTCGCCAACCTCTCACCCACATCCTTCCTTTGGCTTGGAATGCCTTCCTTCCTCATATCCAAAAATTACTCCCCTCCTCCCTTCAAAACCTTACTGAAAGCACATCTCCTCCAAGAAGCCTTCCCTAAGCCCTCAGTTCCTCTTCTCCCACTCCCTTCTGTGTCACCTAGATTTGCTCCCTTTATTCATCACCCCTCTCAGTCTCACAGCACTTATGTACATATCTACAATTTATATTAATGCCTGCCCCCCCCAGCCCAAGACTGTAAGCTTGTCGTGGGCAGGGAATTTGACTATATTGCTGTATTGTACTCTCCTAAATGCTTAGTACAGTGATCTGCACACAGTAAGTTCTCAATAAATATGACTGACTGACTTCATCTCAAATACAACCAGATTTTTTACACCAAAGAATTCTGAGACCAGCAGACAACTTACTAGTTTCCCCCGGCACATCATAATCCACTTCTTCGCCATCAAGGTGGAGCTCCCGGGGGTCCAGGTTTTCTACTATATGGCTCATGTCGACGGCGACTTTCTTCAGTATGGAGGTGTTTAATATTTGTTCATTTTTCAGCGCCATCTTAACAGGCAAGAGCCCTGGATCTGGATAAGAAGACAGTAGTTCAGGTGCTTTCATTATTATCGTACTGGCTTCCCAAAATAATGAGTCACGATGAACCACCCCACAGCTCTTACGAATATATCCTCATACTCTCCCATGGCTCCATCTATAATCTATATTGTAATCTTTCAAGTGCTCTGCACACAGTAAATGCTCAATAAATACAATTTCTTCATTCATTCAATCATATTTATTAAGTCTTTACTGTGTGCAGAGCACTGTACTAAGCATTTGGGAAAGTACGATACAAAAATAAGCAGACGCAATCCCTGCCCACAACAAGCTTACAGTCTGCAGGGGGAGACAGACATTAATATAAATAAATTACAGATAATTGGTTACTGTAACATCTTTCTTCCTCATTAGACTGTAAGTTACTTGTGGGCAGGGACTATGTTTGCTGACTCTGTTGGATGGTACTCTCCCAAGCATTCAGGACAGCGCTTCATGCATATAAGTGCTCACTAAATGATGGATTAAAGCCATATTTTAAAGAGAAATGACCATGAGTGGTGGAGAGAAGGCAAAAGAGGAAAGGCCTAGGAAACTTGCCTTTAAATGGGATGGAAAAGGACGCACTATTAAAAACACATGGAGAGAACGCTATAGCTTGCGACCTCATTTCATGCAAATTAGAGGGTTAGAATGAATGAGGAATATTGAACTTCTTCAAAATTACTTTTGGAATGTGAAACTGAAATAGGTGATAATGCTCAAAATGTAGCCAACAAAAATATGAATTTCTGATATTTCTTTAGTGTGCCTATGATGAGCTTTCAAAGAAGCTTTATGACATTTCCCAAGAAACTCGATTGACAAAACTTTTTGATGTTTTCTCAGGCATTAAATGTTCAATAAATGCAATGGATTGATCGATCAAACCTTTCAATTTTATTTGTAAGAAATACTCCATTAAACATGGAGATACTCCCTCTCCCTTCCATGTTGTCTAAGCACTTTATACCTATACTCTTTGAGCACTTGAGATTTATGCCACTCTCAACCTCACAGCACCATGCTGATCAAAGCACTTATCCTATCCCATCTTGATTAATGCATCTGCCTCCTTGCTGATCACCCAGCTTCCTGTCTCTCCCCATTTCAATCCATACTTCACTCTGCTGCCCAGAGCATTTTTCTAAAAAACGTTCCGTCTATGTCTTCCCATTCAAGAACCTCCAGTGGTTGCCTATCCACCTCCACATCAACAGAAATTCCTTACCACTGGCTTTAGAGCACTTAATCAGCTTGCCCCATCCTACCTCACCTCACAAATCCCCTACAACAGCCCAGACTGCACACTCTGCTCCTTTAAGGCCAGTTTTCTCACTGTACATTAATCTCGTCTATCTCGCCACCAATCCGTTTCCCATATCCTTCCCCTAGCTTGGAACTCCCTCCCTCTCCCTATAATAATAATAATAATGTTGGTATTTGTTAAGGGCTTACTATGTGAAGGCACTGTTCTAAGCGCTGGAGTAGATACAGGGTAATCAGGTTGTCCCACGTGAGGCTCACAGTCTTAATTCTCATTTTACAGATGAGGTAACTGAGGCACAGAGAAGTTAAGTGACTTACCCAGAGTCACACAACTGGCAAGTAGCAGAGGCAGGATTCAAACCCATGACCTCTGACTCTGAAGCCCGGGCTCTTTCCACTGAGCCACGCCAGACCACCACTCTCTCCACCTTCAAACCATTCCCATCTTCTCTGAGAGGCCTTTCCCGATTAAACCCTATTTTCCCTGGCTTGCTTTCTCTTCTGTCGCATTTATGCACTTGGATATGTGACCTTTGGACATGTGATATCTATCCCACCCCCAACCCTACAGCACTATGTACATATCTTTAAATAATATATTATGAATTATGCATCAATTCAAATTAATGTCTGTCTCCCCCTCCAGACTGTAAGTTTGTTATGGGTAGGGAATGCGTCAGCCAATTCTGTTGTACTGTATTCTTCTTAGTACAGTTCTCTGCACAAAGTAAGTACTCAATAAATACAATGATTAATTAATTGACTTAAGCACATACCCAAAATTTGTTTATTTACATTAATGTCTGTCTTCCCCTTCAGCCTGTAAGCCAGTTGTGGGCAGGGAACATTCTACCACTCTGTTGCACTGTCCTCTCCCAAGCATTTAATACAGTGCCCTTCACATACTAAATGCCCAATAAATATCATTGATTGAAGGAGTATTTAGCGTGGTTGAGTTGTACAGAACATCTTTCCATGGACTGTGGGCAAAATGAGCTGAATATAGTAATCTAGATGAATTTTATATAAAGGTTTCACTGTAATTAAAAGGATCTTAATTTGCAGTACCGTTCACAAACAAAGGCACTTCAGATAACTGGATGTGACATTCAATAGCCCTTTATATGAACTGGCTGAATTTCATTCAGGCATCTAATAATACAAATCAAAGCAAATTAGTATTCAAACTGGAAGACTTTAATCTATTTTATTTTTCAGTTTAAAAAGAGAATTCCTGCCTTCTCAGCTAACTCTGATGACAACAGTGACCACAGAATGCTTTTTACTAATATGGAGCGAACTGAGATCCAGCTGCATTTTTTGGGTGCTTATTAAGAAGGGCTAAGAAACAGGGGAAGGGGTGGTGGCTGTGAATCAATTAATCAATTATATTTACTGGGTATTTACTATGTACAGAGCACTGAACTAAATGCTTGGAAAGTACAATACTGTGGTAGACATGACCCCTCCCTCCAACTCAGTAGCTTCAGGAGGCAAAAGGAATATGAGATTCCTTCTTTGTATTTCACTAAACTCTGGTTATAAGTTTAATGAATGCCCTCTATTGAAGGGACTTATACTGTGCTAACGATCTGGTTTTATGGCGATTCTGAGTACAATATCCAGATTTAGAAGATAAGGAACTTCCAGAGATCATTGATTGCTTGGAAACTGCCCCGTTCCTCAGAAATGTTTTCCCACAGTATCAGGTTAATTTCCGTTCCCTATAATGAATTGTGAATAGAAAGCGTCATTTGTTCTCCTCCGTCGCTGACAATGCATCTGGAAGATCAACTATGACTTTGCAGGCAAATCAATATAGGTGAGAAGCAGCATGGTCTGGTGGGGAGCATGGGCCAGGGAGTCAGGAGGACCTGGGTTATAATCCTGGCTATGCTATGTGACCTTGGGCATAGTCACTTCACTTCTCTATGCGTCACTACCTCATCTGTAAAATAATAATAATAATAATGTTGGTATTTGTTAAGCGCTTACTATGTGCCGAGCACTGTTCTAAGCACTGGGGTAGACACAGGGGAATCAGGTTGTCCCACGTGGGGCTCACAGTCTTAATCCCCATTTTACAGATGAGGTAACTGAGGCACCGAGAAGTTAAGTGACTTGCCCAAAGTCACACAGCTGACAAGTGGCCGAGCCGGGATTCAAACCCATGACCTCTGACTCCAAAGCCCGTGCTCGTTCCACTGAGCCACGCTGCTTCTCTAAATCTCTGTAAAATGGAGATTTAGATTGTGAACCCCATGTCAGACAAGGACTGTATCCAACCTGATTAGCTTGTATCAGCCTCAGTGCTTAGTACAGTGCCTGACAAATAGTAAGCACTTAAATACCATTTTTAAAAAAAGATGTTCAAGTAGACTCACACAATTAAGCAACTTCCATACCAAAATCTTATCCTTTTCCATACTGGCATAGATTTCCTGCACACTCTTCTCCTAACTTGAAATCAGTCTCTATGTCCACTCCAGTAGTGGTAGAAATGATAATGATAATAATAACCACTACCTTGATATTTTTTAGCTCTTACTATAAACCCAGCACTCTGCTCATTCCTTCCTTCTCTCTTCCTCCACCCCTATATTGATCCTTGGGTACTTCAATAGCCACATGGATGTTCCTGACGACTCTTCCACTACCCCCTTTCTATCACTTCTCAACTCCACATTGACCTTCTGCAACCCACCAGCTCTCCCACTCACCAACTACCTCACCTTGCTACTCTCCTACTGCAATCCAGTCTGCATGCTTCACTCTTCCAATGCCAACCAATTCACTCAGTCTCACCAAACTTGTTTATCTCATTGTTAACCTCTCACCCACATTCTGCCCTAGCCCTGGAACACCCTCCCTTTTCATATCTGACAATTATTCTCCCCACCTTCGAAGGTTTATTGAAGGCACATCTTCTCCAAGAGGCCTTCCCTAACTAAATCCTCTTTTCCTCTTTCCCACTCCCTTCTGCATCACCCTGACTTTCTCCCTTTACTCACCATTCCACCACCCAGCCCCACAACACTTACATATATACATGTAATTTATTCATGTTTATTAATATAATGTATTTATATTAATGTCTGTCTCCCCATCTAGACTGTTAGATCTTTCTGGATATGGAATGTGTCCGTTATATTGCTGTGTTGTACTTTCCCAAGCACTTAATACTCTTCTTTCTGCTGCCCAGATGATCCTTCTACATGAACGTTCTGGGCATGTCACCCCCCTCCTCAAAAATCTCCGGGGGTTGCCTATCAACCTCTCTATCAAGCAAAAACTCCTCACTACTGGCTTCGAAGCTCTCCATCACCTTGCCCCCTCCTGCCTCACCTCCCTTCTCTTCTTCTCCATCCCAGCCCGCTCACTCTGTTCCTCTTCCACTAACCTCCTCACTGTGCCTTGTTCTCACCTGTCCCGCTGTCGACCCATGTCCCATGTCCTACCTCTGGCCTGGAATGCCCTCACTCCTCAAATCCATTAAACAATTACACTTCCCCCCTTCAAGGCCCTACTGAAAGCTCACCTGCTCCAGGAAGCCTTCCCAGACTAAACCCCCCTCTTCCTTTGCTCTCCCCTCCTCCCCATTGCCCCGACTCACTCCCTTTGCTCTACCCACCCCCAGTCCCATAGCACGTGTGTATATATGCACATATTTCTAATTCTATTTATATTAATAATGTGCATATATCTATTTTATTTATCTCGATGCTGTCAAAACAAGTAAACAGGCATCAGTAGCATCGAGATAAATAAATGCCCTATTCTAGACTGTGAGCCTGTTGTGGGCAGGGATTGTCTCTATTTATTGCTTAATTGTACTTTCCAAGCACTTAGTACAGTGCTCTGCACACAGTAAGCACTCAGTAAATATGACTGAGTGAATGAATAGTGCAGTGCTCTGCACACAGTAATTGCTTAGTAAATATGAATGATCGATAGTGTTACGCTCCAGGTTAGGATTATCAGATTGAGTATGGTGCCCCACTCACATGGGGCTCACAGTTTAGGGCAAGCAAGAACAGGAATAAAACTAAAATCTCCATTTTACAGATAAAGGATTATATTTCTTTCCCCAGAGTATAAGGTATTTAATAAAGAACGCATTGACAAATAGTAATGATCATAGACTTGGAGTCGGAGTGGGGAACCCCAAACCTAAAACACAACCTAAAAAACTCAATTTAAGGTTTAATAATAGTTTCTTTTTAAATTGGGGATAAATTGAGTTACATTTTAAAAATTCAAAAAATTTATATGAAAGCTGCTCCCTCGCACTCTTGGACTCCTCCCTTGATGCCAAGAAAATCATCCGTGGTCCCGTCTTCCCTCCCACCATCGAGGTTCTATGTTCCAGGCACGCTCCATGCCCACCAGGTCAGGATAAAAGCTGCTCCCTCACTCTCTCAGACCCCTCCATTACCACAGAGAAGAGCCCTGTGCTAACTGCTGCCTTCCTTCCCGCCACTGAGATTCCCTGCTCCCTGCATGCTCCATGCTGGATCAGGGATAAAAACTGCTCCTGCTGCATCCAACAGTGTGCGGCCTCAACAAAACCCTGGGAAGACTGATGGTTACAAGTATGTCCTGAACTCCGAGTCCCAAGGAGCCTGAAATTCTGTTCTTTGAGCCACAGTACCTATGACTTTTGTTTTTATTTTGTGTATGTCTGGGTTGTGTTTTAATGGGCCCTCATTTCCACTTAATAATGTTGGTATTTGTTAAGCGCTTACTATGTGCAGAGCACTGTTCTAAGCGCTGGGGTAGACACAGGGTAATCAGGTTGTCCCACGTGGGGCTCACAGTCTTAATCCCCATTTTACAGATGAGGGAACTGAGGCACAGAGAAGTTAAGTGACTCGCCCACAGTCACACAGCTGACAAGTGGCAGAGCCGGGGTTCGAACCCATGACCTCTGACTCCAAAGCCCGTGCTCTTTCCACTAACCCATGCTGCTTCTCATGCTGCTTCTCACTTCTTCCACTCCCATGCTGCTTCTCATGCTGCTTCTCACTTCTTCCACTCCCTTTTGCATCACCCCCTCACTTGAATTTGCACCCTTTATTCACCCCTCCCTCAACTCCACATATACATAGCCATAATTTATTGATTTATATTGAGGTCTGTCTTCCCCTTTAGACTATAAGCTGATTGCAGGCAGGGAAGATGCCTACCAACTCTGTGATTCGGTACTCCCCCAGGGGCTTAGAACAGAGCTTTGCACACATTAAACGCTCAGTAAATACAACTTATGAATTGATTCCCAATGCATCTAGTTCCAATCCCTCCTCCTCCTCATACTCTTAGATTGTGTCCCCCACCAAGGGACAGGAACCATGCCTAATTCCCATCTCCTGATGTTTGGTACAATATTCTGCATACAATAACAACAAACCAAATATCTCTGGTTCTGTCTTATGGGAACAGGTTTGGTCCGAGCGACTTGCTCCCTTTATTCATCCTCCTTCCCAGCCCCACGGCACTTACAAACTTATCTGTAATTTATTTATTTCCATTAATTAATTAATTAATGTTGGTATTTGTTAAACGCTTACTATGTGCCGAGCACTGTTCTAAGTGCTGGAGGAGATACAAGGTAATCAGGTTGTCCCACGTGAGGCTCACGGTCTTAATCCCTATTTTACAGATGAGGGAACTGACGCACAGAGAAGTTAAGTGACTTGCCCAGAGTCACACAGCTGAAAAGTGGCAGATCCGGGATTCTAACCCATGACCTCCGACTCCAAAGCCCGTGCTCTTTCCACTGAGCCACGCTGCTTCTCCTGTCTGTCTCCCTGCTCTAGATTGTATGCTCGTTGTGGGCAGGGAATGTGTCTGTTATATTGTATTCTCCCAAGCGCTCAGTATAGTGCTCTGCCCACATTAAGTGCTCAAGGAATACAGCTGACTGACTGATTATTAGTAATACCACGATAATAGAGCAGAGAGATGGACCCACATCTGTAGGCTGTCGACTTGCTCCGATGCCAGGAGGAGACTCTCTGTTGGTTCCAATTCAATCCACAGGGCAAGGGCCTTGGACTTCAGTGGGGCTGATGAAAGAAGGGGAAAAAAGGGCCCTTTTTTCCTTCAAAAAACCTTGGAGGAGGTGGGCAGGCTGGTGAGAGACTCTAGCTACATCAAAGCAGCATCAGAAGCACCATGGCCTAGAGGTAGGAGCACGGGCTTGGGAGTCAGGGAACCTGGGTTCTAATCCCGCTCTGCCATTTGTCTGCTGGGTGACCTAAGGCAAGTCTCTTCACTTCTCTGTACCTCAGTTACCTCATCTGGAAAATGGGGATTAAGAATGCGAACTCCACGTGGGACAACCTGATTACCTTGTATCTACCAGTGTTTAGAACAGTGCCTGGCAAATAGTAAATGCTTAACAAATACCATCAATATTAATTATAATCATTATCAATGATGCTTCAGTGCTAGACACCGTGGCTGGCAACACTGCTTTGCTTTATGTTTAACATAAAAGAACTGTGAGTAAAGGGGATTTTTTAAGGAGATTACTTTTAAAATGGATCATTTTATGGATACTTTTAAAATGGATCATTCTCGGTCTCCTACGCTGGAGCCTCCTCCCCCTCCCATCCTTTAACTGTTGGAGTTCCTCAAGGGTCAGTTCTTGGCCCTCTTCTGTTCTCCATTTACACTCACTCCCTCGGTGAACTCATCCGCTCTCACGGCTTTGACTACCATCTCTACGCAGATGACACGCAGATCTACATCTCCGCCCCTGTCCTCTCCCCCTCCCTTCAGGCTCGCATCTCCTCCTGCCTCCAGGACGTCTCCACCTGGATGTCGGCCCGCCACCTAAAACTCAACATGAGCAAGACTGAGCTCCTCATCTTCCCTCCCAAACCCGGTCCTCTCCCAGACTTCTCTATCACCGTGGATGGCACGACCATCCTTCCCGTCCCGCAGGCCCGCAATCTTGGTGTCATCCTTGACTCGTCCCTCTCGTTCACCCCACACATCCTATCCGTTACCAAGACCTGCCGGTTTCACCTCTACAATATCGCCAAGATCCGCCCTTTCCTCTCCACCCAAACGGTTACCTTACTATTACGGGCTCTCGTTATATGCCGGCTAGACTACTGTGTCAGCCTTCTCTCTGACCTCCCTTCCTCCTCTCTCGCCCCGCTCCGGTCTATTCTTCACTCCGCTGCCCGGCTCATCTTCCCGCAGAAACGATCTGGGCCTGTCACTCCCCTTCTTAAACAACTCCAGTGGTTGCCTATCGACCTCCGCTCCAAACAAAAACTCCTCACTCTAGGCTTCAAGGCTCTCCATCACCTTGCCCCTTCCTACCTCTCCTCCCTTCTCTCTTTCTACCGCCCACCCCGCACGCTCCGCTCCTCCGCCGCCCACCTCCTCACCGTCCCTCGGTCTCGCCTATCCCGCCGTCGACCCCTGGGTCACGTCCTCCCGCGGTCCTGGAACGCCCTCCCTCCTCACCTCCGCCAAACTGATTCTCTTTCCCTCTTCAAAACCCTACTTAAAAATCACCTCCTCCAAGAGGCGTTCCCAAACTGAGCTCCTCGTCCCCCTCTACTCCCTCTGCCATCCCCCCTTTACCTCTCCGCAGCTAAAGCCTCATTTTCCCCTTTTCCCTCTGCTCCTCCACCTCTCCCTTTCCTTCCCCACAGCACTGTACTTGTCCGCTCAACTGTATATATTTTCGTTACCCTATTTATTTTGTTAATGAATTGTACATCGCCTTGATTCTATTTAGTTGCCATTGTTTTTACGAGATGTTCTTCCCCTTGACGCTGTTTAGTGCCATTGTTCTTGTCTGTCCGTCTCCCCCGATTAGACTGTAAGCCCGTCAAACGGCAGGGACCGTCTCTATCTGTTGCCGACTTGTTCATCCCAAGCGCTTAGTACAGTGCTCTGCACATAGTAAGCGCTCAATTAATACTATTGAAAATGGAGTGATGCTCAAATCTTTCAACAGGATCACCTAAGCTTTCAGATTGAGATAAAAAAGTGCCCAAATAAACTTTAAAAAGACTCTTCCCACCAGTGCATGGTCATGTATAGTTGAAATATATATTTACTTCCTTCTCACAATACGTAGCCTTCCAGTTAATGGAAAAGGTGGGGCAATGAGACCTGCCAAGGTAAGGAAAAGTTTACATTGTTCCACCTTTGCGTCTTAATTTTTAAAGGCTTTGGTTTTTCCCTTTGATTAAATAAAATGATGATTCATTTGACAACTCCCTTTCCATAAATGGCCCTAACAAACTTTAGGGTTGGTTGCAAGAGAGCATGTTCATAGCTGAGAAATTCAACAATATTCAAAATAGATGCTAGCTATAAAAGTCTCTGGAATGGCATGCCAGGAAGAACAATAAAAGAGGTGAATGAAAATATGAACATTGATGTGTTTTTTTGAGATAAAGAGAAGGGTGACACCTATTTCTTGGTTAAACGTTAAAAAGGAACAAGGAAAGGTGCTATATTCCTCCTGGAAAAGGATGGAGGAAAAGGAGACTGGTGAAATCTACCACCTTCACAAATTAACCGAGGTCAATAAAAAATTGATCATCACTGAAAGTGTGACTACTTTAGAGCTCTGAAGAAAGTGAGTCATTCATGCAGGGATAACTTAATATAACTAGGAGTAGACTTTTTTTTCTCTTAAATTTATAGCATAATACCCTCTGATTAGAATTTTTTAAATCCATAAGCAAGTGATTTGGGAATATTACTATTCTTTTGATAAGTTTTTTTTAAAATTAAGACAATTTTTTTAAACAATACTGTTTTACATGCACAAAAAGATAAGCCACTTTCCATTTAACCAAGTTACTTCTGAAATTTGAATTCCTATTTAATATTTAACAACCTATCTCCGTTGATAAGGTTACCAAGATAACCATTTTTACAATGGAAATGACAAATATCTCTTTTATTCTCTCTCTTCATCCAGTTAGCAGTGGTATTTATTGAGTTTTTACCCTTTGAGAAGCACTATACTAAGCACTGGGATAAATACAAGTTTGACAAGTCAGATGTGGCCTTAAATGTATTTTGATTTTGGTCAGGATTATTACTAAGTAAAACTGTGCCCCAAATGTGTAACTTTATTAACCCTTTCTCCCCCAATTGACACCTTCTGGAGCCAAAGTTTTTGATGCCGGGTAGACACCCAATGGTCTCCAGAGACCATTCATTCATTCAATAGTATTTATTGAGTGCTTACTACATGCAGGGCACTGTACTAAGCGCTTGGAATGAAGAAGTCTGCAACAGAGACAGTCCCTGCCGTTTGACGGGCTTACAGTCTAATCGGGGGAGACAGACAGACAAGAACAATGACAATAAATAGAGTCGAGGGGAAGAACATCTCGTAAAAACAATGGCAACTAAATAGAATCAAGGCGATGTACATTTCATTAACAAAATAAATAGGGTAATGAAATAAATAGGGTAATGAAAAGTCCAGTGGCTACTCTCGATGATATGAGACATGGTGGCTGTCCTCTCTCAAGTGCTTAGTAGAGAGTTCCGCACACAGTAAAAGTGCTCAGGAAATACCACTGATTGACTGGAGGTACATGATGTTACAAGCCTGGCATTCAGGTTAACATAATGAAGTCAGATGCACCATCTCACTTAACTCTGCTGAGTTCACCCAAAACTACAGTGATTCTCCAGTACGCCCACCCCACTCTTCTGTATTTCATTTATTCATTCATTCAATCGTATTTATTGAGCACTTACTGTGTTCAAATCACTGTACTAAGTGCTTGGGAGAGTACAATATAGTAATTAACAAACATTACCTGCCTGCAATGAGCTTACAGTTTAGTGAGGAAGACAGACATTAATATTCCTACAGAAACGCTCTGGGCATGTCACTCCCCTCCTCAAAAACCTCCAGTGGTTGCCGATCAACCTTCACACGAAACAAAAACTCCTCACTCTTGGCGTCAAAGCTCTCTGTCACCTTGCCCCCTCCAACCTCACCTCCCTTCTCTCCTTCTACTGCCCACCCCGTACACTCTGCTCCTCTGCCGCTCAACTCCTCACGGTCCCCTGTTCACACCTATCCTGCCGTCGACCCCTGGCCTACATCTTACCGCTGTCCTGCAATGCCCTCCCTCCTTACATCTGCCAAATTAACTCTCTTCCCCTCTTCAAAGCCCTACTGAGAGCTCACCTCCTCCAAGAGGCCTTCCCAGACTGAGCCCCCTTTTCCTCTGCTCTCTCCCTGCCCCTCCCTTCTCCCACCCTCTGCTCTTCCCCCTTCCCCTCCCCTCAGCACTGTGCTCATTTGTATATATTATTTATTACCCTATTTATTTTGTTAATGAGGTGTATATCTTCTTGATTCTATTTATCTTGATGATGTTGTCTTGTTTTGTTTTGTTCTGTTTTGCTTTGCTGTCTCCCCGTTTAGACTGTGAGCCCATCACTGGGCAGGGATTGTCTCTATCTGTTGCCAAATTGTACATACATTCCAAGCGCTTGGTACAGTGCTCTGCACATAGTAAGTGCTCAATAAATAGTATTGAATGAATGAATAATATATATATCCCCCTTCCAGGACCTTGCTAGTCCAGCTGCCAGGTTGGGATCATGCAACTCGACAGAACTCGGCCACGAAGGAAGGAAACCCAAGCACTTAAGCTCCTCAGGCCACTTAAACATTTACACCATGGCGTGTAAATCCAGAATCAGCATTGCCTAGTGGATAGAGCAAGGGCCTGGAGTCAGAAGGACCTGGGTTCTAATCCCCTCCCTGCCACTTGTCTGCTGTGTGACTTGGGCAACTCACTTAACTTTTCTGTGCCTCAGTTCCCTCATTTGTAAAATGGAGATTAAGACTCTGAGCCCTATGTGGGGCAAGGACTGTGTCCAACCTGATTATCTACCCTAGTGCTTAGAATCGTGCCAGGCACATAGTAAGCGCTTAACAAATACCAGTTATCATTATTACACTGTCCTCTTTGGAAGTACATATATATTTTATTGCTTTCTCTTATCTGTAATTGTATTCTCTTATCTCTTACCTGGTAAACTCCTGGTAGGTAGGGATTTTATCTACTGTGTCTATTCTACTCTTCCAATTGTACTGTTCTTTACCCAGAAGGAACTCACTAATTATTAATGATTGATTAATGTTTGATGGTAAAATGCTGGTCTTGATGGTGATTCATGTCCTAACCCTCAAGAGACGTGACCCAGTAGAAAGAGCTCGGGCCTGGGTGTCAGAGGACAGGGTTTCTTATCCCAGTTCTGCCATATGTCTGCTGCATGTCCTTGGGCAAATCACTTAGCTTCTCTGGGCCTCAGTTGCCTCATTTGTAAAATGGGGATTAAGACTGTGAGCCCCAGGACATGAACTGCGTACAATCTGATTAGTTTGTATCTACCACAGCGCTTAATACAGAGCCTGGTACATAGTAAGTGTTTAACAAAAGCCATAAAAAAGTAGAATATATCAACAGAATTTACTGAGGGCTTACGTTGTGCAGAGTCCTGTTCTTGAGTACAACAGAGTCAGTAGACATGATCCCTGCCCAAATAAATTTACAGTTTAGAGGGTAAGACAGACATTCATGTGAATAAATTACTAGCTACCCTTCTTGGAAGAAATAAAGACCTGGGGAAATGGGTTTTTTAACATGAACTTAAAGTGGTAATATTTTAAAAACTAACCTTTTTTTTAAATTTTTTCACACTTCACATCATCACCAAGTAATATTAACCAATATTTATAGCATAATGCTAAGAATTTGATAAAATATTAATAAAAAGTTGTGGTTGGTCCTCCAAAAGATCATAATCATGATAATAATAATAATGGTATTTATTAAGTGCTTAATATGTGCCAAGCACTGTTTTAAGTGCTGGGGTAGGTACAAGGTAATTAGATTGTCCCCCATGGGGCCCACAGTCTTAATCCCCATTTTACAGATGAGGTAACTGAGGCACAGAGAAGTGAAGTGACTTGCCCAAAGTAACACAGCTGATAATTATAATGGCATTTAAGCACTTTCTATGAGCCAAGCACTGTTCTAAGCACTGGGGTAGATACAAGGTAATCAGGTTGTCCAACATGGGGCTTACGTGAGGCAATGTGGAGGTAACTGAGGCACAGAGAAGTTAAGTGACTTGCCCAAAGTCACACAGCTGACAAGTGGTGGAGCCGGGATTAGAACCCGACCTCTGATTCCCAAACCCATGCTTTCCCCACTAAGCCATGCTACTTCTCCTTTTATCTGTAACAAATCTTTCTATTACTATCTCTAACATTTTGTAGCTGAATATGGAAAGTAAAGAATCAGAAATACCTTGAGATCCTGTTGCCAATTCTTGCCTGGGGTTTTAACTACGTAGAAAGTCTAAAGTGAGAGCCTACCTTCCTAACAGTTATCAATTAGAAAGCTATGACTGGGCAGCCATGCTTTGCTCTCTTACTTCAATCCTTCCCTTTTTTACCTTTCTTTTCATCTATAATCGAAACTGAGCAGCAACCCCTGCAACTATTGGGCTTTTCCCAACCTAACTAAAAAGAGATATGTGAGTGCCTTTAATGTTCTCCTCTGCAGAAAATTCAGAGCAATATAATCGGTGCCATTACCTTATTATGAAATTATATCACGCGGGCATTATCTCTTTCAGTACCATGAAGTGATGGTACCCACAAAAGATAACAGCAGCTGTGTTTTACTATGTTTGCATTTTTGTTAGGGAAGTAAATAGGTTTTTCTTCCCTTCTGAATAGGAGGAGTTCTCTTCCTACGCCCTGGAAATTACTGCAAGAAATCTTTGAACAAGAGGACATTTCAAATGGCGTAAGTACAGAATCCTTTTACTCGCTTCTATTAGTACTTTTATGCAAAATGTACATTGTTTTCCCTGGGGATCAGCGAGAAAGGCACAACAAATAAAGCAGGACTTGGACATCAGCAGCATGCTCAATTAGGATTACAAAACCATTATATGGGGAAAAAGTATGATTCACTACCTCTCTTTATCCCATATAATGCCTTGAATTATTTTCCTGAAAGGCTTTCACATTCTTTACCTCATTTTGTCTCCTTCCTCTTTGTGAGGTAGAGAAAAACATTATCTTGCCTTTACGGATGAGGAAACTGAATTCTAGAAATGTTAAGGAACTTTCCCAAGGGCAGCCAAAAGATCAGTAACAGAGCCAAGAAGTGTCTGCTGATTCTGTTCAACTGTACTCTCCAAAGTGCTTAGTACAGCGCTCAGTGCATAGTACGCCCTCAATAAACACCACTGATTGATTGGCTGACTCACTAGACTAAAGGTCCTTTGGTTCCCAGGCCCTGTGATCTTCCACTATGCCTTGTTTAATGAAAGGTCCATCCAAATTGTCCAACTGAACTAAAATTAGGAATTACCTATTAGCTGTTGAATTACAAAGTAGTATTTGTCCCTTATCAAGAGAGGTAATATGGTGGTTATTCTTCTCCAACAGGTAAATAATATGTCTTGCCTATTATCATATTCATTGTTTTCATCTGAAGTGCATCAAGCTGAAGCCTTTTAAAACGATCTGGTTCAAAGTGTTTCCTGTTTTCTCATTTCTCACTACAAGAAGATCAATCAAAACCAATGAGGTTAAGTGTGAACATAAATACACATTATATTACATGGATGTTGATTATATAAATCTATATCTCTAGCCCTGATCTCTCTCTCTCTCTCTGCAGTCTCGCATTTCCTCCTGCCTTCAAGGTATCTCTACCTGGATATCCTGCTGTCACCTCAAACTCCAGATTTCCAAAACAGAACTCCTTCATCTTGCCACCCAAACCCTGCCTTCTCCTGATGGTCCCATCCCTGTAGACAGCACCACCATCCGTCCCGTATCACAAGCCTGTAACCTTGATCTTACCTTTGACTCGTCTCTCTCTCATTCAACCCACATATTCAGTTTATCACTAAATCTTCTTTGTTCAACCTTCACACCATTGCTAATATCCTCCCTTTCCCCTCCATACAAATTTCTACCATGTTAATCCAAGCACTAATCCTATTCCACCTCAATTACTGTATCAGCCTCCTTGCTGACCTTCCAGCCTCCCGTCTCCCCTAATTCCCCCATACCACATTCTGTTGCCCAAATCATTTCTCTACAAAAACGTTCAGTCCATGTCTCCCCACTCCTCAAAAATCAGCAGTGCTTGCCCATCCATCTCCACAACTAAACTGAAACTCCTTACCTACCTCACCTCGCTACTGCCCTACTACAACCCAGCACCTACACTTCGCGCCTCTAATGCCAACCTTCCCACAGCACCTCGATCTCTTCTACCTTGCCAACGACCTCACGCCCACATCCTGGCTCTGGCCTTGCTCACCCTCCCTCTTCTTATCCAATAAACAATTACTCTCCCCACCTTCAAAGCTTTATTGAAAGGACATCTCCTCTAGGAGCGTGGCTCAGTGGAAAGAGCCTGGGCTTGGGAGTCAGAGGTCATGGGTTCGACTCCCGGATCTTCCACTTTTCAGCTGTGTGACTGTGGGCAAGTCACTTCACTTCTCTGTGCCTCAGTTACCTCATCTGTAAAATGGATATTAACTGTGAGCCTCACGTGGGACAAGCTGATGACCCTGTATCTCCCCCAGCGCTCAGAACAGTGCTCTGCACATAGTAAGCGCTTAACAAATACCAACATTATTATTATTAGGAGGCCTTCCCTAAGCCCTCATTTCCTCTTCTCCCACTCGCTTCACCCTGATTTGCTCCCTTTATTCACCCCCCTCCCTCTCCAAAGTACTTATGTAGATATCCATAATTTATTTAAAGTACTGTCTGTCTTCCCTTCTAGACTGTATGTCCATTGTGGGCAGGGAATGTGTCTACCAACTCTGTTACTTGTTATACTGTACTCTCTAAAAAACTTACTACAGTGCTTTGCACACAATAAGCACTCAATAAATACCAACTGATTGTTGTAACAAATGTATTAGGAATGAACAGTATTTCCCAGAGAAGATAATAAAAGTATATTCAGGTTTACAAATTCAAGCCATTCTTCATTAGCTATGAGGATAATTGTGTAATTTAGATTTTCAAATGAACATGTTTGAATAAAATGACACCTTCCTGCAAGGTGTAAGTTTCATTCATTCACTCAATTATATTTATTGAGTGCTTACTGTGTGTAAAGCACTGTATTGAACTCTTGAAGGTCATGGGTTCTAAACCCGGCTCCTCCCCTTGTCTGCTGCGTGGCCTTGGGCAGGTCACTTCACTTCTCTGTGCCTCAGTTCCCCCATCTGTAAAATGGGGATTGAGAGAGTGAGACTGTGAGTCCCACGACAGGGACAGTGTCCAACCTGATTAGCTTGTATCTATCCCAGCGCTGAGTACAGGCCTGGTACGTAGGAAGGACTTAACAAATACCACTATTATTATTATTATTACAATATAATAGACACATTCCCTGCCCACAAGAAGCTCACAGTCTCGAGGTTCAACGGATTTTCCTCACTTTTCAGTATCATGTTAAGACATCTTGCATCTTTACATTCAATCCTCCAGCCACAGCTCTCTATTAACTTTAGTTTTTCTTTTGTGTACTGTGTATTTGTCCTCATCCCTTATGCTGCTTTAATGATTTAGCATTTCATGATTCTCAACATGACTGTTTCTCGACCTATTCTTCCCGAACTGTCAAAGCCCCTTCATTCATAGATTGGGAGCCTGAACCCTCCAGGGAAAAGGTCCTCTGTCTAATTCCCACCCATATATTCTTTCCCAGAGTTTAGCACTGTGCCATTGGCACACTGTAAACACCTGACAAATTCTATTACTCCTCCTACACTAGAGTTCGAGTTAGACTATGTATTTCTGCCCTCCAGGAGTATGCGATCTAGCATGGGACATGGATACCAATTAAGATAGGAGAGGAAAGACAATGAAAAGATGAAAATGTGCATGAACAAGTGCTTAAACAACAGAGGGCAATTTTCTATGATATTTGTTAAGTGCTTTTCTTTCATTCATTCACTCAATAGTATTTATTGAGAGCTTATTATGTGGAAAGCACTGTACTAAGATCTTGAAAATAAAGAGAGACAATCTCTGCCCACACCAATTTACAATCTAGGCAGACATCAAAACAAGTAAACAGGCATCAATGTAAGTAAATAGAATTATAGATATATACACATCAAAACAAGTAAACAGGCATTAATCTAAATAAATAGAATTATAGATATGTACATATTTATACAAGTTCTGTGAGTGGAGTGGGGGTGGAGCATAGGGAGAGAGTAGGGGCGATGGGGAGGGGAGAGAGAGCTGAGGAAATATGGGTTTAGTCTGGGAAGGCCTCTTGGAGGAAGTGAGCCTTCAGTAGGGCTTTGAAAGGGGGAAGTGTGATTGTTTAGCAGATTTTAGGAGGGAGGGCAGTCCAGGCCAAAGGTAGGATGTGGGCCAGGGGTTGACAGCTTACTATACACCATATTCTATACTAGGCACTGAGGCAGATGCAAGCAAAACAGGTTGGACACAGTCCATGTCCTACATGGGGCTCACAGTCTTCATCCCCATTTTAGAGATCGAGGCACAGACAAGTTAAGTGATTTACCCATGGTCTCACAGCAGACATGTGGCAGAGCTGAGATCAGAACTCAAGTCCTCTGATTCCCAGGCCTGGGCTCTTTCCACTAGACCACACTACTTCAGATCTGTATATGGGAATTCTATGTGTACAGAAGTGTTGCGGATGGTTGTTAGCCCCTAGTCACTCAAACGTATTTATTGAGTGCTTATTGTGTGTAAAACACTATACTAATTGCTATGTGTGGAAGCTATACCACAGAGCCTGAATACAAGTGCTGCCCATAACACTCCTCCTGCTCCAAACTGGAACAGAGACTTCAACATCCACATGGACGTACCCGATGACTCCTCTGCCTCCTGCCCCCTATTACTACTTGACTCTGCCAACTTCCTGCTCCGTGACATCTCGCCCACTCACCAACTTGCTCACACCCTTGATCGCATCATCTCTAACCGCTGTACTATGTCCACCCTCAGCAACTCTGAAATCCCGCTCCCTGACCATAACCTTCTCATCTACCTCCTCTCTCACTCCCTCTCCCTGTAAATCTGTATTACTCCTCCACGGAGACCTCCGCTCTCTCAACCCCATCCATTTCTCTCAGCACATCACACCCCAACTTGCCTCCCTATCCAGTCTACCCACTCTTGATGACCAAATTGATGTTCTCAACTCCACCTTCTCTACTCAAGTTGTTCTCTTACCACTAAGTCACAGCCCTGGATCACCGCCCCTGTCCGCTTCCTTCGCTCTTACGCTTGAGCTGCTGACTGCTGCTGGTGGAAGTCTAAACACCAGGACAACCGCGTTCACTTTAACTTTACCCTTTTTTGCTTCAACTGCACTCTCTCCTCTGCCAGGCAAAACTATTTCTTTTCCCTTATTGACACCCATGCCCATCACCCCAGTCAGCTGATCCGGACATTTAACTTCCTCCTCAGGCCCCCTGTTCCTCCCCCTCCCCCATGCCTCACCCCCATTGATTTGGCCACCTACTTCATTAGGAAAATTAACATCATCAGGTCTGAGTTCCCCAAAGTCACCTCTCCCCCATCTCCTGACCCCCTCTTCTACTTTGCCATCCTTCCCAGCAGTATCTTCGGAGGAGATCTCCTCCCTCCTCTCAAGTGCCATCCCCTCCACCTGGGCTTCTGATCCCATTCCCTCTCACCTTATGAAAACTCTCATCCCTTCCCTCCTCCCCTTCTTAATTTCCATCTTCAACCGCTCATTCTCCAACGGCTTCTTCCCCTCTGCCTTCAAACATGCCCATGTCTCCCCCATCCTAAAAAAACCTCCCTTGACCCCACTGCCCCGTCCCGTTATCACCCCATCTCCCTCCTACCCTTCCTTTCCAAACTCCGAGAGCGAATCGTCTACACTCGATGCCTTGAATTCCTCTCCTCCAACTCTCTCCTGGACCCCCTCCAATCTGGCTTCTGTTCCCTCCACTCCATCGAAACTGCCTTCTCAAAGGTCTCCATCCCCTGGCCCCCTCCTACCTCACCTCCCTTCTCTCCTCCTCCAGCCCAGCTCGCACACTCCGCTCCTCTGCCGCCGCTAACCTCCTCACTGTGCCTTCTTCTCGCCTGTCCCGTTGTCAACCCCTGGCCCTCGTCCTACCTCTGGCCTGGAATGCCCTCCCTCCTCACATCCGCCAAACTAGTACACTTCCCCCTTTCAAAGCCTTACTGAAAGCTAACCTCCTCCAGGAGGCCTTCCTAGACTGAACCTCCCTTTTCCTCTGCTCCTCCTCCCCTCCCCATCACCTCCCTCCCTCCCTCTGCTCTACCCCCTCCACGCCCCACAGTAGTTGTGTATATATGTACATATTTATTATTCTTTTTATTTTATTAATGTTGTATATATATCTATAATTCTATTAATTTATATTGCTGCTACTGATGCCTTTCTACTTGCTTTGCTTTGTTTTGTTGTCTGTCTCCCCCATTCTAGATTCTGAGCCCATTGTTGGGTAGGGATTGTTTCTATTTGTTGCCGAGTTGTACTTTCCAAGCACTCAGTACAGTGCTCTGCACACAGGAAGCGCTCAATAAATATGAGTGAATGAATGAACCATTCCGCTTTCAGTCTCCTGTCACTTTATTCCGGGAATGCCACTAGTTTTTTCTTGTGAGCTCTTCCTTGGGGCTACAGGATCACCTGGCCCCAAAGGGAATGTGCACTAAGTGGTCATGTCTCTCTCCTAGGCCATCACCTGATGAGAAAGACTACAGAGGTGTGTCCAAGGAGGCCTCAGAGCTCGCAGCCTCCTCACTGGACTTGAAGGGGGTGGTGAGAGGTGCTCCTCGGGGTCGACCCTTGCATTAGCAATCAATCAACACCATTTATTGAATGCTTATTGGATGCAGGTCATTGAACTAAGCACTTGGGGGAGTACGGTGGGTCGCCACACTCCCCAACCCATAAGGAAGTAGCAGCGAGCTAGTTACTCAACCAGCCAAAGTTTGGCTCCCAGCCACATTCTGGGTCTTCCTGCTACAAGAAATCTCATGATCTACTTGGCACGGAAGTAGCCACAGTGGCCAAAGGGTGCAGGGTGAGGCCAAAGCTGTCTTGGCTGCTTCCAGGCGAGGAGCTCCTGTCCTCCCTCACCTCGATGGCAGCAACAGGGGAGTACGGTGACTCAGGACAATTTCGAGAGAGACGCACTCAAAATGGTGGAACCCACTCTTGAGTGGAAAGTGTGGACCTGTGGTCCCTGGACCCAGATCCAGTCAATCGTATTTATCGAGCTCTTACTGTCTGCAGAGCAATGTATTAAGCGCTTGGGAGAGTACATAGGTCCAAGTGAGGCGGGGGTTGGAATGGGATGTCTGGAACCAATGAGAGCAGTCAAGCAGGCATCCCGGTGGAGGTCACAGAGTCGCTGGAAAAGGCCACTGTCAAATACTGCCTTATTTTGTTTTTTCTTCCGACAACTGTAGGGTTGCTCAGAGAGGTGCTCTGCACACAGGAGGTGCTCGGTGAATACCACACTGACTGATGGATGGATGGATACCTACCCCCCCGAAACTGATACTGTCCAGGGACTCTCTGCTTGGTTTTATGCAAATTTTAGTAAAACTACACAGAAGATGCTGGAAACATCAGAGACACTAAGTTGATATAACACATATTCACCTACAGAATAAATGGAGAAGTCAGTAAAACAGAATAAAACCCCATGCCCAAAGTATAAATTTTTGCGGATGGCGGACTCATTTTCTCTCTCTTTTTTTCAGCAAGAAATTAAGTCAAATCCACACTCTATGAAGCAAAAACGCTTTGCAGTGGTTCCGCCTAAAATTTCCACAACTTGTGCCAAGATAACTTATCCAGTGTGCTATTAAAATATCCTTTGATAATGATGCTGTGCTGCTATTTTTAATATCAATTCCTCAGCCAAAGGACACTTTATCACATAGTACAAGCTACTCCTGATGCTAATGGAAAGACATCCAGATGTTCAACTATCTTATAATGGCTTATTATATAATTCACATCGCTACTTCATAGGAGCCACGTCCAGTTCTCATGACTCTTTGTGAATCTTCTGACCTTCCAGAAAGGCCATTAGAAAACATTCTGACTCCCATTCCTTCACATAAATTCAGTGTTAAAACCATTTTTTTGCAGCCTTCCCTATTGTACTCAGTTTCTCGTGGTTCAATTCAAACATATTTTTTTCACTCACTCCTCTAGACTGTACGTTCATTACGGGCAGGGAGCATAACTGCTAATTCTGTTGTATTCTACTCTCCCAAGTGCTTAGTACAATGCTCTTCACATACTAAATGCTAAATAAATGCCACTGATTGATAACTCCAATCAATTCTTAAGTTAGACTCACCATTCCAGCATTACCTAATTCTCACCCTTTCAGGGACCTGGGTAGCGAAGAGAAATACTGGATAAGGATCACTAATTACTGGATTCATTCATTCATTCAATCATATTTACTGAACATTTACTGTGTGCAGAGCACTGTACTTCGCGCTTGGAAAGTACAACTTGGCAATCCCTACCCAACAATGGGCTCACCTGGCCTAGTGGATAAAGCACGGGCCTAGGAGCCAGAGAACCTGGGCTCTAATCCTGCCTCCACTGCTTGTTGGCTGTGTGACCTTAGGAAGGTCATTAACCTGCTCTGTGCCTCAGTTTCCTTCATCAGCAAAATAGGGACTCATTCATTCAATCATGTTTATTGGGTGCTTACTGTGTGCAGAGCCCTGCTAGCGCTTGGGAGAGTACAATATAATAAACAGACATATCTCCTACCCACAGTGAGTTTACAGTCTAGAGGGGAAGACAGACATTAATATACATTAATAAATGACAGCTATGTACATAAGTGCTGTGGGACTGTGAGGGGGAGGAACAAAGGGACCAGGTTGGGCGACGCAGAGAGGAGTGGGAGAAGAGGAAAGAATGGCTTAGTGAGGGAAGGCCTCTTGGAGGAGATATGCTTTCATTAAGGCTTTGAAGGTGGGGAGAGTCATTGTCTGTTGGATTTGAGAAGGGAGAGTGTTCCAGGCCAGAGGGAGGACGTGGGTGAGGTGTCGGTGGCGAGATAGATGAGATCGGAGTACGGTGAGAAGGTTAACATGAGAAAAGCCAAGTGTGCAGGCCTGTTCTCTCTGCTGCTTAAGACTGTGAGCCCCATGTGAGACAGGAACTGTATCTGGACTGATTTACTTGCATTTACCTTAATACTTAGAGCAGTGCTCGAGACATTGTAAGTGCTGAAAAAATACCATTAAAAAATCCTAGATAGTTATTTCTGCCCATACCCTTAACTTGTACTTAGAGTACTACAAGGTGGCTTAGTGGAAAGAGCCTGAGTTGGTAGTCAAAAAAAATTGGGTTCTAACCCCAACTCTGCTATTGGCCTGCTGTGTGACCTTAGGCAGGTCCAAACTACTCTGACCCTCACATTTCTCACCTGAAAAGAGTAATAGTATACCTGCTCTTTCTGCCTTTTAGAATGGGAGTCCCATGTAGCAATGTGGGAAGTAACATGCTAGTGGAAAAAGCACAGGCTTGGGAGTTAGAGGACCTGGGTTCTAATCCCAGCTCTGCCATTTGTCTGCTGTGGGACATTGGGCAATTCATTTAATTCCTCTGAGCCTCAGTTATCTCAACTCTAAAATGGTGAATAAATCCTTTTCCCTCTGACTTAGACTGTGAGCCCCATGTTGGGACAGGGACTGTGTCTGTGTCCAACCTGATTATCCTGTATCTACCCCAGGGCTTATCAGTGCTTGACGCATAGTAAGTACTTAACAAATACATTTAAAACACAACAGAAAAAAGGAACTGTATGTGACCTGTTCATCTTGGCACATTGTAACATGTTAATCAACATCATACTATCCTAAGACCAGTTATGATCAATTCAAGGCTAAATCTGAAGGATTTGGCTAAAACTGGACTGGTAATGCAAATGGAAATTTATTTTTTACACTCTAAAGAATTTTGAAATTGTTCAGTATAAAACAAATAAACATCCTCACTTTCCACAGCCAAAAAATTAGTCCTGCTTACATTTTAACTTAGCATTTAGTATCCACTGCACACAGGAGGTCTCCATAAATATCGCTATTACTACTATCAATCGATCAATTGTATTTATTCAGAGTTTACCATGTGCAGGGATCTGTACTAAGTGCTTGGGAGACTACAATATAACAGAGTTGGAAGACACATTCCCTGCCCAAAATGAGCTTACGGTTTAACTACAGTAATAATAATAATAATGATGGTATTTGTTAAGTGCTTACTATGTGCAAAGCACTGTTCTACGTGCTGAGGGGGATACAAGGTGATCAGGTTGTCCTACGTGGGGCTCACAGTCTTAATCTACCTTTCATCCATGACCTTTTCCTCTCTCGCTCTCTCCTCCTCCTCGCCCTTTCGGAAACGTGGCTCTCTCCCGAGGACACGGTCTCCGCTGCCCCTCTCTCCGGCGGTGGCCTCTCCTTCTCCCACTCCCCCAGACTCACCGGTAAGGGAGGAGGCGTCGGCTTCCTCCTCTCGCCCCGTTGCCGCTTCCGTACTATCCCTCCTCCCCCCTCCCTCTCCTTCCCCTCCTTCGAAGCCCATATCATTCGCCTCTACCAGCCACTCCAGTTACCTGTCGCCGTCATCTACCGCCCTCCCGGTCCCATCTCCGACTTCTTCAACCACCTTGACCCCTTTCTCACCTTCCTTCTCTCCTTCTCTCTGCCCACTCTGATCCTCGGAGACTTCGACATCCATATGGATGTACCCGACGACTCCTCTGCCGCCCGCCTGCTATCCCTCCTCGACTCTGCCGACCTCCTCCTCCACCGTACCGCGCCCACTCACCGACTCGGTCACACCCTCGATCTCGTCATCTCCTACCGCTGCACTGTCTCCTCCCTCACCGACTCTGAAATCCCTCTCTCTGACCATAACCTTCTCACCTGCCTCATCTCTCACACTCCCTCCCCCTGCAAATCTTCGCTACTGCCCCACAGAGACCTCCGCTCTCTCGATCCCATCCGTCTTTCCAATAGCATCTCTCCTCACCTTGCCGCCCTGTCCTCTCTTCCCACTCTCGACGATCGGGTCTCCGCTCTCAACTCCACCCTCTCTACTCATCTCGACTCTCTCGCCCCCCTTTCCCTCCGCCGCTCTCGCTCCACTAACCCACAGCCCCGGATCACCTCCTCCGTCCGCCTCCTACGCTCCTATGCTCGAGCTGCCGAGCGCTGCTGGCCAAAGTCCAAGCACCGAGCCGACCTCACACACTTCAAATTTATCCTTTCCTACCTTAACTCTGCCCTCTCCTCCGCCAGGCAAAGCTTCTTCTCCTCCCTCATCGACACCCATGCCCGTCACCCCCGCTGATTGTTCCGGACCTTTAACTCTCTCCTTAGGTCCCCTGTTCCTCCCCCTCCCCCATCTCTCACCCCCAATGATCTGGCCACCTATTTCCTCACGAAAATCAACACGATCAGGTCTGAGCTCCCCAAAGTCACCCCTCCGCCTCTCCCCTCCCCCCACCAACCCCCTCCTGTACTTTCCCATCCTTCCCTGCAGTATCCTCAGAGGAGAGCTCCTCCCTCCTCGCAAGTGCCACCCCCTCCACCTGCGCCTCGGACCCCATTCCTTCCTCCTCTCTCGCCCCGCTCCAGTCTATTCTTCACTCCGCTGCCCGGCTCATCTTCCTGCAGAAACGATCTGGGCATGTCACTCCCCTTCTTAAACAACTCCAGTGGTTGCCCATCGACCTCCGCTCCAAACAAAAACTCCTCACTCTAGGCTTCAAGGCTCTACATCACCTTGCCCCTTCCTACCTCTCCTCCCTTCTCTCTTTCTACCACCCACCCTGCACACTCCGCTCCTCCGCCGCCCACCTCCTCACCGTCCCTCAGTCTCGCCTATCCCGCCGTCGACCCCTGGGTCACGTCCTCCCGCGGTCCTGGAACGCCCTCCCTCCTCACCTCCGCCAAACTGATTCTCTTTCCCTCTTCAAAACCCTACTTAAAACTCACCTCCTCCAAGAGGCGTCCCCAGACTGAGCTCCTCTTCTCCCTCTACTCCCTCTGCCAACCCCCCTTTACCTCTCCGCAGCTTAACCCTCTTTTTCCCCTTTTCCCTCTGCTCCTCCACCTCTCCCTTCCCATCCCCACAGCACTGTACTCGTCCGCTCAACTGTATATATTTTCGCTACCCTATTTATTTTGTTAATGAATTGTACATCGCCTTGATTCTATTTAGTCACCATTGTTTTTACGAGATGTTCTTCCCCTTGACTCTATTTATTGCCATTGTTCTTGTCTGTCCGTCTCCCCCGATTAGACCATAAGCCCGTCAAACGGCAGGGACCGTCTCTACCTGTTGCCGACTTGTTCATCCCAAGCGCTTAGTACAGTGCTCTGCACATAGTAAGCGCTCAATAAATACTATTGAATGAATGAATAATCCCCATTTTACAGATGAGGTAACTGAGGCACAGAGAAGTTAAGTGACTTGCCCAAAGTCACACAACTGACAAGCGGTGGAGCTGGGATTAGAACCCATGACCTCTGATTCCCAAACCTGTGCTCTTTCCATTGAGCCACTCTGCTTCTCTAGTATATACATAATGTATCTATTAGTAATAATAATAATTGAGGTATTTAAGTGCTTACTATGTGCCAGGCACTGAACTAAGCCCTGGGCTGGATACGAACAAATAGGGTTGGACACAGTCCCTGTCCCTCGTGGGGCTCACATTCTCAATCCCCACTTTACAGACGAGTAACTGAGGCCCAGAGAATTGATTTGACTTGTCTGAGGTCACACAGCAGACAAGGAGCAGAGCTGGGATTAGAACCCATGACTTTCTGACTCCTAGGTCCATGCCCTATCCACTATGCCATGATTATTATTCTCAGGAAGTAATGACTAATGGAACCCAGCCCCAAATACCTTTGGGCACACCTTGGGCCAGTTTGGGCAGATAATCATTTCTACACCAGTGGCTTCATGCTCAATGATATCAGTCTGGGGAGGTATGATCCATACCTAAATAAAACTTAGCTGGCATTGAAAATATTACGATGTACTTCGTGGTCAATCAATAAATGCTTCTGATGAATGGGGAGTGGCAAAACACAATCCTATCTATTGCAAATGTGTCTATTTGAGCATTCTTATCTATTGCATTATCCCTGATCTCTCTCCCTCCCAAGAAACAAGGGTCTGGAAGTCAGATGGATCTGGGTTCTAATTTTGCTTGGTGACCTTGGGCAAATCACTTCGCTTCTCTGTGACTTAGTTACCTCATCTGTAAAATGGGGATTAAGGCAGTGAGCCCCATTGACTGTGTCCAGCCTGATTAACTTGTATCTACTCCAACGCTTGGCACAGTTCCTGGCACATAATAAGCGCTTAACGAATATCATTAAAAAAAGGAAATCTGCATTTGCCCTGCATCCTGGACATGGATAAAACTGAAACCTTCATCTTCCTTCCTGAATCCTCTTCTCCACTTACCTTTCCTTTCACAGCGAACACCACCATCCTCCCTGTTCTTATGAAGTTGGAAGTATCCTGACTCCTCGCTGCTTCTCAGCTCTCATATTCAGCTTGCCAATACATTCTGCACCTTTTTTCTTTCTAGATCACCATCAGATATTGCATATTGTATAAGCCTCCCTGCCACTCGCCTCTTCCTTAGTCTACCTAACTCTGCTGCACAGCTCATTTTCCTAAGAGGTCAACCAATCAAATGAATTGAGCACTTACTGTGTGCAGAGCATTGTACTAAGCGCTTGGGAAATTAAAATATAACAATTGGTAAAAATATTCCCTGCCCACAACGAGCTTGCAGTCTAGAGGGAGAAACAGACATCAATTCAAATAAATAGCTATGGCTTATTATGGAGGGGGAACGCGTCTGCTAATTCTTACCTTGGGAGGAGTGAGATATAGTGGTAGAAGAGAACTGGTGAGTAAGATGAAAAATGCTAATGAAGCATTTCAAAACCAGTGGTCAGGAGTTTCCACTAAATGCAGGGGGAACAGGGTAAGAATTGGAGGATTCCGAATGACAATTATTGGTATTTATTGAGCACTTACTCTATGCAGACTACTGTACTAAGCAGTTGGGACAGTACAACACAACAGAATTAGCAGACAGGTTCCCTGCCCATAATGAACTTACAGTCTAGAGGGGGAGACAGACACTAATATGAATAAGTAATTTTTACCATATAAAGATCTGTAGCTAAGTGCTGTGGGGTTAGGTGTGAGATGAATATCGAATTATCCAAATGTCAGAGATCCAAGGGTATAGATGATGCAGAAAAATCCTCCTCTCCAGGTGGATCCAAGATCCACTGCTCCAGGCCCTGTTCATCCTGCAGCTGCCCTTAGCATTTGTGCTGTATTATACACTGGCTGGGAGAACATAGGCATATTCTCATTTATATTTACATAGTCTTTTTTGTACATTTGTCCTTCCATACTTCTGCTACCAACTGGAACATCGTTTCTTTCTGCACAGGGTAAGTGTTCAATAAATACCACTGATTGATTTTCTTCTTCCTCCTGAGACAATCAAACATCCCAGAAAAGGGATACCTTGTAGACCCTATGAAGTCATTGGCTTTTGCCCCAGTGATGAGCCCAGGATTTCCCGCCAACCACAGCAACAGGGCTTACAAAGGAGAAAACAGCTTCCAAGAATACGACTTTTCTGAAAGGTGGATATTTCAACTCACTTCCCTTCATATTCCAGAATTTATCATCTATATTTTAATTCATCACTTTCAGCAAGTGAAATCATCATTGTCAGTGACGCTCTCTTTTCATTTCTCCTCTCCTTTCTCCTATGTATTTCACAGATACCAAAACTGCAGGACGGAAAGAACAGGATGTTGACTTTGAAACCTGCAATTTTTTTTTAATGGTATTTATTAAGCATTGAACTAAGCTGTATGAACCCCTGGAGTTGCATAGAAGATGATCAGATTGGACACAGTCCATGTCCCACGTGGGGCTCAGAGTCTTAATCCCCATTTTAGAGATGAGGTAACCGAGGCCCAGATAAATTAAGTGACTCGCCCAAGGTCATATAGCTGACACATGGCAGAGCTGGGATTAGAACCCAAGTCTTTCTACCTCCCAGGTCTGTGCTCTATTCACTAGGCTACACTGCTCATGCTTTCTAAAGCACTTCTAAAGTTGCTTGGATACAAAAAAAAACAAAACTTATTCCTCTAAAAACTCATCCAACCCCAAGCATACTGTACAGTTCAACATGCTGCATGAAATACCTTTCTTTCAAAGAACAACTAGCAACAACATGAAATACGGCTCTTTTTCGCTGATTTCATTGGAACATGGAAGAAAAATATATGGTCATGACATTATCCAATTTTAAATGAAGTTTGGAGAAACGCGTATTAATTGACAGTCCCAGTTTAGGAAATGAATTCACGCTTTCAAATACTAAGCTAAGGCTTCCTCCACTTTGATTTGAGTCCCAACAACATAAAAGTTCATTTTATTGGGTGCTAACACAGACACTCATATAACCCTCATAAGACTATTACATGTACTCAGAAATAAGTCCTGTGAATACACCTCTGTTCTGAAATACTTTCCACAAGACTCTTGATATTTCCACCTGTACCACTAAGAGTTGTCCTAAAGCAACTAATTTCAAAAAAGGTCATTCAAAAAGTGTCACAGAATCTTTATAGTTGTATGCCCGACACCATCCTAAACTCGGGAAAATACAAAATCCTTATGAAAAATCTCTTCAAGGAACTGACATTCTTTTCAGTCTCTTCTTGCCTCAATTTTATACTTTTCGTTCTTACAGCTAGGCCCATGCTTGCACTGACATGACGTTTTCTTTCATCTTCAGCCGACTGGCCTTAACATGACTTTCCCTGTGGTGAAGAAAGAACTGGAGCTGAAACCAAAAAGTCACACACGTATGATGCCACAAGCACACACGAATTTCCTAGAATGCCATCCCAGTAGATGAGGTAGTTTACATGGATGCCACAAAATAAATCAGTGGTATTAACTAATTACTCAATGTGATAAATACTTGGGAAAGTATAAATGCAAAAAGACATGTTACCTGTTCTTGAGGAGCTTACAACTCAATGGGGGAAACAAGGGGAAACATTTTCAGATTGCAAAAGAAGGAGGCAGAACAAGGAAGCATTTTGTACATATCGGAACAAAACAGCTGAACAAATAACTGAATATAAATCTATGAAAGCTTCCAACATATATATACAGATAGATAGATAGATAGATTAGATAGATAGATAGATAGATAGATAGATAGATAGATAGATAGATAGATAGAAGTCCTTGGCTCCCTTTATAGCTAACCCGAGGCCCAACTGCACATGATACCAAGATTCAACCAACTAATCAATCAATGGCATTTATTGAGCACTTACTCTGTGCCTCCCTCATGGGAGACTCCCACAGGCCCCTGCTCTAGCCCAGGAAGTTCTCAAACAGTAGCAGCAGGAAGACTTCTCAACTTCAGAACATCGAGACATTCACTGTGATGCCCGCAGCTGTGACTTGCGTGATTGTTGGTTTTGAGCAATGGGGAACCTGAAAATCTGCTTCTTCTTTCATATTAACCCTCACCCTTGTCTTTTCCATAGCAGGGCTTAGTGGATAGAGCACAGTCCTGGGAGTCAGAAGGATCTGGGTTCTAATCTCCACTCTGCCACGTGTCTGCTGTGTGACCTTGGGCAAGTCACTTCACTTCTTTGGGCCTCAGTTACCTCATCTGTAAAATGGGGATTAAGACTGTGAGCCCCATGTGGGACTGGGACCGTGTCCAATCTGATTAACTTGTATCTACCCCAGCGCTGAGAACAGTGCTCGGTAAATAGTAAGCGCCTAACAAGTAGCACAATTATTATTTATTGCGTCTGTCGTTGATCCCCTTCCCCTTATGTTCTTAGACTGGGAGTCCCTTGGGAGGGGCTGGGGCTGTCTCTCTCATTCATGAACTCCATTCCCATTTTTAGTACAGTGTTTCTCCCATTCCCTCCCAAACTCTCTCCTCCTCACAATGTTCCTATCACTAAAGAGAACACCAGCATCCTCCCTATCTCACAAGCCCCTAACCTTGGCCTTATCTTTGACTCATCTAGCTCTGTCACCCTTAAGCATCTTGATAAACTCCCCTGAAAAAGCACTTCTGTAAATATCCCTATTCTCTATTATTTCCCCTACTTGTAATTTATTTTAATGTCTGTTTCCCCCTGTAGACTGTAAATTCCTTATGAATAGAGACACCCTTACCATTTTATTGTACTGTATTTTCCCAAAATGCTTAGTACAATAAATACCATTTGATTGACTGATTATAGCACTCTTTACACAGAGAAGCAGCATGGCTCAGTGGAAAGAGCCCGGGCTTGGGAGTCAGAGGTCATGGGTTCGTATCCCAGCTCTGCCACTTGTCAGCTGTGTGACTGTGGGCAAGTTACTTCACTTCTCTGTGCCTCGGTTACCTCATCTGTAAAGTGGGCATTAACTGTGAGCCTCACGTGGGACAACCTGATTACCCTGTATCTACCCCAGCGCTTAAAACAGTGCTCTGCACATAGTAAGTGCTTAACAAATACCAACATTATTATTAATAGGTGCTCAATAATAAGAAGAATTATGGTATTTGTTAAGTGCTTACTATATGCCAGGCAGTGTACTAAGCACTGAAGTGGATACAAGAAAATTGGGTCTGTGTCCAACCCACATGGGGCTCACATTTCACAAATGAGGTAACTGAGGCACAGAGAAGTTAAATGACTTGTCCAGGGTTTCACAGCAGACAAGGGGTGAAGTCAGGATTAGAAAACATGATCTTCTGACCCCCAGGCCTGTGCTCTATCCTATACATCATGATAGACTTCAACGGAGCAACAGACTATTCAGAATCATTTAATTTCCAACATGAAGGGATATATAAATTACTATGCTAGAAGCAGAGGCTGTTTGGTGCCCGATGAAGA
This sequence comes from Ornithorhynchus anatinus, assembly GCF_004115215.2. NCBI lineage: Eukaryota > Metazoa > Chordata > Mammalia > Monotremata > Ornithorhynchidae > Ornithorhynchus > Ornithorhynchus anatinus. The sequence goes on from NC_041728.1 coordinate 137,444,222, forward strand.
GATTTTGCAGAGAAATAAATTTAACTGGGCAAATTGAAAAGTTTCAATTTTGACATATGAACTACCCCAATTCCTGCATAGTTCAAATTAGTCCTGTGAAAGGGAAGTTTAAAATGGAAGCTGAAAACTTTTTTATGGTATTTGTTAAGCGCTTACTACATTCGTTCATTCATTTGATCGTAGTTATTGAGCGCTTCCTGTGTGCAGATCACTGTACTAAACTCTTGGAAAGTATAATTCGGCTACAGATAGAGATAATCCCTACCCAACAAGGGGCTCACAGTCTAGAAGGGGGAGACAGCAAAACACGTAGACAGGTATCAATAGCATCAAAATAGATACATACAATTATAGAAATATACACATCATTAATAAAATAAATAGAATATATATAAATATGCACAAGTGCTGTGGGGCAGGGTAATGCCAGACACTGTTCTAAGCGCTGGCATAGATTCAAGTTAATCAGGTTGGACATAATCCACTCAGGGCTCACAGTCTTAATCCCCATTTTACAGATGAGGAAACCGAAGCACAGAGATTTGAAGTGATGTGCGCCAAGGTCACCTAGCAGACAAGTAACGGAGTTGGGATTAGAACCCAGGGCCTCTGACTCCAAGGCTCTACCCGCTAGGCAAAACTGCTTCTCTGGGTTGATCCTGATGTCTTTAAGGGCAGCAACAGGGCAAGCAGGAATGAACTACTATTTTTGATATACAGCCAGGAACTACTTTAGTGGCGGAGCCCTTTGAATTGCCAAGGTTCTCTTTAGTAAGAAAAGATGCCAGTTTCAATTAAGAGAACTGTGGTTTTGCCTTTATCCAAGGAACCATTCCTCCAATCGATATCCCAAACACATATGACACTTCCAGTTACATTTGATTTCTACAAATTTTCCTACTTCTTTACAAGTTAGTGAATAAAGATTCCACTGATGTTATGAGTAAGGGAAAATAGAGACGGGTGCCAATTTCAGCAGGCTCACCCAAGCTAATGTGTACTTGTGAGTGATGACTCTTCTTCTCCTGGGATGGTCCAGAGAAGAATTATCTGATTTTCTTGCCGAAAAATTCTTCCAGAACTTATTCCTCTGCCTAACATTTTGGTCATGCTTTCTACCCAGTGTTGACAAAACCATGATTGTGAGGAATCCTGTGTAACAATTCTTCCACACCAGATCAAGAGTCCACCCATTGTGCTGACTTTCTGTGGGACTGACTTTCTTTTATCTACTCTCTCCACTTTTGCATCTTATCTGCACATCTCATTTTAATAGCAGATCCACTGACTAGAGCTCTCAAAAATCAAGCATCTTTGGAGTCATCATTTTTTCCTCCTGGACTGACTGCATTTGAGATAATCTGGGGATCTGAGTTTGAGGATTTGAAACTCCAGTGGTTGCCCCTCCACCTCCATATTAAACAAAAACTCCTCTCCATTGGCTTTAAAACATTCCATCAACTTCCCCTTTCCTATCTCATCTCGCTCCTCTCCTACAACCCAGCCTACACACTTTGCTCCTCTAGGGGTAATCTTCTCACTGTGCCTCGATCTCACCTCTCTCACCGCCAACCCGAAGACCATATCCTGCTTCTGGCCTGAACGCCTCCCCTCCTCTAATCCAAAAGACAACCACTGTCCCCTGCTTCAAAGGCTTATTGAAGGCACATCTCCTCCAAGAGGCCTTCCCAGACTAAGTCCCACTTTTCCTCATCTCCCACTCTCTTCTGTGTTGCCTTGACTCGCTCCCTTTGCTCTTCCCCCCTCCCAGCCCCAAAGTACTTATGTATCTATTTATAATTTCATTTACTGGAATTGATGTCTGTCTCCCCCACTACCCGATCTGCCAGCTGGTTGTGGGCAGGGAATGTACCTGTTTATTGTATTGTACTTCCCCAAGTGCCTAGTACAGTGCTTTGCCCCCCGTAAATGATCAATAAATAATATTGGATGAATGAATGAATGAATAAATAAACAGGACTTTCCAACAAAAAGTTACCTGCTGCACAGAAAGAACCTTCTCGATTCTGCATCTCCTAAAAACACTACGTCTGATAGCCTTTAAGTGGCAGGTGAAAATTCTAGGCACAGCACAAGACCTGTTAACCAAGTCAGCTTTGGGCTAGGTATTATAGAAATAGGAAGTAGACATTTTAGAGCTTTCTTTTTCCTAAACATGTATCGTAACACCGTCGTGCGTGCCCCTTTCTCTATCACAAGGCCAGTGAGCCATTCGTCTCGAGCCTGGCAGTTGGGGGTTCTTCAATGGTCAGAGAGCAGGTCTCCAGACACCGGTCAGCACACAAGGTATAAAGGGCAGGAGGGGAGCTATTTCATAACTGAGTCTCGACCCCCAGAATCCCTTCCTGTCACTGAATCTGTCACTAAATCCTGTCAGTTTACAGCTTCACTATAACTGCCCACTGATAGTGCTATCACATTAATACAAGCGTTTATCTTATCCTGCCTTGATTATTTTAACAGCCTCCTTACTCACCTCCCTACCTCCCGTCTCTTCCCATTCCAATTTATATTTCACTCTGCTGCCTGGATCATTTTTCTACAAAAACGTTCAGTCCATGTTCCCCCACTTCTCGTTGCCCATCCACCTTCGCATCAAACAGAAACTCCTTACCATAGGCTTTAAAGAACTCAATCACCTTGCCCCCTCCTACCTCACCTTGCTCCTCTCCTACTACAACACAGCTCGCACACTTCACTCCTCCAGTGCCAACCTACTCTCTGTACCTTGACCTCATCTATCTCGCTTCCCTTCTTTGGCCCAAGTACTTCCTCTGGCTTGGAATGGCTATCCCTCTTCATATCTGACTGATAATCACTCTCCTCACCTTCAAAGCCTTATTGATGGTTTATTTCCTCTAAGAGGCCTTCCCTGGCTAAGCCCTCATTTCCTCTTCTCCTACTCCCTTCTGCCTCATCCTGATTTGCTCCCTTTACTCACCCCCACTCCTCAGCCCCATAGCAGTTATGTCCATATCTATAATTTATTTATATTAATGTCTGATCCCCTCTAGACTGTAGACTTGTTGTGGGCAGGGAACATGTCTACCTACTCTGTTTATACTGTGCTCTCCCAGTACTTAGTACAGTGCTCTTCACACAGTATGCTCTTAATAAATACATTGTTGCTTTTTTTTCTGGGCTACTGCTGCACAGCAGCAGCTTTCCAGGAGGGGTGAACCAGACTATGGTGTGGGACTTCAAGCCATCCGGAATCCTGCTGAAAGAGGGCGGGCAGAGAGGCTGTCACTTGGACCTTCCTGATCCATATGGCTGTAGAATCACAGCCTGGAGGGTCCCATCCTTCCCTGGTTGCTGCTTCCACTCGGAGAACTGGGAAGGGGGAAAAACATCACTCATTCATTCAATCGTATTTATTGAGCACTGTGTGCACAGCACCGTACTAGGCGCTAGGAGAATACAATTAGGCAACAAATAGAGAAAATCCCTATCCAACAACGAACTCAGTCTAGAAATCAGAGATGTCAACCTCGCTCCACCTGCGTGGAAGGGGAATTGAGAGGAAAAAAAACAGAAGTGGGGGCTTATGCAGTATGCAGAGGGTACAGGAGCCTGAGTGTCAGGCCACCTGGTTAATAATGTTGGTATTTGTTAAGCGCTTACTATGTGCCGAGCACTGTTCTGAGCACTGGGGTAGACATAGGGGAATCAGGTTGTCCCACATGGGGCTCACAGTCTTAATCCCCATTTTACAGATGAGGTAACTGAGGCCCAGAGAAGTTAAGTGACTTGCCCACAGTCACACAGCTGACAAGTGGCCGACCTGGTTCTAACTCTGGATCCGCCACTCGTCTGTTGTGTCACCTTGGAACAGTCACTTCACTTTTCTTTGCCTCAGCTACCTCATCTGTGAAATGGGGATTAAGACTGTGAGCCCCATGCGGGCCAGGGATTGTGTCCAATCCAATTTGTTTGTATCCACTTGAGCATTTAGTAGAGTGCTTGGCACAGAGTAAGCATTTAATACCACAATCATTATCATTATTATTAGTATTGGAGGCAGTGGCAATACTGATGTGTCTCCTGTGAGTCCCACTGTCAGAAAATGTCTACTGGGGACAGAACTGTGCTCTAGAGTAAAGAGCACAGAACAGAGTAAGAACCCTTAGCATCTAATCCCGCTTTGCCACTTGCCTGCTGTGTGACCTTGGGCAATTCACTTTAATCCCTCTTTTGCAGATGAGAAAATTGAGGCATAAAGAATTGAACTCCTGTTCTCCCTTCCCATTAGACTGTGAAACCCTTAGGGGACTGCATCCAACCTGATTATCTTGTATCTACTCTAACACTTGACACATTTGCAAGCACTTAACCAGTATCACAATAAGTAGAAGGTGAAGTAGGGTGAGAAGACAGAAGGCTGAAGCCCAGAAGGAATGAGGAGATGTCCCATCCTTTCTGGACTCAGGGTTTCAGGTGTCTGGACAAATCTCAGCACAAACCGAGGCCGAGGAAAGAATACAATTCCAATTCTGCACAGGTGTTCTCAGGAATTTGGGACTTCTTACTGGCTCCCATTTTCATAAATGATACATCTGGAAATATGACCGCTGTGACTTTCATATAGCGTGGGGCTGGGGAAGCAGGGAGAGGTAGTGTGAATCAGTAACAGGGATGATCTCACAACTCAGGATTCTGATAACCACCTGCAGGAATCCTTATAACAAAAGTGAGATTACACAACAAACAGTGAATTTATGCAAAACCAGCTGGAGACTTCGCAGGGCAGGGCTTGCAAATAAGTGCCAGTGGGACTATTTTCAGTTGAGAGAAAAGCTTCCTGTTAAAGATATCTGACACAGGACACATTGGTGAGAGTATGTCTGATTCATTTAGCAGTAAGGGGTTGTCCTTTGGAGGCAGTGGAATAGAGTGGCCTAGTGGAAAGAGCATGGGCCTGGGAGTATGAGGATCTGGGTGCTAATCCTGGCTCCGCCACCTGCCCGCTGAATAACCTTGGGCAAATCACTTAACTTCTTTGTGCTTTGGTTTCCCCATCTGTGAAATGGAATTCTATACCTGTTGTCCCTCCTACTTAGATGGTGAGGTCCATGTGGGACATGGACGGCAACCAACCTGAGCAGATTTGTCTACTTCAGTGCTTGAAACAATGAATGATACATAGTAAGTGCTTAAGAAATACATAAATATTATTATTATTAATAAGTTCCATGAAAAATTGATTCTACAATCATCCTTGAAACTCCATATTAAAGATCTGCTGGACAATTACTCAGTGTATGGTATTTAGCACTAAGCACTTGAAAAAGAACAGTATTATGGCATTGGTAAGCACAATTCCTGACTACTGGTAATTTACAGACTATAGGGAGCACAGAGGAAACCTCAAAAAATGCCTACTGGGGAAAACCATCGATTCGTAAAAGAAAAATGCTGGTAAAGCAACATGACCTAGTGCAAAGAGCACAGGCCTGGGAGTCAAAGAACATGGGCTCTAAAACCAACTCTACCATTTGCTGTGTGACCTTAGGTAAATCAGTTAATTTCTCAGCACCTCAGTTGTCTCACCTGTAAATTGAGGATTAAATCCTCATCCCTCAGACTTAAACTGTGAGGCCAGTATGGGAAAGAGACTGTGTCCACCCTGGGAATTTATTAAGCTCTTTCTATGTGCTAGACACTGTAGTGAGTGCTGGGCTAGATACACTCTAATCAGGATTAGGCACAGTTCAGAGCCCTGATGGGGCTCACAGTCTTAGTCCCCATTTTACAGATGAGGTAACTGATACACAGAGAAGTTAAGTAACTTGCCTAAGGTCACACAGTAGGCAGGTGAAGGAGCATGGTTTAGAACTCAGGTCCTTCTGATTTCTAGGCCTGTATTCTACCCACTAGGCCATCTGGTTTCTATCCCAGTGCTAAATACAGTGCCTGGCACATAGTAAGTGCTTAATAAGTAATATAATAATGACAATAATAATAATAAAGTTGTTATAAAAACCATGGATTTAGGAATATTAGACCAAAGTTGATTAATCAATTGCAATTCTTGAGCACTTACTGTGTGCACAGAACTGAAATAAGGGCTTGGGGAGTACAATATAAGAGTTGGTCAACATGTTTCCTGCTCATGAGCTCCCAGTGAGCTTGCAGCCTAGAGGGGGAGACAGATATTAATATAACTAAAATCAAGCAACCATTTCCTTTCTGATTCCTGAAGTAAATGTATGAAGAGGGCCAGTTTTACATGCTTAGCTCAGATTTACATACTGTAAAAAGCCTAGAAGTGCATCTTTAGTCTTTGTAACATAACTATAACTTAATGGTTCAAGGCCAGGAGATACTAGATGAACTGCAAGACAAGCAAACACAGCAACTTCTTCTTTCAGCTGGGAAACTGCCATGTTCATATACAGATCTCTATACCCTGCCCTTTCTCCTACCTGTTGTATATTTTAATTTCTGTCTCCTTGAGGGCAGGGATCATATTACCACCTCTACTAAATTGGACTCTTCCAATCAAACACTTAATACAGTGTTCTACACACAGTGAGCACTCAATCAATACTTTCCACTGACTGAATTGACCTAAGGATGATACTTTATAAACTCTGGATCTCTGTAGACAGTTTGGGATTACAATTCCTTTGCAATCTAAAAGCACATACTTTTAAATGAACACATTTTAGATATAAAATGCAACATAATTTGTACAAGTATTGCCTTGGATTTAGTCTGAGGCTCAGCTTTTCCAGTGGCGTGAGTGACCATGCACAAGTCACTTAACCTCTCTGGGTCTCAGTTTTCTCATCTGCAAAATGGGGTGAAAACAGATTACGAGGTTATGTGGGACAAGTTCTGGGTCTAATCTCATAACTACATTTGTATGCACTCCAAAATGAGCACACACTAAGCTCTTTTCAAAAACCATCATAATAGTGGTTGTTATTTGACTTGCCTATAAGCACTTTAGCATTTAAATCTGTGAGGCAAAAAGGCCCAAGTAGATTTACTGATGAATAATAGTATGGAAAACTAATATGAACAGTATATGCAAGATATAGACACCATGTTGTAGAATTTGACATCCGTTAAATTTGTATTTTCTATTATTTTTTTCTTATCTGTGTTAACTCTGAAGTTAAGCACTATTATATAAATACAATAGGTCACTGAAGGGAGTTTAGTGTGTCATCAACCAATGAAAATCTACATTCCTCAGCCTCCATTTTCCAAGAACAAGATTCTATCATTTTACAATTCTGGTTGTAAAACTCAAGCCTGCTATTTAACCCTCACTTTACTTCCTTCTTTTCAACTTTCATCTTCCTTTAGGGAAAATAGGCGAGAAAAATATTCAGAATGAATCTGTTAGCCATTGATTGTCTGAGACATGACTGATAGCTCCATGAAGTACATACGGAGATAATTACTTCGCATTCAATCTCTCTATTTTAGAGCCATGGTGACCATTTATTTTCCAAGGTCTAACACATATTTAATGCAGTCAATCTTGCCCCTTTTAAAGCAGAGAAAGTTAACATCTTGCATATACAAAAAAAAGTTTCATTAATATAGAACATACATTTTTGGATTCAATGAAAATGTCAATAATAATCATAATAATAACTGCGGGCTAACAGTAATGCTAATAATAACTGTGTTATTTGTTAAGCACTTACTTTGTGCCCAGCATTGCTCTAATAACTGGGGTAGATACAAGATAATCAGGTTGGACAAAATCCCCATCCCACCTAGGGCTCACAATTTAAGTAGGAGGGAGAACAGATATTGAATCCCCATTTCATAGATGAGGAAATCAAGGCTTGCGCAATGTCACAAAGCAGACAAACGGTGGAGCCAGCATTAGAATCCAGGGTCCCCAGACTCCCAGCCCTGGGCTCTTTCCACTAGGCCATACTGCTTGCTGAATTCCTGTACGATGATGGTGATGACAGGGTCAGTTCAGAGGCGCCCATGTCCCAGCCACACTGGGCAGCCCTAGCTGGGCAGGCCTGTTTGGCGTTTCAAGGGCCTGCCACTATTTCTGCTTCTGCCTACTTATCTCACAATCCTTGCAAAGTTTCTATTTTCACAGCACATGCATGCAGCTACATTTCCAGCTAGCACCAGCTACATTTCCTGGTGAGCCAAGTTTAGGCAGGCACTTTTGCGGGGGACGTCTTTTCTATTCCCTTTCCCCACTCAGGGCATCGGTGTCAATTTAAGAGTCAGACTGCCTCCTTAGTGATCTAGTAACCAATGTCCTGAACTGCCTACTGGCATAGGACGGCTTTGAGTGCAAGATATGAGGTATCCCACCATCAGCAGATCTTGTTATTCATGGTAGTGGATGTCTGCCCTCAAATCCAACGGACAACTTCTCTCCCTTCAAAGCCTTGGAGGAGATGTACCTTCAATAAAAGGTCTTCCCTAAGTCCTCCTTTCCTCTTCTCCCTCTCCCTTCAGAGTCGCCCTGACTTGCTCCCGTTATTCTTCGGCCCTCCCAGACCCAGAGCACTTATGATCATATCTGTAACATGGATTTATATTAAAGTCTCTCTCCCCCACTAGACTGTAAGCTTGTTCTGGGCAGGGAGTATGTCTGTTTATTGTTATATTGTACTCTCCCAAGTGCTTAGTACACTGCCATGCACACAGTAAGTGCTTAGTAAATACAACTCCACACTGTCTCTCCCAGCCCCCTGAAGCCAAGAGCATGCCTCATGAGATAACTGGTAAAGGCACAGTCATGGAACAGATCTCTCTTTCCCCATTCAGCAGCAGACTAGTGTTTTCATCTGTATTTTTCTTCTTGCTTTTTTTTTTTTAAATAATGACATTTGTTAAGCACTTAGTATGTGTCAAACACTGTTCCAAGCACTAGGGGGTAAGTACAAGTTAATTTTGTCCAAGGAGACCCTCACATTCACCGCGCCCTACTGGAAGTCTTCATACTTGTGAAAAGTTGTGGAGTCGGTCGGAATCAAAGTGAGGTTTTCAGACTAGAGCTTAAGTCACTTCACTGTTCAGATACTGTTGTATATTTTTGACGAAAACCATCCAATAAAGCCAGAAGAATAGTGCTTCATTCCCTCCTAGCCCCCCTTCCCATCCTGAAACTCAGGACACAGAGCTATAAATCTGGGCTAGAGAAGGCCTGTGGAGAACCTCTTTACTCTCCCCGCCCTTCAAAGCCTTACTGAAGACACATCTCCTCCAAGAGGCCTTCCCAGACTAAGCCCAACTTTTCCTCAACTTCCACTCTCTTCTGCATCGCTCTGACTTGCTCCCTTTATTCCCCGGCCCCTTCCAGCCCCATAGCACTTATGTATATATCTGTCATTTTATTTATTTGTATTGATGTCTGTCTCCCCTTATCTAGACTGTGAACTCGTTGTGGGCACAGAATGTCACTGTTTATTGTTGTATTGTACTTTCCCAAGTGCTTAGTACAATGCCCTGCACACAGTAAGTGCTTAATTCAATAGTATTTATTGAGCGCTTACTATGTGCAGAGCACTGTACTAAGCGCTTGGGATGAACAAGTCGGCAACAGATAGAGACAGTCCCTGCCGTTGGACGGGCTTACGGTCTAATCGGGGGAGACGGACAGACAAGAACAATGGCACTAAACAGCGTCAAGGGGAAGAACATCTCGTAAAAACAATGGCAACTAAATAGAATCGAGGCGATGTACAATTCATTAACAAAATAAATAGGGTAACGAAAATATATACAGTTGAGCGGATGAGTACAGTGCTGTGGGGATGGGAAGGGAGAGGTGGAGGAGCAGAGGGAAAAGGGGAAAATGAGGCTTTAGCTGCGGAGAGGTAAAGGGGGGATGGCAGAGGGAGTAGAGGGAGAAGAGGAGCTCGGTCTGGGAACGCCTCTTGGAGGAGGTGATTTTTAAGTAAGGTTTTGAAGAGGGAAAGAGAATCAGTTTGGCGGAGGTGAGGAGGGAGGGCGTTCCAGGACCGCGGGAGGACGTGACCCAGGGGTCGACGGCGGGATAGGCGAGACCGAGGGACGGTGAGGAGGTGGGCGGCAGAGGAGCGGAGCGTGCGGGGTGGGCGGTAGAAAGAGAGAAGGGAGGAGAGGTAGGAAGGGGCAAGGTGACGGAGAGCCTTGAAGCCTAGAGTGAGGAGTTTTTGTTTGGAGCGGAGGTCGATAGGCAACCACTGGAGTTGTTTAAGAAGGGGAGTGACAGGCCCAGATCGTTTCTGCAGGAAGATGAGCCGGGCAGCGGAGTGAAGAATAGACTGGAGCGGGGCGAGAGAGGAGGAAGGGAGGTCAGAGAGAAGGCTGACACAGTAGTCTAGCCGGGATATAACGAGAGCCCGTAATAGTAAGGTAGCCGTTTGGGTGGAGAGGAAAGGGCGGATCTTGGCGATATTGTAGAGATGAATGAATGGCTCCAAGTAGGCTTGGTAGGCATGGACTACCATATCTAGTTAGTACTACTACGCAGGCAGAGGATGAGTGGGTGAGAGGTGGCCTAGCGGGGGGAGTACGGCCTGGGAGTAAGAGGACCTGGGTTCTAATCTCTACTCTGCCACCTGCCAGCTGTGTGATCTCGGGCAATTCACTTAACTTTTCTGTGCCTCCGTTTCCTCATCTGTAAAATGGATAGAAAATCCCTCTTCTCGCTCCCACTTAACTGACTTGACCGGATTACTTGGTCTACCCCACCTTTAGTAAAGTGCTGGGCACACAGTGGGTGCTAACAAATATGACAATTAAAGTAAAATGGAAAATATTTATTAGAACAATTCTGATATTATGTTATATAAGTTATAATAGGTTTTATAAAGCTTCGCAGGTATCCGAATTTCCCATGCCATTGATACCATGGCGTAATACCCCTATAATTTCAAATTTCCTGGATGACTATACCAGAGAAGCTTCCTTGTGCACTTTGAGAGGGAAGGGAGCACAATTTCCTACAGACATTTGAATGAAGTCAAAGGAGTGACTTCCAATAGTTACATCACAGAGTTTTATAAAACTCTACTTCCGGTTAGTCCCAGTTAATTCGATTCATAAAACCAGGGATCCACTCCACATCTGAAATCTTCCATAGAAGAGTGTACACAGTGTGAAATCCCAGGCCAGACAGTCTAATCACAAGTTGGAGAAGCAGCATGGCCTAGTGGCAGAACCATGAGCCGGGGCATCAGAGGACCTGGGTTCTAATCACAGGTCTGCCAAATGCTTGCTTGTGTGACCACGGGCAAGTCACTTCACTTCTCTGGGCCTCAGTTTTCCTATTTTCCCTCCTATTTAGAAAGAACCTAATTCACTTGCAACTAGCCCATAGCTTAGAACAGTATTGGACACATAGTAAGTAAGCACTTAAGAATTACCGTTAAGAAAAAGTGCACATACACCCTGAGCCAGGTAGCCCCCATTTTACAGATGGGGGAACTGAGGCCCGGAGAAGTGAAGTGACTTGCCCAAGGTCATATGGCAGAAAAGTGAAGGAGCGGGGATTAGAAACCAGGTCCCTCTGATTCCCTTCTGATCTTGTGAACCTTTATTCTACAGGTCACACTTGAAGTGAAATCTTGACATATTCCCATTCCTCTCCTTCAACTAATGCCCAGTCAGAGGGATACTTTTCTTCTATTTGGGCCTTTTTTCAATGAAATCAAATTGTAACTCAACAAAAAAGCAGTGTTGTCTAGTGGAGAGAGCACGGGACTGAGTGTCAGAAGGACCTGGGTTCTAATACTGACTCTGCCACTTGTGCGCTGTGTGACCTTCAGCAAGAGATTTAGCGTCTCTGGGGCTCAGTTTCCTCATCTGTAAAGTGGAGATTAAGACTGAGTGGCTATGTAGGACAGGGACTGTGTCCAATTTAATTATCTTGTACCTATCCCAGTGCTTAGAACAGTACATAGCACACAATAAGCGCTTAAGAAATACTATGATTATTATTATTATTCATTCATTCATTCATTCAATAGTATTTATTCAATAGTATTTATTGAGCACTTACTATGTGCAGAGCACGTACTAAGTGCTTGGAATGTACAATTCGGCAACAGATAGAGACAATCCCTGCCCAGTGACGGGCTCACAGTCTAAACGGGGGAGACAGATGGCAGGGCAAAACAGAACAAACAAAAACAAGAAAACATTATCAAGATAAAGAGAATCAAGGGGATGTACACCTCATTAACAAAATAAATAGGGTAATAAATAAAATATAGAAATGAGCACAGTGCTGAGGGGAGGGAAAAAGGGTGGAGCAGAGGGTGGGGGCAAGGAGGGAGGAGCAGAGGCAAAGGTGGGCGGGATATTATATCAAGGGCCTTCTCAGAGTTCAGAAAACCAGCAAAACATAAGCTTCTATTACCCTATTTATTTTGTTAATGAGGTGTACGTCCCCTTGATTCTATTTATCGTGATTATGTTGCCTTGTTTTTGTCCGTCTGACTCCCCCAATTAGACTGTGAGCCCGTCACTGGGCAGGGATTGTCTCTATCTGTTGCCAAATTGCATATTCCAAGCGCTTAGTACAGGGCTCTGCACATAGTAAGCGCTCAATAAATACTATTGAATGAATGAATATTTCTTAATGAGGATATATGTGGTTGAGCAAAGTCAAAGTCCTGTGAACTTTGCAGGCCTATCTCAACCTGGCATTCTTTAATCAGCAACTTTATCTGAATCTGGCTGAGCAAAGGTGACTGTTGTAACTTTTCAAGTTACCACCAGAGTGATTAGATTTGGATGCATTCACCCCACTGGACGTGAAAGGCAGAGACACTGCTTATCACAGCAAATGTTTATAGTATTGTACTTTCCCCAAGCACTTAGTTCAGTGTCCTGCGCGTGGTAAGTGCTCAATAAATATGATTGAATGAATGAATGAAATGAAAGGGTAAGGCCATTTTTATAATCAGATATGCTGCTCTTGGGGAAAAAAAAACCAAATCCTGTTGAATTCAGATTTAACTCCTCACTATACTCCAGCCCCTATGTAAACAAGCAAATCACTGCTGCCGGAAGACTTCTTAAAGCTCAAGCCAACTTGACCCAAAGAGCATTAGCAATCAATCAATCAATCACATTTATTGAGCACTTTTTATGGTATTTGTTTAGCCTTTACCATGTACCGGCCACTGTACGATGCTCTGGGGTGGATACGAATGTCATGTTGTGCACAGTTCCTGTCCTGCATGGGACATAGTATTAATCCCCATTTTACATATGAGGCAACTAAGGCACAGAAGTTAAGTGACTTTCACAGCTTACTGTGTGCAAAGCACTGTATTTAGCAGTTGGGGCAGTCACGTTCCCTGCCCACAAGGAGCTTACAGTTTAGCTCAGTCTATCCATGAGTGGTATTCATTGAGCGTTTAGTGTGTGCAAAGCACCGTACTAAGCGCTTGGGAGAATCTTTCAGAAGGGAGTTTGGAGACATGTTCCCTGCCCACAAGGAGTTTGATTACTATACCAAAGCATCTTTTTAAATGGGATTTGTTAATTGCTTACTATGTACTGAGTGCTAAGTGTACTACATGCTGGGGTCGATACAAGCAAATGAAGTTGGACACAGTCCCTGTCCTACATGGGACTCACAGTCTTATATTTTACAGATGAGGGAACTGAGGCACAGAGAAGTGAAGTAACTTATCCAAGGTCACACAGCAGACATGTGGCAGAGCGGCATTAGAACCCAGGTCCTTCTGACTCCCACACCTGTATTCTACCCATTGGGCAACACTGCTTCTCTTGGAGCCAGGCTCAACTGTACAAGACAATACCAACAACCAGGTCTTAGAACCCATTCAGCTCAACAGCACTGTGGCAATCGATAAATTCAATTGCATTTACTGAGCACTTACTGTGTAAATAGCATTATACTAAGCGCTTCAGAGAGTACAAAATAACAGTTAGTAGACACATTCCCTGCCCACAGTAAGCTGCAGCCCCCTACCTCTAGGACTGTAACCTGGTTTTGGGCAAGGAATGTGTCCATTTATTGTTGCATTGTACTCTCCCAAGTGCTTAGTACAGTGCTCTGCACACAGTAAGCACTTGATAAATACAACTGAGTGAATGAATGGAGACAGACGTTAATATAAGTAAGCAAATTATGGACATGTATATAAGTACTGTGGGGCTGGGGGGTGAGGGTGAATAAAGGGTGCAAATCCAAGCACAAAGGTGACGAAGGGAGTGGGAGAAGAGGAAAGGAGGGCTTAATCAGGGAGGGCCTCTTGGAGGAGATGTGCCTTCAATATGGCTTTGAGTGGGATATGAAGAGGTGGGGAGTTCCAGGCCAGAGGCAGGACATGGGCAATGCAGTTTTGCTGGGTGGGACATGTGCAGAGACTGGATGACAGCCAGATACCTAAACTGGTAATCTCCTGAAGAATCAAAGGGGGAACAGAGAAGCTGGGGTGGCAGAATAAACATTTTAAAGACACCATAAAGCAATCTCGAGCACTGGGGCACAGCGGTCAACTCCTTGGAAAGAAGCCAGACCAGAGAGGTTGTCGGTGAGACGGACTGCTCTCCTCCAGGGGAGGCTTTGTGAAGACCACCTGACCAATACTTGAACAGAGCAGAGAACTGGGTTTCCAGGTATACAATGTGAAATGGGTTGTCAGATGCAAGCAGTTCTTTGGACATATCTTCATGTGCATATAAAGGGTAGCTCCTCTCCTCCCCCTACAACTTCCTTCCTTCCTTTCTTCCTCCCTCTCATTATAAATATGTGTGTGTGTATATATATATATGTAAGAACTTCCTACATGTCAAACACTGTTCTAAACATTGGAATGATAATCATAATGATCATAATAATAATGGTTTTTGTTAAGCCCTTACTATGTGTCAAGCACTGTTCTAAGCGCTGGGGTAGATCCAAAGTAATCAGGTTGGTCACAGTCCCTGTCCCACGTGGGGCTCACGGTCTTAACCCTCATTCTACAGATGAGGTAACTGAGGTGCAGAGAAGTTAAGTGACTTGACCAAGATCGCACAGCAGACGAGTGTCAGAGTGGGATTAGAACCCAGGTCCTCTGACTCCCAGGTCACAATGCTTCACCAGATACAAATTAATCAGGTGGGATAAAGTCTCTATCCCACATGGGGCTCACAATCAAAAAGGAGGGAGAACAGGTAATAAATCCTCATTTTACAGTTGAGGAAACTGAGGCATAGAGAAATTAAGGGACTTGCCCAGGGTCACTCGGCAAGCACTTTGCAGAGCCAGGATTAGAACCTGACTCCCAGGGCCATGCTCTTTCCAGTAGACTACGCTGCTTCTCATGGCTTTTATATATACACACCCATCTTCATAATATCTTCATGTACATTCGAATGTTTGTATGCATTTAGCTCTATTCTCATTCCCTCCTGTCTCTCAATATAAACATATACGTGTGTGTGTGTGTGTGTATATCTCAATAGCTGTTTTCATATTATTAAAAGTATATAATAGGAAAAAAATCAATCAAAGATGTGGATAGGCAGATGATTAATCTAAAGCATTTATCCTATCGCACCTTGATTACTATATCAGCCTCCTTGCTGACCTCTCAGCCTCTCATCTCTCCCCACTCCAGTTCACACTTCACCCTGCTGCCCGGATCATTTTTCCACAAAAACGTTCAGTGCCTGTTTCCCCACTCCTTCAGAACCTCTAGAGGTTGCCCATCCACGGCCTCACCAGACAGAAACTCCTCACCACCATCTTTAAAGCACTCAATTACTTTGCCTCCTCTCACATCGCTGCTCTCCTACTACAACCCAGTCTGCGCACTTCACTCCTCTAATGCCAACCTACTCACTGTACCTCAATCTCATCTATCTCACCGCCAACCTCTCGCCCACGTCCTGCCTCTGGCCTAAAACGCCCTTACTCTTCATATCTGACAATTACTCTTTCCCCACCTTGCAAAGCCTTACTGAAATCACATCTCCTCCAAAAGGCCTTCCCTAACCAAGCCCTCCTTTCCTTATCTTCCACTCCCTTCTGCATCACTCTGACTTGCTCCCTTGATTCATCCCCCATCCAGCCCCACATCACTTAGGGACATATCCGTAATTCACTTATTTACATTAGTCTGTCTCCCCCTTAGACTGTAAGCTTGTTAATGGGCAGGGAATGTGTCTGTTACATCATACTCTCCCAAGCGCTTAGTACAGTGCTCTGCACATAGTAAGAGCTCAAATATGATTGATTGATTTTGTTATTAAAAATCCTTGAAAATGCACACAGTTCAAATTAGAGTCTTCAACTCAAAAGAATTTGAACAAATCACCCGCTCTAATAAAACAGATAAAACAGTTGATTGATTATCTAAAAATATAAGAAAATTCAACTTTTTTATGGTATTTGTTAAGCTCTTACTATGTATCAAACACTGTTCTAGCACTGGAGTAGAAACAGGTTAATCGACTTTTAACTCCCCCCTTCTAGACTGTGAGCCTGTTGTTGGGCAGGGAGTGTCTCTATCTGTTGCCGAATTGTACTTTCCAAGCGCTTAGTACAGCGCTCTGCACACAGTAAGCACTCAATAAATATGATTGAATGAAGGAATGAACTTGTAACTGATCCATGTTTTACTTAGTGTTCTGCACTGAATTATTCTGAACTATGGAAAGAATTGCCACGCAACAACATTAAGTCTGTTTGAGTTGCACAATCCTCAGAGCACTCATGAAAACCAGATGTGTGAACAAAACATTCAAAACTAAAATGATTGAGAAATAATGGTCCTTGGAGCTACCACTGAAGTCTGGTTTTCATTCTATTCTAAAAAACATTTGCTCTCTTTCAATTTTAACCATATTAACCACTCTCAGCAATGGCTAAATGGAAATTTCATTCTATTCATTATTTTTATTGATAATAAAAATTATTTTTTAGCTGTTGATATATTCATGACAAAAATTCATTGTTTTGGGAGCAAAGGTTTTCTAAAGAGGAAATCAAGAACGACGAAAGTTCGCGGTGGTTATTCTCCCAGAATGAGATATTTTTACACCTAAGCAGGCTTGTCTCATTGGAACACCTTAATCTCATTATAATTCTCCTTAATTGTAAACTAAACCTTAGCTAACAACATCTGATTAAAAACCCATCCTCAGAGATATAGCTGAATTGGATACATGGCATCCATCTTATATTTCTGCAAAAAAGGAAACAATTCTTAAACAGAAATCACTTTTTGTTTTAAATCTACCTATTCCAATAGTTCATGTCTTAGTCACTGGCCTAATGATGCAAAGAGCACAGGCTTAGGAGTCAGAGGACATGGGTTTTAATCCCGGCTCCACCACCTGTCAGCTGTGTGACTATGGGCAAGCCACTTAACTTCTCGGTGCCTCAGTTACTTCATCTGTAAAATGGGGATTAAGATTGTGAGCCTCACGAGGGACAACCTGATTACTCTGTATCTACCCCAGCGCTTGGAACAGTGCTCGGCACATAGTAAGAGCTTAACAAATACCAACATTATTATTATTATTATTATTACATAATTTTAAGCAATTTAGGATCCAGCCAATCCTAATTTAGATTTTTTTGACAAAATCCTCTGAAATCACAATTATTTTTTTTTAAAGATATTATGTCATCAAATCTTAGAACTCTCAGATTTGAAAATCCTTAAAATTTTCATCAAAGTTAATTTTAATAATAAATGTACTGTTTAGTATACCAAACTAGAGTGCTTCCTCAGAATGATTTTTGCACAATTCTATATCCAACAAAGCACAAACTAACAAATATTCAGAGTCTATCTTCCAGAGAAAACACCAATAGAAGGCTGAAACATTTCATTTCAAAATTCACATACTTTTTAATGACCTAATAATCTCTCACATGATTAACCTGATGTGAAAAGGACACACAAAATTCATCCTCACAGGTATTGAGTATTTTAAACATGACCTGATACAGGTTATTTTTTTAAAGATACTTCATTCTCTTACTTCTAACTGGAGCGGGAGTCCATCAATAATAATAAAAATTATATTTGTTAAGCACTTACTATGTGCCAGGCACTGTACTAAGCGCTGGGGTGGATACAACCTAATCAGGCTGGACACGGTCCCTGTCCTATGTGGTGCTCACCGTCTCAAACACCATTTTACAAATGAGGTAACTGAAGCACAGAGAAGTGAAGTGACTTGCCCAAGGTCACACAGCAGACAAGTGGAGGATCC
Organism: Ornithorhynchus anatinus; assembly: GCF_004115215.2. Lineage (NCBI taxonomy): Eukaryota > Metazoa > Chordata > Mammalia > Monotremata > Ornithorhynchidae > Ornithorhynchus > Ornithorhynchus anatinus. Next base: position 137,462,417 of record NC_041728.1, read on the forward strand.
AGGATTAGAACCCTTCACCTTCTGACTCCCAGGCCCCTGCTTTTTTCCACTACATCAGGCTGCTTCTCCAGGGCGGTGGTGGTTCCACCCTACGTAAACTAACAAATCTCTAGACTCAAAAGACTGGACTGAAGCAACGGGATAATATCATGCAAGTGCCTTGGGGGCTGGAAAATTTAAAATGCGATCATCATTAATGACATTTTTTGAGCACTTGCTGTGTGCAGAACACTGTACTAATCACGTGGGAGAGCACAAAACAACAGTTGACAACTGTGTTCACAAGTTTACAGTCTAGAGGGGGAGACGGACATTAATATAAATGATTTTATATGTACATAAGTGCTGTGGAGTTGAAGGTACCAAATGCCCAAAGGTCACAGATCCAAGTGCATAGATGAAGCAGGAGGGAGAGGGATCTGGGGAAAAGAGGGCTTAGTCCATCCTAGTGGATAGAGCATTCATTCATTCAATAATATTTATTGAATGCTAACTTTGTGCAGAGCACCGTACTAAGTGGTTGAAAACTACAATTTGGCAACAAATAGAGACAATCCTTACCCAACGGGCATAATGTGTCAGCGCTAGAACAGTGCTGGGCAAATAGTAAGTGCTTAACAAATACCATCATTATTGTAAGGCATCCTGGGTCTCTTACTCCTAGCACTTTGGAGTGTCATTAGTAACATGAATCTTATATGGAAATGATTTCACTTGGAAGAAAAGGAACAATTTATTGGAGAAAGTAACCGCCAAACTGACCGCTAATTATCATATTAAATATTTTTCAAGTTCCTTAAAATGCTTCAGAAAATGCATCAGGAGCGAGGACTGCAAATCATCTCAACCTTGTGTCTGGAAACACAGAAGAAGGCAGCCATTGTCTGGCCATGTTAAATCCTTTGTCTGCACAAATGTGAAAAACAACCAATCTCATTTTGCATTTCTAAAATAAAAAACACAGTTTTTTATAGTGCTAAAGTTAATCACACAAGAAAGCTTTTTCTCAGAGAATTAATCAGAGGCTCTGAGCATCCAAATCACAAAATAAAGTAAGCACCTGGTGGACATGATTCTGGTGGTTAATGACAGTGAAGTGAACCTTTTCCCAAGTCCTGACAACAGAACCTAGCCTTGCACCCGTTAAATGGAACAATTTCAGGATATGCTCCCCATTTATTTTCTAGTTTTGACCTAATGACATCAAATAGTTTTGATTATGTGATTCATAATTGACTGTGCAAAGTCACATTACTAATGACTACTACTTCGTATTTTCTACATACTATATGTACAGCACTTTAGAGAGGCAGTGTGGCTTACTAGAAAGAGTATGGGCTTGGGAGTCAGACGCCGTGGGTTCTAAACCCGGCTCCACCACTGTCAGTTGTGTGATTTTGGGCAAGTCATTTAACTTCTCTGTGCCTCAGTTCCCTCATCTGTAAAATGGGGATTAAGAGTGTGAGCCCCACGTGGGACAACCTGATTACCTTGTATCTATTCCAGCATTTAGAACAGTGCTTGGCACATAGGAAGCACTTAAATACCATCATTATTATTATCATTTTCTTCTAATTTTTTTCTTGTCCTTTCAACACTTCACTGAGGAACATCAATATTTTCATTAATGCTTGAGTGGGGAATCTGGGTCTGGTCAACTCCCTGATTCAAGCTGTGTCTTCCCAAAGTTATCTCACAGTCATGTTTCTCCCTTCCCACCCCATCCCCTCCCAATCCCCTTCCCATCCCCAAGGAGTTAGGTCTTTCGCCATATGATAATGTTGGTATTTGTTAAGCGCTTACTATGTGCCAAGCACTGTTCTAAGCGCTGGGGTAGACACAGGGGAATCAGGTTGTCCCACGTGGGGCTCACAGTCTTAATCCCCATTTTACAGATGAGGTAACTGAGGCCCAGAGAAGTTAAGTGACTTGCCCAAAGTCACACAGCTGACAAGTGGCCGAGCCGGGATTTGAACCCATGATCTTTGACTCTAAAGCCCGTGCTCTTTCCACTGAGCCACGCTGAGTGGAGGAAGGCAGTTTTATTCAAACTGACTTTGCTGCCATCTGATAAACTCCTAATTTAGAGGGAGGAATCCAACTGTATGAACAGATCGCATAGAGACCTTTCTTTAAAAAAAACAACAACCCACAAAACTTGATTTTGTCTGCTTAGTGTGACTTTGGGCAAGTCGCTTCACTTCTCTGTGCCTCAGTACCCTCATCTGTAAAATGGGGATTAAGCCTATGAGCCCCACTGTGGGACAGGGACTGTGTCCAACCTGATTTGCTTTTATCCTCCACAGCACTGACTACAGTGCCAGGCATATAGTAAGCGCCTAACAAATACCACAATTATTATTATTAGAAAAAATTTTTTTCTACACCAGATTATTTCTCTATCCCACTCAGGTAACATTTGTATGTTTGCTGGGGGATTTCTACTTTGCTTTTATCTTAAAAATAAATTAATTCCAATGCCCATCAGTGATCATCAGTAAGAGTATATTGCACTCCCACACAGTATTCATTCATTCATTCAATAGTATTTATTGAACACTTACTATGTGCAGAGCACTGTACTAAGCGCTTGGAATGTACAATTAGGCAAACAGATAGAGACAATCCCTGCCCATTGATGGGCTTACAGTCTACATATAAGTGCTTATTAAAAATAATTGAATGAATGAATTGCTGTATTAAATGCTAAATGACAGTACCACCTTCCTGGAAGAAGATACTTCAATCAATCAATAGCATTTATTGAGCACTTACTGTGTGCAGGGCACTGTACTAAAGCATTTGGGAGAGTACGATACAACAGAGTTGATAGACACATTCTCGTCCCACAACAAGCTCACAGGGGAGAGACATGTGATGTGCAAGTTATTTACTGAAGAACAAAATACAGGCTGAATGTTTCTGATTCCAAAAAGCAAAAATAATAATAAATGAGGAAATTTTATTGAACTACTTTATTTAAATCCACCTGGCAGATTTTGTGATCAAGCAAGAAAATCATTTTCAAATATGTAATGAATGAATGAATGTGACAATATCATCAATAAGACTTCAATTATGGAATAAATGTGTTAGACTTTGAATCTGTTAAGCCATTTTAGCTTTCAGTATGGAAGACTATCTTCTAGAAAAGCTATGTTACAGCTTCACAATTATATTTTAGGGACATAAAAACTGCATCACAATAGTTCACATTACCTCTTCTCTTGACACTTCGATGAAATGGCTTTCCACTAAGCACAGTGTAATTAATTAAAAAAGTTTACATTTCTGGATAAACAGTTTAGGTAACCAAACCTAAATACATAATGGACCCTTCCTAGTCATAACAGAATTCATTTCCCACGGAAATCAAGAAAACATAAAATAATAAAAGCCAGGCACTTTGGACACCTGTATCGTCCCCAAAGCTATATACAGATACAATACTTTAAATGAGAAAGTAGAATCTTTTAAACTACTGTAAAATTTAAACCACCAGACTTAACTATTGTTTCTAAGGTCTGACTATATTTCTCAAGATGAGTTAGATTAGAATGTCGGACAAATTTAACATGGGTTACATTTATTTCTTAATGTGTTTCAAAAACACATATATATATATGTGTGTGTGTATTTATATATATATTCTAAAGTAATACAATTTACTTTTAATTCTAGTTAGTTGTGGTATGGAGTGTTTTCTAAAGGCCCAGGCACTGAGCTAAACACAGGAGTATGCAAATATAACAGATCAGATACCAAATCGTTGTCCCACATGGGGCTTGCAATCTAGGTAAAATTATCAATTAAATATATTTTTAATGTACGGTAAAAGTTAACTCCTATGTTATCTTGTCATTCTAAGGGAATGTCGGCTTGGGGAAAAAAAAACAAAGGCAGGTGAGGAATACTTTCAGCAGTTTTGCTTAATCGACCTGAATCCCTTCAGATCTGCTGCTATTTGGATATCACCCAATTCAGCCAGCGAAGAAGTGGAGGAAACACGAAGTTGGATGATATCCAGAATCAAAACTAAAACAACTGTCTGGTTTATTACCACTGCGACTCCCAGGCCCAAAGGAAAACATAAACATCTGTTAGTGTGCTGTGTGTGTATACATAAGCAGTGTTCATCACAATAAAATATTGGCCATACTTCATAATGAATGCTTCCTATTTCAATTGGGAAGCTTACGTAACCCGATTATCTTGTATCTTCTCCTGGGCTAAGAACAGTGCTGTGCACATAGTAAGCGCTTAACCAGTATCACTATTATTATTACCACCTAGTCACAGAACCTGTTTAAGAAATAAAAAATACCTAGGAAAACTACCTGGAGTTGGAAAAGTATCCATTAAAAACATTAGAGACTCTAACAGCCTAGTGCAATCAAATCTTTTAAGTAGGTAGTCCCAAAATGAAAACAACATTTGCTCCTCAGCTCCAACACTATCTGTTTAAAGGTTTAAGTGCAACAATCTTGTTTGAAAGGGGTAAACATATAAAATATTATTCCTTTCTTTTTGGTGAATTGGTTCACTCACATTGCTTCCTCAAAGAAAGCAGCTGAACAGTAACACTAACAGCTGTCTGTTGTTAAGACTTGTAGTAAATACAGGGAAAAAAAAAAAAACATGGTTTCTAGTAAAGTTCAAAACACTTTTTTTCTTTTCACTAACCTGGTGCTCGTGGGAAAGTAGTCGCCTCATATTGCCTCAACTTTTCAAACTTCTCCTTTCCTATGAAGCTGACAGCCCAAAGGAGTTTCCCCCAAAGGAAAATAAATGACTGTGTGCTAACAGAACTCAATTCCTGCAACACAGCTTCAGTTTAAGTGTCCAGACCGACTCCCTTAAGGCAAATTAAGTCATAACCCAACCCACAAGACACTTAGCCTATAAACTTTACTTGATGTCACTGAAACCACACCCCATATGTTAAATAGATGTTGAAAAAGAGTGGGTGTTGGAGGGAGAGAACCAAAGCCATATACAGAATGAGCTAAGGATTTCGGCTGCATTTTTATATGCATAGTGCTTGTTCCTGCTGCCAAGAAGATCGCAGAGGCAAACTCTAAACAAAGGGGGCTTTCTTTTATCTCTATCCTCTCATCAGATACTATATTAAACTCATCAATTCATTTTTACAAGGGGAGCACAGTCAGCCCCTTCAGAGGCTGCCAAGAAATTGCTCGTTCGCATTGTGGAAAAAGTTGGATGGTGGTAGTAGGAGGAGAAGCAGCAATTAACACTGTGTAACTTGAACACACGATGCCATTGTATCTCTAAATCAAATTTAAGTATTGGAATCATCATTTTCAGGATTTTTTTGGGGGGATCAAATGCAATGGGATCGATAATAGCCTGAATGCACTCAGGGCCAAACCTTAGTTGATTAGGCTTGGGAGGATTCACTAGATTGTAAACTTGTTGTGGGCAGAAAATTTGTTTATTGTTTATTATACTCTCCCAAGAGCTTAGTACAGTGCTCTGCACACAGTAAGTGCTCAATAAATACGATTGAAAGATTGAATTTACTATAGGCATATTCCTAACTCTCCTAGTTCCAGTCATTTTTTGCATTATCACCTCTTTCTGTAAAAAAAACCCAGAAACTACAGTCTGTGCCAATATTGCTTGAGTGCTAAATATTACAAATTATGGCATGTACCTGAAGATTTATTTCACTTGCACAAAATTTCTAATGTTTCTAAATTCAGAAAAACCTTGTGAAGTAGCAAAATTTTTCCATTTCTAAAAGTCTTGAATTTTTTATGGTATCTGTTAAGCACTTACTATGTGCCAGGCACCCTTCTAAGCACTGGGGTAGCTAGAACATAATCAGGTTGGAAACAGTCCATCACCCACAAGGGCTCACAGTTAATCCCCATGTTGCAGATGAGGTACCTGAGACCCAGAGAAGTTAAGTGATTTGCCCAAGGTTACACAGCAAACAAGTGGCAGAGGTGGGATGAGAATCCAGGTCCTTCTGACTCTCAGGCCTGTGCTATAGCCACTGCTTCTCATAGGCCACTTCTTCTCAAAATAACCTCTCCTGGAATTTCCTTTTTCTCTCTCCCACGCTACATCTGTAACCTCTTGAGGATGCGGAATGTGTGCCTTTCTTCTTTTTCATTTTCCCAATCGCTTAGTACAGTGGATCTGTCCTTGGTAGGTGTTCCATTAATGCTTTTAATTAAATCATAGACTGAATAAAAGAACCAAATGTATGCTACAAAACTGTCAACATCTCTCCTTAGAAACGGAAGAGATGTGTGCTTCTGTCCCATATCATCTCCTACCAAACGTATTTTCTCACTAATTCTTTATATAAACTGCTGGTCTCTAGTTGATAACCATAGAGTGCAGCAATGTGGTTTTCTATGGTTTGAGTTTATCCTTTCATATGTTTCTTACTAATTTTCCTAATTTAAATCAGCACTGGTTTTGACCTAAGCCTTGGACCTAGAGCTAGAAAAACATGACTCAATCAAACCATCAACCATATTTACTGAGCGCTTTCCGTGTGCAGGACCCTGTACTAACCATTTGGGAGAGTACAACCCAACGATATAACAGACACATTCCCTGCCTTCGGTGAGTTTACAATCTAGAGAGGGAGACAGGCACTAGTATAAATAAATAATGGATATGTATATAAGTGCTGTAGGCCTGGGGTGAGGGAGGGTTGCGAATAAAGGGAGCTAAATCAGGGTGAAGCCTAAGGGAGTGGGAAAAGAGGTAATAAGGATTTAGTTAGGAAAGGCCTCTTGGAGGAGATTTGATCTCAACAAGGCTCTGAAGGTGGGGAGAGTAATTGTCTGTTTTATATGAAAAGGGAAAATACCAGATTTCAGGGAACATTTCTACCAATTCTGTTATATTGTATTCTCCCAAGCACTTAGTACAGTGCTCTGTACAGTGCTCTGTACTGTACAGTGCTCAATAAAATAAAAACGATTGTTTACTTACAGCGGGTTATCACTGCACAAAACCAAGAGAACATAGAAGAGAAGCAGCATGGCATAGTGCATAGAGTACGGGCCTGGGAGTCAGAAGGTCATGGGTTCTAATCTCGGATCTGCCATTTTCTGCTGTGTGACCTTGGACAAATCACGTCACTTCTCTGGGCCTCAGTTCCCTCATCTGGAAAATGGGGATTGAGACTGAGAGCCCCATGTGGGATAGGGACTATGTTCAACCTGATTAACTTGTATCTATGCAAGTCTTTAGAATAGTGCTTGGCACATAGTAAGCCCTTAATAAGTACCATAATAATAATAATTACAATTAATAAGAAGAAGAGTGGTCTGGTCCAACACGGACAGGCGGAGCAGTGTGGCTCCGATGAAAGAGCCCGGACTTGGGAGTCAGAGGTCATGGGTTCTAATCCCAGCTCCGCTGCTTGCCAGCTGTGTGACTTTGGGCAAGTCACTTATCTTCTCTGTGCCTCAGTTACCTCATCTGTAAAATGGGGATTAAAACTGTGAGCCCCAGGTGGGACAACTTGATCACCTTGTATCCCCCAGCGCTTAGAACAGTGCTTTGCACATAGTAAGCGCTTAACAAATGGAGAAGTAGTGTGGCTCAGTGGAAAGAGCCCGGGCTTGGGAGTCAGAGGTCATGGGTTCGAATCCCGGCTCTGCCACTTGTCAGCTGTGTGACGGTGGGTAAGTCACTTAACTTCTCTGTGCCTCAGTTACCTCATCTGTAAAATGGGAATTAAGACTGTGAGCCTCACGTGGGACAACCTGATGACCCTGTATCTCCCCCAGCGGTTAGAACAGTGCTCTGCACATAGTAAGCACTTAACAAATACCAGCATCATCATAGGAGGCCTAAGAGTTAACTCAGCTCTAAGTGGCTCCACAAAGAAAAGTTACAAGTAGTGTTCTAGGAAGTCACTAGTAGGTAAGTGAAGATAGATAATTATCAGGGTGTGAAAGGAAAACAAGCTTATAACTCAGCTCTAAGTGGCTCCACAAAGAAAAGTTTCAAGTAGTGTTCTAGGAGGTCACTAGTAGGTAAGTGAAGATAGATAATTATCAGGGTGTGAAAGGAAAACAAGCTTAGGGCCAATTGGCATAATGGTGTCAAGAAATCCAGCACTACCCCCTGCTGGCTAGAAGCTGAGAATCTTGGCAAGCTTGGAATGACTACTGAAAGCCGAAGATCACCTGGAAAGAGCACGAGCTTGGGAGTCAGAGGTCACGAGTTCAAATCCCCACTCAGCCACTTGTCAGCTATGTGACTTTGGGCAAGTCACTTCACTTCTCTGGGCCTCAGTTACCCCATCTGTAAAATGGGGATTAAGACTAGGAGCCCCACGTGGGATCACCTGATCAACTTGTAATAATAATAATAATGTTGGTATTTGGTAAGCGCTTACTATGTGCAGAGCACTGTTCTAAGCACTGGGGTAGATACAGGGTAATCAGGTTGTCCCACGTGAGGCTCACAGTTAATCCCCATTTTACAGATGAGGTAACTGAGGCACAGAGAAGTGAAGTGACTTGCCCACAGTCACACAGCTGACAAGTGGCAGAGCCGGGAGTTGAACCCATGACCTCTGACTCCGAAGCCCAGGCTCTTTCCACTGAGCCACGCTGCTTCTCTCCCCAGCGCTTAGAACAGTGCTTTGCACATAGTAAGCGCTTAACAAATGCCATCATTATTATTATCATCAAGCGCTCAGAGTAATAACAGTATTTAAATCATATTTATTGAGCGCTTACTATGTGCAGAGCATTGTACTAAGCACTTGGAACGCACAATTCGGCAACAGACAGAGACAATCCTTCCCCAATAACGGGCTCATTTGTTAAGCACTTACTATGTGCCAGGCATTGTTCTAAACACTGGGATAGATAACGGGTAATCGGGTTGCACACAGTCCCTGTCCCACATGGGGCTCACGGTATTAATCCCCATTTTATAGCTGAGGGAACCGAGGCACAGAGAAGTGAAGTGTCTTGTCCAAGGTCACAGAGCAGACAAGTGGTGGGGCCGGGATTATAACCCAGGTCCTTCTGTTTCTCAGGCTTGGGCTCTATCCACTGCTACAACATTGCAACACAGGCAACACTGCTTAAAAAGGTAAAGCACAGTAATAATAATGATAACAACAGTGCTATTTGGTAAACACTTAGTATGTGTGTATGTTCTAAAACCTGGGGGAGATACTGGATAAACAGGTCAGACACAGTCACTGTCCCATACGGGGCTCACAATCTAAGTAGGAAGGAGAACAGGTACTGAATCCCTATTTTACAGATGAGGTAACTGAGGCTCGGAGAAGTGAATTGGCTTGCCCAAGGTCACACAGCAGGCACATGGTGAAGCCAGGACTAGAAGCCTGGTCCTCTGACTCCCAAGGCTTTGTACTGTCCTAAAATATATATTTTTATAAATTTTCAATTGTGAAAAATGACCCAGCAACGTTTGAAGACTTAAATGCAAAGGCATAGCAACAGTTTACTCGGTTTGATGTGCATATATCTATAATTCTATTTATTTATATTGATGCCTGTTTACTTGTTTTGATGTCTGTCTGCCCCTTTCTAGACTGTAGCCCGGTGTGGGCAGGGATTGTTTCTCTTTATTATTGAATTGGACTTTCCAAGCGCTTACTGTGTTCTGCACACAGTAAGTGCTCAATAAATACTATTGAATGAATGAAAATTACATAGTAGCCTCTTTCATGTGGGTTACTGTCTGTATAGACAAATATGTTAATTTGCACTCACAAACAGATCCACCACAAATGATCATTACTGAAAAAACTCCCCAGGAAGTTGGGAAAGGGTGGAACTTTAAAAATTTCCCAACTCCAAGCAGGAATGTAACTAAACCATCCAAGGAAGATGATTATCTCTGCTCAACTGTCCTAATTTCATCATTTCCTTAACAGGCTGCCCCAGAGTTAGCGCCTCTTCAGTCCTGTCTGATCTAACTTAAATCTTTCTCATCGAACCTAAACAGAATCACACAGCTTTATTCTCAGAGAAGTATATTTCCTTTCAAAAGCCCCTTAACACATGTGCACTGAATCCTAATAAAGACTCTTCTAATCATCAGTGACATTTATTAAGTGCTTAGAGTGTGCAGAGCACTGTTTTAAGCACTTGGGACAGTACATGAGAAGTAACATGGCATAATGGATACAGACCGGGCCTGGGAGTCAGAAAGTTCTTGGGTTCTGATCCCAGCTCTGCCACTTGTCTGTTGTGTGTCCTTGGCCAAGTCTCGTCACTTTGCTGGTCCTCAGTTACCTTCATCTGTAAAATGGTGATGGAGACTGTGAGCCCCATGTGTGACAGGGACTGTGTCCAACCCATTCATTCAATAGTATTTATTGAGCGCTTACTATGTGCAGAGCACTGTACTAAGCGCTTGGAATGAACAAGTCGGCAACAGATAGAGAGAGTCCCTGCCGTTGGACGGGCTTACAGTCTAATCAGGGGAGACAGACGAGAACAATGGTGATAAACAGAGTCGAGGGGAAGAACATCTCGTAAAAACAATGGCAACTAAACAGAATCGAGGCGATGTACATTTCATTAACAAAATAAATAGGGTAATGAAAATATATACAGATGAGCAGACGACTACAGTGCTGAGGGGATGGGAAGGGAGAGGGGGAGGAGCAGAGGGAAATGGGGGGAAAAGAGGGTTAAGCTGCGGAGAGGAAGGGGGGCAGTAGAGGGAGTAGAGGGAGAAGGGGAGCTCAGTCTGGGAAGGCCTCTTGGAGGAGGTGAGTTTTAAGTAGGGTTTTGAAGAGGGAAAGAGAATTAGTTTGGCGGAGGGAGGGCATTCCAGGACCGCGGGAGGACGTGGCCCAGGGGTCGACGGCGGGATAGGCGAGACCGAGGGACGGTGAGGAGGTGGGCGGCGGAGGAGCGGACCGTGCGGGTGGGCGGTAGAAAGAGAGAAGGGAGGAGAGGTAGGAAGCAGCAAGGTGATGTAGAGCCTCGAAGCCTAGAGTGAGTAGTTTTCGTTTGGAGCGGAGGTCGATAGGCAACCACTGGAGGTGTTTAAGAAGGGGAGTGACAGGCCCAGAGCGTTTCTGCAGGAAGATGAGCCGGGCAGCGGAGTGAAGAATAGACTGGAGCGGGGCGAGAGAGGAGGAAGGGAGGTCATAAAGAAGGCTGACACAGTAGTCTAGCCGGGATATAACAAGAGCCCGTAGCAATAAGGTAGCCGTTTGGGTGGAGAGGAAAGGGCGGATCTTGGCGATATTGTAAAGGTGAAACCGGCAGGTCTCGGTAACGGATAGGATGTGTGGGGTGAACCACAGAGACGAGTCAAAGATGACACCGAGGTTGCGGGCCCGAGAGACAGGAAGGACGGTCATGCCATCCACGGTGATAGGGAAGTCTGGGAGAGGACCGGGCTTGGGAGGGAAGATGAGGAGCTTAGTCTTGCTCATGTTGAGTTTTAAGTGGCGGGCCGACATCCTGGAGTCCAACCCGATTTGATTGTCCGATTTGCTTGTATCCACCCCAGTGCTTAGTACAGTGCCTGGCCTATAATAATATTGGTATTTGTTAAGCGCTTACTATGTGCCGAGCACTGTTCTAAGCGCTGGGGTAGACACAGGGGAATCAGGTTGTCCCAGGTGGGGCTCACAGTCTTAATCCCCATTTTACAGATGAGGTAACTGAGGCACAGAGAAGTGAAGTGATTTGCCCAAAGTCACACAGCTAAGTGGCCGAGCGAGGATTCGAAACCATGACCTCTGACTCCAAAGCCCGTGCTCTTTCCACTGAGCCACGCTTGCTTCTCTAGGGAGAAGTAAGTGCTGTAGTAAGTGCTAAACAAATACCATAATAATAATACTATTGTTGTATTATTATTGTATTATTACTACAATAAAAGAGGGTTCCGTGCCCAGTAGAGTGGGAGGTTGACCACTTCTGACATGCCTACTTTAAACTCCGGCCCTGACCCACAACTAAAGGGAGAACTCCACGTGCCAAGGAATAGCTGAATTGTACTTTCCAAGCGCTTAGTACAGTACTTAGCACACAGTAAGCACTCAATGAAAATGATTAAATGAATGAATGAATTCATGAGTAGCAAAATGTCCTTCCACTTTGGGATCTGCAGAGATGGGCCCTTGGTCTTTCTCTGCAGGATCAGGTTCATTCATTCATTCAATCATATTTACTGAGCGTTATATGCAGAGCACCGTACTAACACTTGGGTGAGTACAATATTCATTCATTCAATCGTACCCTCACTGTGTGCACAGCCCTGTACTAAGCGCTTGGGAAAGTACAATACAGCAATAAAGAGGGACAATCCCTGCTCACAATGAGCTCATAGTCTAAAGGGGGGTAACAGACATCAATATAAATAAATAAAATGACAGATATATATATATATATATATATATATATACATAAGTGCTGTGTGGGGGGGAGAGGGAGGAAGAGCAGAGGAAGCAAGTCAGGGGGACGCAGAAGGGAGTGGGAGATGGGGAAAAGTGGGGCTCTGTGGGAAGAGTGCCCTATCTGTGAATTCACCCCCTCCCTCCGCTGAGCAACCCACAGCAAGGACACGGAACTGCTACAGAACGAGGTTGTGGAACGGGAACTGTCTCAATCAGATAGACATCCTGGGGACACGGGGAGGGCTAACCGGTATGAGGGGGCTTCTTATATAAGAAGCATTGCTGCAATCATTAGGCAGAGGCGTTTAGACCGAGTCTTGCAGAGCCTACCCTGCTGATTAGGACTCAGACCCCCTCCTTGGCTTGCTTGCTGTGCTACGGCTATAACTGTGGTATTTGTTAAGCACTTACTCTGTGCCGGGTACTGTACTAAGCGCTGGAGTGGATACAAGCAAATCAGGTTGGACACAGTCCCTGTCCCACATGGGGCTCACAGTCCCAATCCCCATTTTATAGATGAGGGAACTGGGGCACAGAGAGGTGAAGTGACTTGCGCAGGGTCACACAGCAGACAAGTGGCAGAGCCAGGATTAGAACCCATGATCTTCTGACTCCCAGGCCCTTGCTGCTCTACACACTGTGCCATGCCACTCCTCTAGGGCTACGTGAGTACACCCAATAAAGAGGCAGAACTAATCTCTCTGGCTCGGTGTCTTGTCTTTGGCCTGTCGTCACCCATCCTAAAGAACCCAAAGCCACCTTCTGGTCGGCGACCCCAGCTGACCTAGGGGCATCTCCCCACAGGCTTAGTTTGGGATGGCCTCTTGGAGGAGATGTGCCTTCAGTAAGCCTTTGAAGGGAGGTAGTGTAATAATAGACACATTCCCTGCCCACAACGAGCTTACAGTTTAGAGGGGCAGACAGACACTAATCGATATAAATTACAGATATGGACACGAGTGCTGTGGGGCCGGAAGAGGGGGATGAATGAAGGGAGCAAGTCAGGGTGTGCAGAAGGGAGAGAGAGAAGAGGAGAGGAGGGCTTAGTCAGGAAAGGCCTCTACCATTTTACCTAGGTAACGGGGATTCAGTCTCCACTTTCTAAAAGGGGAGGGATGATGTAGCTACAAAACAGATGGCAAAAGGGACACAAAATCCTTGATTTCAAACTATCGATTGTATTTATTGAGCACTTATGGGTGTAGAGCACTGTATTAAGCCCTAGGGAGAGTACAGTACAACAAAGCTGACACATTCCCAGCCCACAACGACCTACAGTCTAAAGGGGGCTGCACTGACTCATTTCAGACACTTTATCCCAGGGCCGGCTTCAATTATCCAGTCACCCCAAGGTGGGAAAACAAACTGCCACTTCTCCCCCAAGGTGACAGTCCCATCCCTGGGTTGCAGATGCTGGACCCAGAGATATCAGTACCGCTGCATATGTTACCCAGATCACTCAGCATAACCCCATGTCGTCATGCCAAAATCCATCTGGATCTGTGACTGCCCCTCTTAAAAATAACTGGTATTTGTTAAACACTTACTATGTGCCAGGCATCGTTCTAAGCGCCGGGATGGATGCAAGCAAATTGGGTTGGACACAGTCCCTGTTCCACATGGGGCTCATATTCTTAATCCCCATTTTTCATATGCGGTAACTGAGGCAGAAGGAAGTGCAGTGACTTGTCCAAGGTCACACAGCAGACACATGGCAGAGCCAGGATGAGAACCCTGATCTTTCTGACTCTTTCCGACTCCCAGGCCCGTGCTCTATCTGGTAGGCCACACTGCTTCTCTTCTTGAGATCAAGTGCACCCTGGAATACTTCTCTCACTCACCATTTGAAGCCTACCTCGCTTTATCCAACCTTCATGAGCTGCCCAAAATAAGAGGGAGCAGCAGTATCTAAGACGGCAAGCTCTTCATGGGCAGGGAACATATCAACCAACTCTGTCATACTGTACTCTCTGTTAAATTGTACTCTCCCAAGCGCTTAATGCAGTGCTCTGCACCCAGTAAGGGCTCAATAAATACCACTGATTGATCATTCAGTTCCTAAACTCAGTTACTTTTGGTTAATTGGAACTCCGCTAGCTTTTGGACCAATATTTAAAAGCAAATTATCAACCGTATATGTATGTCCATCTGCAATTCATTTTAATTTCTATCTCCCCCACAGCCTAAAACTCCTTGTGAGCCGGGTGCGTGTCGAGCAACTCTCTGGTGCTGCTAAACTCCCAAGAGTTTAGTACAGTGCTCCATAGATGGTAAGAACTTAAATACTTTTGAGCGATAACCAGTTTCCTCAATACCCTTTTCCTGCTTTCAACTGTCTCATAATAAGCAATAAATGTTGATTACTGAAGATTACAGAAAAAATACGGAAAACCTACCTTTTATTATCATCCGTTTTTATCTTTACCATCTTATTTAATGATATTTTCTTTGGAATTATTCTTTAGCTTCCTATTGTCCTTTATTGCCTTTTCAAATTGTATCTATTTAGCCTGGGTTTCTTATCTTTGTCACCATTAGCTGGCTCTATTCCTTTGTAATCCTCCTCGATAACTTCATTCTACTTTTCTTTCACTACTTCCTCTTAAATTCCACTTAACTGGTCATAGAAATTGTCCCGATACATTTAAATGACCTGAGAAATTCACCAAGATCCTCAGGCTATTATTGTGAGTAAAGTCAGAGTCAGAGGAATCTCTCTGCCTTTTTCTCCATCACTACTAGAGTGAAATGAAACTAGGTCATAGGCCTTGTCGTGTTCAACTTTTCCACTCCACCTGGCTTGAAGGTGGATTGAGGGATCAGAAAACCGAAGTCAAAATATGTTCCCAATCCACTGGGGAACTATTTTAGCTCGAAGGTTTCAAGCATTTTCAAATGTCATTGAAACAGTGGTTCTGGATCTGTTTTATGGAAATGGCCGTGCTTTGGAAACACACCCTGAAATGAACTGGAAGACTGCTAGCAAGAGGCTTGGAAATCTTTGAGAAGTATGGGTTTAATTCTTCAAAAAGGTTCTTTAGAAGGTAAAGGGCACAGCACCTGATCGTTCCTTTTGGTAGTCTAGTTCCCCAGTCATCATCATCATCATCGTCATACTATCTGCTCTTGTCTTCCACTACATCCCAGGTTGTACACTTCATTTGTCTCATCCCATTCTACTCACGGTGACTCATTTTCTTCTCTCTCACTCCAGACTTTTTACTCATACCCTCCCTTCTCCCTGGATCCTCTCCCCTTCCCACCTAGCAGATCACTGTTCTACCCATCTTTAAGGTCCTTGAAATTGCATCTCCTTCAGGAGGTCTTCCCAGATTAATATCTCTTCTCACCAGTCTCTATTCCTTCCAACTGCCATGTCAGCACTTCTAAGACCCTTAAACACTTTGGTACTTAACTCACCCCACCACCCATTGTACTTAGGAACATATCTTTATACTCTGCTGCTTCCTCCTACCTGGAATTTTGGGTATGTGTGTCTATCTCCCCGTTTCAGTTGTAAGCTCTTTGAGGGCAAAGATTGTGTCTGCTAACTCCCAAGTGTACACTGCTTTGCAAAAAGTTAAGCACTCAAAAAAAGCTATTAATTGGACAGCAATAAAACTGAAAAAGACAGATGTTAGTACTAGTCCAAGAAACTTTACACACAAAGGTTGGAACTTAAAGATGTCTCCAAAACCTACTGCTTGCAAAATGCAGTCCAGTGATGCATAGATGAAGAGAAAGAAAAGAGAATCAAAAAGGCCAACATGACTTTTAGTAAAATACAAGACAAAATATGGCAACAATAGGGCTCATTGCCAGTAGGGCTCATTGTGGGCAAGGATTGTGTCTGTTTACTGTTCCACTGTACTCTTCCAAATGCTCAGTACAATCTTTGCACATAGTAAGTGCTCTATGATTACGACTGAATGAATACCAAAATTGAAGGTGTGTAAGCTGCAGTGGCAAAAGCAGATTATTTTTCTTCATTCTAATAGACCCGGCTCTAGGATGATAACTGACAATCCTCAAGGAGATTTGCAAGAAGACACACATGACATCACATGTTACTGCAGACAAGAGCCTTATATTCCCAATGAGAAGTAGTACACCTTAGTGGATAGCGCACCGGCCTGGGAGTCAGAAGGACCTGGGTTCTAATCCTGTCTCTGACATTTGTCTGCTACGTGACCTTGGGCAAGTCACTTAACTTCTCCATGCCTCAGTCACCACATCTGTAAAATGGGGATTAAGACTGTAAGCCCCATGTGGGACCTGGCTGTGTCCTACCTGATTTGCTTGAATCCACTCCAACACTTAGTACAGTACCTGGCACATAGTAAGCACTTAACAAATACCGTTATTACTATTACTAACATTTCCACACTTCTTTCCACCTAAGTACTTGAATATTCGGCCTTCATTTCCTGTCCATAACACTTATCTTTAAATTCTGTTGCTTCCTCCTACCTATAATTTATTTTAGTGTAACATTTTATATGGTATTTTTCAAGCACTAACCATGTGTCAGGCACTCTATTAAGAGCTGGGGTAGATAATAATAATAATAATAATTGTGGCATTCATTAAGCACTTACTATTTGCCAGGCTCTATACTGAACACTGGGGTAGATATTAGATAATCGGGTTGGACACAGTGCCTGTCCCCCATGGGGTTCACAATCTTAATCCCCATTGCTGTCCATTTGAGGTAACTGAGGCACAGAGAAATGAAGTGATTTTCCCAGGGCCACAAAGCAGAAATGTGGTGGAGCTGGGATTAGAACTCACGTCCTTCTGATTCCCAGCAGTTGATTGAGCAGAAAGATAGTGAGGAATCAAACTCTGGGAACTTTGGAGACGGGGAAGATAGTGTATTATAGATTGAGATGGGAAATCAATCAACGGTATTTGAGTGCTTACTGTGTACAGAGCATTGTGCTAACCACTTGGGAGAGTTCAATACAAAGGAAAAGTTGGAAGCAGTGGGTTTGGGGTGGGTGGCCCATCAAACGGCAGGGACTGTCTCTATCTGTTGCCGACTTGTTCATCCCAAGCGCTTAGTACAGTGCTCTGCACATAGTAAGCGCTCAATAAATACTATTGAATGAATGAATGAATGAAATGAAGATGATATGTAGTGTTTGAGGTGTCAGCAGTTAACCAAAATCAATCGATCAGTGGTACTTATTGAACACTTACTGTGTGCAGACCACTACATTAAGCACTATTATTATTATTTTTATGGTACTTATTAAGTGCTTACTATGTACCAAGCACTGTTCTAAGTGCTGGGGAATCAGGCTGCACATGGTCTCTGCCCCACATGGGGCAAAGACTCTCAATCCCCATGGAGATGTTCTTGAAGCAAAGGGAGATGCAGGACTTGTCCAGGTGTTATGAAGTGTTACCAAAATCTCTTACCTTATTCTAACTCTACAAAATGATACCCATTACTTTGGGAGTATGGTGACTGTTTGCTTTCAGAGTTCAGTCACCAGTGTTTAACACCTCTTGCATGACAGATTTGAGGAGTTTCATTAATGCTCCCTTCAAAGCCCTACTGAAGGCTCACCTGCTCCAAGAGGCCTTTCCAGACTAAGCCCCCCTTGTCCTCAGCTCTCCCTCCCCTCCCCATCGCCCCAACTAGCTTCCTTTGCTCTCTCCCCTGCCCCTCCCCACAGCACTTGTATATATATGCACAAATCTATAATTCTATTTATTTATATTAATGTCTTTTCACTTGTTTTGATGTGCATATATCTATTATTCAATTTATTTAAATTGATGCTATTGATGTCTGGTTTACTTGTTTTGATGTCTGTTTCCCCACTTCTAGACTGCAAACCTGGTGTGGGCAGGGATTGCCTCTCTTTATTGCTGAATTGTACTTTCCAAATCCTTAGTAGAGTGCTCTGCACACAGTAAGCACTCAATAAATATGATTGAATGAAGGAATTGAGATAGATGTGTTTCCTAGGTGACCGGAAGTGTATGCTAATTCCAGATTTTTGATTACTTGTCCCTTGCAGAGCTGCAAAAGACTATGAGCTCATTGTGGGCAGGGAATGTGTCCATTTGTTGTTATATTGTACTCTCCCAAGCGCTTACTACAGTGCTTTGCATACTGTAAGTGCTCAAGAAACACAACTGAATGACAGACAGGGTGGGGGACTCTGTAAAATAACCTTACTTCACTTCTTTGTGATGGGAAAAGTGTAGGTGAAATATGATGAATGATGGGTAGCCCTTTCTATGTTCTGCATCCATAAATATAGCCCTTGGTTGTTCCATTGCATATTTTCTTTATGGGACCTTCTACTGCATTTGATTTTGAATTCTCTGTTCTAAAAGAACCAACTCTTTCTTGCTGGCTGGGTGCCCGGTTGTCTGGTCACTATTATCTCATAACAGTCCTCAGTATTCCAAGATCTTTCCTATATATATAAAATTATTTTTCTGCCCTCCATATTTACAATTTTTTACTTCAGTTCACCCATCAGATTGTATCGCATCTACTCCAGCACTGGGCATAGAACTTGGTACATAGTAAGCATTTATGAAATATTATAATTATTTTTTATTATCCACTACGGAAATCTTTATTAAAGAGCTCTGCACAGGAAAGTCAGATATGTCAGCTGAGGTATGCCTGGCTCTCTTGATATTTCTCTTCCCTTCTAGACTGTAAGCTCATTGTGGGCAGAAAATGTGTCTGGTATATTCAATCACATTTACTGAGCACTTACTAAGTGCTTGGAAAGTACAATTCGGCAACACATAGAGACAATCCCTACCCAACAAGAGGCTTACTGTCTAGGAGTGGGGAGACAGACAGACAGGTATACTGTTATACTGTACTCCCCCAAGCAGTGGGGGTACAGTGCTCTGTACCCAATAAATACAGAGCCCAATAAAAACAATAAATTTTTGTATTTTTTGTATTTTTGTATTTTTTGTCTCTGTGTTACCGAATTATTTCAATTCAAAATCAAATGCAGCAGTGATTTGCATTTGATACAGAGCACTGCAAGCAGTGGGGGTACAGTGCTCTATACCCAATAAATACAGTGGGGGTACAGTGCTCTGTACCCAATAAATGCTCAATAAATACGATTGACTGACAAATGCTAATTGTGTACAGAGCATAGATTGGGCTTCCCATCATCTATCATCTATCTCCTACACTTGCCCAGCCGGATACATTCCATATTAAAAAACAAAGGGCCTGGTGCCAATATTTAAGTCAAATACAAGTGAATAGGATTGACATGTGAGGAGGAATTAAACGATCCCAATTTGGTTAATGTGAGTAACCCACCACTCATAATCTTAATCCTCATTTTACAGATGAGGTAACTGATGCCCAAAGAAGTGAAGTCACCTGCCCAAGGTCACACAGCAGACAAGTGAAGCCGAAATCAGAACCCATCACCCAGTTAGGGTTATGGTTTCACAGCTAAGTGAATGGGAGTTGTAGTCCTAATAGTTAAGAGAACATTTGATGATGAGTCAAGCCAGATCTGAAGTGAGTCGGGGGGGGAGATCAGAACTCCTGTGTCAGAAGCATTAGCATTATCCTATAGGCTTTTTCATGGCAGGTATTAATATTAATAATGTTGGTATTTGTTAAGCGCTTACTATGTGCAGAGCACTGTTCTAAGCGCTGGGGTAGATACAGGGTAATCAGATTGTCCCACGTGAGGCTCCCAGCACTTACAGTGCCAGGCACTGTACTAATCTATGAGGTAGATACGAGATAATCAGGTTGGACACATGGGGCTCATCATTTTAATCCCCATTTTACAGATGAGGTAACAGACACAGAGAGTGAAGTGACCTGTCCAAGGTCACACAGCAGACAAGTGGTGAAATCAAAATTAGAACCCATCACCCCGTTATGGTGATGGTTTCTCGGTTGAGTGATTGGGAGCTGTAGTCTAGTAATTCAGAGACAACTGTGCGTGTGCTGAATCGCTATGGCAATGAAAGAGTTTCCTGGTTCCTAAATCCCCCCCAAAAGAGGGAAGGGAATGGGGTGTGTCTGACCAGACTCAGTTTCCCAGGTCAAAGACTTGTGGGATGAGCCCAATCTCGTAAGATCTATTAAGAGGTCTTCAACCTTGTGGCCCACCCTTTTCTCTTGGAAAACTACTTAACCTTGGCTTCACTGGCACTGCCCGCCCCGGGTTTCTTCCTATCTCTCAAGCCACTCCTTCTCTGTCTCTTTGGCAGGCTCCTCTTCTGCCTCCTAACTGTGGAAATCCCTTAAAGTTTACCTCTGGGTTCTCTTCTATTCTCCAGCTACACCCACCACCATGGTAAACACATTCACTCCCACGGCTTCAACTACTATTTCTACCCAGAGGCATTATCCTTGATTCATCTCTCTCATTCAACCCTCATTCTGTCATGAAATTCTGCCATTTCTACCTTCACGACATTTCTGAAAACTGACCTTCCTTCCCAGCATCCAAACTGCTACAATTCTGATCCAAGCATTTATTTCTCACCTTGACTACTGTATCAGCCTCCTTCCAGACCTCCCTGTTACCTGTCTCTCCCCATTCCAATCCATACTTCACTTTGTTGAGTCATTTTTCTGGAAAAACTGTTAGATCCATAACACCCTGCTCCTCAAGTACCTCCAAAAGTCGCCCAAACAACTCCACATCAAACAGAAATTTCTTACCATCAGCTTTAAAGCACTCAGTCAACTTGCTCCCTGCTACCTTACCTGGCTGATCTCCTAGGATCCAATCCACATATTTTGTTTCTATAAAACAAGCCTATTCGCTTCACCCCAACCTTGTCTATCCCACCACCAACCCCTTGCCCATGTCCTAATTTGGTCCAAGAATTCCCTCCTTACTCTAGAGTGCTTTACTGTCCTTAGTGCTTACTAGAGTTCTCTGCACAGAGAAAAGAGCTCAGTAAATACCACTGATTGATTATACTCTGTTATTCCCCTAGGAGCAATTTATTTCAATGGCAGTGTTCCCATGCACACTTAAATTCCT
This sequence comes from Ornithorhynchus anatinus, assembly GCF_004115215.2. NCBI lineage: Eukaryota > Metazoa > Chordata > Mammalia > Monotremata > Ornithorhynchidae > Ornithorhynchus > Ornithorhynchus anatinus. The sequence continues at coordinate 137,483,834 of NC_041728.1, forward strand.
CGCTCACAGGGATCACATGTACCAACTCTATTTTATTGTACTTTTGGAAGCAGTTAGTTCAGTCAGTTATCTACTGGGTGCTTACTGGGTACAGACCCCTGTACTACGTGCTTGAAAGAAAGGAGTCAAGGATAACACCAAGGTTAAGGGGTTGCGAGACAGGAAGGATGGTTGTGCCATCTACAGTGAGGGGAAAGTCAGGGGGAGGACAGGGTTTGGGTGGGAAGATAAGAAGTTCTGTTTTAGACAAGTAGAGATGTCTTGAAGGCAGGAGGAAATGTGAGACTGCAGAGAGGGAGAGAGATCAGGGCTGGAGATGAAGATTTATTTACCATCCATATAAGCTGAAATCAAGTGAGCGAATGAGTTCTCCAAGGGAGTGGTAGAGATGGAGAATAGAAGGGGATCCAGAACTGAACCATGAGGGACTCCCCACAGTCAGGGCATAGGAGACAGAAGAGGAGCCTGTAAAAGAGACTGAGAAGGAGACTGTGTCTCCTTGAGAGCTGCATCAGGTAGAGCATGTGCAGAGACTGAGCAGCTGGAAGACATTTGAACATGGCGAGCTGAAGTGGGGAAACTGAAAGCAAGAGAAGAGGAAGTGTTTTACGGATGTGGTAAAACAAAGCCTCAGTTCTGCATCCCAGCTGAAAATTAGGAGTCCACTGCTGAGGGAGAGGAACCTGCAGGGCAACCTGGTTTTATTTATTTTAGGATATTTGTTAAGCACTTACTATGTGCTGGGCGTTGTACTGAGTGCTGGGGTCGATATGAGCTAATCATGTTTGGACACGGTCTACGGGGATTCACGGTCTCAATTCCCAATTTTACAGATGAGGGAACTGAGGCCCAGAGAAGTGAAGTGTCTTGCCCAAGGACACCCAGCAGACAGATGGCGGAGCTAGGATTAGAACCCATGACCTTCTGACTCCCAGGCCCGCGCTCTCTCCATTAGGCCACGGAGTGGTTTTCTTTGAGCAAAAGCTTCACATGGAAAGAGAGACGAGAAGGCCAAAGAGAAAATAGCAGCCGGTGCTGCAAACATTACAAAAAAGGGCAACCTTTTTGGGTGCTTCAGTGTGCCAACTCCATCAGATATGCACTTCAATCAATCATATTTATTGAGCGCTTCCTGTTTGCACAGCACTGTACTGAGCGCTTGGCGAACGTCACTGTCGGTGGACCTGGATGTTCCAAACTACAGAAAAGGTGGGAGTTAAGCTCAGAACGGTGAGGACCGCGCGTATTCATTCATTCATTTGTATTTATTGAGTGCTTACTGTGTGCAGAGCACTGTACTAAGCGCTTGGAAAGTACAATTCAGCACATATGTATTTAAGATATATGGAGCGTGCCACACTGTTATGTTAGAGGAAAAATAATCATTGCATTGGAGACTTGAATGCACCTTATTAAAGTCTTCCTGATTGGTATATATTTATTAACATCAAAGGACTCATAAAAGTGGACAGGAAACAGAATCATCCTTCTACAGCAGGGCTATAGACCTAGGAGCTTTGAGTGCTCCGTTAAATTTTCCTACATAAAATTACGGTCACTAAGTAAAAGGCTCCCAGTCATCCCTTAATACACAGTGCCTCTTTAGAGAGAATTTTATTATCCCTGTATCTGTAAATTGGTAAATAAATTAGATTTAAATTCTTGAGATTTGCACATACAAAATGTTAAACTAGCAGAAAAGAGCTGCTGCTCACTAGGAGGAGGAAGAGAAGAGATTGCTTTAAAATGCTCTGAGGCACCTTCCTCATTAAGCGGGGAGGGTACTGAGGGTGAGGATAGGGTGGGGTCAACAACTTCAGCTACACAAACATTCCCTAACGGGAAAGTTCTTAGGTGTGTTTGCTTCTATTGTTTGACTAGCTTGCTGCAGACAGTTGGTAAGGGTAGGGGAGGAAAGAAAAGGAAATAAAAAAAAGGAACAAAAACTAAGGGAGATTCCTCTTCTTGCCAGAAATTTCAGTCTGCCCCTGATCTGGTTGGGCTGGCTGCGCTTGGATCTGTAGGCCTCATGGCTTAGTGGAAACAGCCCGGGCTTGGGAGTTAGAGGTTGTGGGTTCTAATCCCAGCTCCGCCACTTGTCAGTTGTGTGACTTTGGGCAACTCACTTAACTTCTCTGAGCCTCAGTTCCCTCATCTGGAAAATGGGGATTAAGACTGTGAGCCCCACATGGGACAACCTAATTACCTTGTATTTACCCCAGTGCTTAGAACAGTGGTTGGCACATAGTAAGCGCTTAACAAATACCATCATTATTATTATAGCACTTTTTTATGGTATTTGTTAAGCACTTACTATGTGCCAGGCACTGTACTAAGTGTACAAGCTAATCAGTTTGGACACAGTCCCTATCCCGCATAGTACTCACAGGCTTATTCCCCATTTTACAGCTGAGGTAATTGAGGCACAGAGAAGTGAAGTGGCTTGCCTAAAGTCACAGAGCAGACAGTTAACAGAGCCAGGATTAGAATTTCTGATCTTCTGACTCCCAGGCCCTTGTTCTATCCACTACTCCATGCTGCTTCTCTTGATATTCCCCCTGCTCTCAGACCCACAGCACTTATGTACAGATCTGTAATTTCTTTTTTTTTAATGGTATTTCAGTGCTTATTATGTGCCAGGCACTGTACTTGGTTCTGGGGTAGAAACAAGATAGGTTGGATCCAGTGCTTGTCCTACATGGGGTTCAGTCTTAATATCCATTTTCCAGATGAGTGGCGGAGCCAGGATTAGAACCCACGACCTCTGACACCCAAGCTCAAGCTCTTTTCACTAAGCCACACTGTTGCCCCTTGTACTTAGACTGTGAGCCCCACCTGCGATAGGGACTGTGTCCAACCTGATCAAGTTATATTTATCCAAATGCTTAGAACAGTGTTTGACACAAAACAAGCACCGAACAAGTACTGTAACTAATGTGACCTGATGATGATAATAATAACTGCAATATCTGTTAAGCACTCACTACATGCCAGGCACTGTTCTATGCATTGGGGTGGATACAAAATAATCGGGTTAGACATAATCCCTATCTCACATAGGCTTTTAATCCCCATTTTGCAGACGAGGGAAGTGAGGCACAGAAAAGTTAAGTGACTCACCCAAGGTCACATAGCAGACAAGTGGAGGAGCTGGGATTAGAACCCAGGTCCTTCTCACATGGGACTTGCAAAAATTGATGACTTCCTGTCCTTGATGACAGATAATGCAGTTTTGACCAGTATTAGAAATTGGAGAACATGTGCTGCTAATCAATGCTCATCCTGAGAAACAAAGAGCCAGAAAGACTGAATAACTTACTGTATTTTCAAGAACCAGGATTTCCCATACAGGCACTGGCTCACATATGGAGTCTCTCCATCAACGGCAGTATCTTTGAACTGAAGAACAACATGTATCGAGCAGAAAGTACCATACTAAGCACTCGGGAGATACAGCAGAGTAGACAATCCCCTGCCCTCAAGGAATTTACAGTATGTTGAAGTATGAACAACATGCAGTTCATGCACACGCAGATGAATAATAATGTTGGTATTTGTTAAGTGCTTACTATGTGCAGAGCACTGTTCTAAGCGCTGGGGGAGATACAGAGTCATCAGGTTGTCCCACGTAAGGCTCACAGTCTTCATCCCCATTTTACAGATGAGGTAACTGAGGCACAGAGAAGTTAAGTGACTTGCCCAAAGTTACACAGCTGACAAGTGGCAGAGCAGGGAGTCGAACCCATGACCTCTGACTTCCAAGCCCATGTTCTTTCCACTGAGCCATGCTGCTGCTCCATGTATGTAAAGAAGGAATGACTGAAATGGTGATCATATTTATCCGATGACTTGTTTGAATATTTTTTTTATGGTATTTGTTTAGCGTTTACTACGTGTCAGGCATTATACTACTATGATAACAATAATAAAAATTATGGTATTTATTAAGCACTGTAGCACTGCTCCAGGCACCGTACTAACAATACTAATGGTGGTATTTGTTAAGCGCTTACTATGTGCAAAGCACTGTTCTAAGCACTGTGGGGGGATACAAGGTGATCAGGTTGATCCACTTGGGGGTCACAGTCTTAATCCCCATTTTACAGATGAGGTAACTGAGGCCCAGAGAACTTAAGTGGCTCACCCAAAGTCATACAGCTGACAAGTGGGGGAGCCAGGATTAGAACCCATGACCTCCAACTCACAAGCCCTACCTCTTTCCCCTGAGCCACAATGCTTCTCACCGTAGTAAGCGCTGGGGTATATACAGCCTAATTGGTAATCGATACTAAGTACTGGATATAATCCAATCAGGTTGGACACAGGCCATGCCCCAGTGGACTCCCAATCTTTACCCCCATTTTACAGATGAAGTAACTGAGGCACAGAGAAGTTAAGTGGCCTGCCCAAGGTCACACAGCAGACAAGTTGATAGTAGAAACCCTGGGACCCCAAATGTCTGCAAACCTAAAGAAGTTACTTCTTCCAGATAAAGTGAGAGGGGACAGGACTAGAAAGAAGAGAGTTGAAGCCTCCCAGCAACGGGGCCTGGAGGTGACAAACTGCGGGAGTGAGAAACTTGGCCACACAGGTGGCCATGAGGATCCTGGCTCAGTCTAACTTGGCGGATACTATTATGGATTGAAAACCCTAAATTGTAGTGAAGGAAAGAACAGACTGATCAGAGACTAAACCTGCCAACTTTTGGCAAGGACCTAGAAATAAGCAGCATGTTCTCCCCCTCAATGATCTAGCTACCTACTTCATTACGAAAATTAACACTATCAGGTCTGAGCTACCCAAAGTCACTGCTCCCCCTCCTTCCCTTCCCCACCAACTCTCTCCCCTATTTTCCCATCCTTCCCTGAAGTATCCTCAGAGGAGATCTCCCTCCTCGCAAGTGCCATCCCCTCCACATGTGCTTCGGACCCCATTCCCGCTCACCTTATAAAAACTATTGGCCCTTCCCTGCCCCCCACCTTAACTTGTATCTTGAACCACTCACTCTCCAATGGCTCCTTCCCCTCTGCCTTCAAACATGCCCACGTCTCCCCCATCCTAAAAAAACCCTCTCTTGACCCCTCTTCCCCTTTCAGTTATCGTCCTACCTCCCTCCTACCCTTCCTTTCCAAAGTTCTTGAACGAGTCATCTACACTTGCTGCCTTGAATTCCTCAACTACAACTCTCTCCTGGACCCCCTCCAATCTGGCTTCCGTCCCCTCCACTCCACTGAAACTGCCCTCTCAAAGGTCACCCATGACCTCCTTCTTGCCAAATCCAATGGCTCCTATTCTGTCCTAATCCTCCTCGACCTCTCACCAGCCTTTACACTGTCGACCATCCCCTTCTCCTCCACACTTTATCTCACTTTGGCTTCACAGACTCCGTCCTCTCCTGGTTCTCCTCTTATCTCTCTGGCCGCTCATTCTTGATCTCCTTCGTGGACTCCTCCCCTCCTCCCATCTATTAACTGTAGGGGTTTCTCAAGGGTCAGTTCTTGGCCCTCTTCTGTTCTCCATCTACACTTACTCCCATGGTGAACTCACTGGCTCCCACGGTTTCAACTATCATCTCTACGCAGATGATACCAAAATCTACATCTCCTCCCCTGTTCTCTCCCCCTCCATCCAGGCTTGTTTCTCCCCCTGCCTTCAGGACGTCTCCACCGGGATGTCTGCCCGCCACCTAAAACGCAACATGTCTAAGACTGAGCTCCTTATCTCCCCTCCCACACTCTGACCTCTCCCTGACTTCCCCATCACCGTGGATGGCACAACCATCCTTTCCGTCTCACAGGCCCACAAACTTTGTGTCATCCTTGACTCAGCTCTTTCATTCACCCCACACATCCAATCCAACACCAACGCCTGCCGGTCTCACCTTTACAGTATCGCCAAGATCCACCCTTTCCTCTCCATCAAAATGATTACCATGCTGGTACAAGCTCTCATTATATCCCAAATGGATTATTGTGTCAGCCTCCTTTCGGATCTCCCTTCCTCCTGTCTCTCCCCACTCCAGTCTACTCTTCATTCCGCTGCCCGGACCATCTTTCTACAGAAATGCTCTGGGCATGTCACTCCCCTCCTCAAAAACCTCCAGTGGTTGCCTATCAACCTTCATATGAAGCAAAAACTCCTCACTATTGACTTCAAAGCTCTCCACCTCCTTGCCCCCTCCTACCTCACTTCCCTTCTCTCTTTCTACTGCCCAACCCATACGCTCCACTCTTCTGCCGCCGCTCACCTCCTCACTGTCCCCCGTTTACGCCTATCCCGCCGTCTACCCCTGGCCCACGTCCTACTGCTGCCCTGGAATGCCCTCCCTCCTCACGCCCGCCAAACTAACTCCCTTTCCCTATTCTCAAAGCCCTACTGAAGGCTCATCTCCTCCAAGAGGCCTTCCCAGACTGAGCCCCCCCTTTCCCTCTGCTCCCCCTCTTCCCCCCACCCTCTGCTCCTCCCTCTGCCCCTCCCCTCAGCACTGTGCTCATTTGTATATATTACCCTATTTATTTTGTTAATGATGTGTACAACCTTTGATTCTACTTTTCTTAATGATGTTGTCTATGTTTTTGTTTTGTTCTGTTTTGCTTTGCTGTCTGTCTCCCCCGTTTAGACTGTGAGCCCATCATTGGGCAGGGATTGTCTCTATCTTTTGCTGAATTGTACATCTGAAGCGCTTAATACAGTGCTCTGCACATAGTAAGTACTCAATAAATACTACTGAATGAATGGTGTAGTGGATAGAGCACGGGAATGGAAGTCAGAAGGTCATGGTTTCTAAACCCAGCTCTGCCACTTGTCTGCTGTGTGACCTTAGCCAGGTCACTCCACTTCTCTGTGCCTCAGTTACCTCATCTGTAAAATGGGGAATAAGATTGCAGCGTGGCTGAAAGAGCCCGGGATTGGGAGTCAGAGATCATAGAATCCCGGCTCTGCCACTTGTCAGCTGTGTGACTGTGGGCAAGTCACTTAACTTCTCTGTGCCTCAGTTATCTCATCTCTAAAATGGGGATTAACTGTGAGCCTCATGTGGGACAACCTGATGACCCTATATCTACCCCAGCGCTTAGAACAGTGCTCTGCATATAGTAAGCGCTTAACAAATACCAACATTATTATTATTATTGTGAGCCCTATGTAGGACAAGGACTGTGTCCAACCTGATTTGCTTGGATCCACTCCAGTGCTTAGTGAAGTGCCTGGCACATAGTAAGCACTTAAATACCACAATTATTATTACCCAGAGTTAGAGTCCTCAGGTTGGTAGAGACACATGCATACATTCATTCATTCATTCAATAGTATTTATTGAGCGCTTACTATGTGCAGAGCACTGTACTAAGTGCTTGGGATGAACAAGTCGGCAACAGATAGAGACAGTCCCTGCCGTTGGACGGGCTTACGGTCTAATCGGGGGAGACGGACAGACGAGAACGATGGCGATAAATAGAGTCAAGGGGAAGAACATCTCGTAAAAACAATGGCAACTAAATAGAATCGAGGCGTTGTACAATTCATTAACAAAATAAATAGGGTAACGAAAATATATACAGTTGAGCGGACGAGTACAGTGCTGTGGGGATGGGAAGGGAGAGGTGGAGGAACAGAGGGAAAAGGGGAAAAAGAGGGTTAAGCTGCGGAGAGGTAAAGGGGGGATGGCAGAGGGAGTAGAGGGAGAAGAGGAGCTCAGTCTGGGAACGCCTCTCGGAGGAGGTGAGTTTTAAGTAGGGTTTTGAAGAGGGAAAGAGAATCAGTTTGGCGGAGGTGACCGGCGGGAGGACGTGACCCGGGGGTCGACGGCGGGATGGGCGAGACCGAGGGACGGTGAGGAGGTGGGCGGCGGAGGAGCGGACCGTGCGGGGTGGGCGGTAGAAAGAGAGAAGGGAGGAGAGGTAGGAAGGGGCAAGGTGATGGAGAGCCTCGAAGCTTAGAGTGAGGAGTTTTTGTTTGGAGCGGAGGTTGATGGGCAACCACTGGAGTTGTTTAAGAAGGGGAGTGACATGCCCAGATCGTTTCTGCAGGAAGATGAGCCGGGCAGCGGAGTGAAGAATAGACCGGAGCGGGGCGAGAGAGGAGGAAGGGAGGTCAGAGAGAAGGCTGACACAGTAGTCTAGCCGGGATATAACGAGAGACCGTAACAGTAAGGTAGCCGTCTGGGTGGAGAGGAAAGGGCGGATCTTGGCGATATTGTAGAGGTGAAACCGGCAGGTCTTGGTAACGGATAGGATGTGTGGGGTAAACGAGAGAGACGAGTCAAGGATGACACCGAGATCACGGGCCCGAGAGTCGGGAAGGATGGTCGTGCCATCCACGGTGATAGAGAAATCTGGGAGAGGACCGGGTTTGGGAGGGAAGATGAGGAGCTCAGTCTTGCTCATGTTGAGTTTTACACAACATGAGGCTCACAGTCTTAATCCCCATTTTACAGATGAAGGAATCGAGGCACAGAGAAGTCAAGTGACTTGCCCAAGGTTACACAGCAGCCAAGTGGTGGAGCCTGGATTAAAACCCAGCTCCTTCTTACTCCCAGAACCATGCTCTATCCACTAGTTCTTGCTGCTTCACATGTGCTGTTTCTCGTTGTGGGCAGGGGGACATGTCTGCCAAATCTGTTGTATAGTACTCTCCCAAGTGCTTAGTACAATGCTCTGTGTAGATTAAGGGCTCAGTAAATACAACTGATGATGATGATGTGTATGTGAGTGTTTCTGTGTGTGTGTGTGGGTGTGTCTGTGTGCACTTGGGAGAGTACTATACAACAGATTTGGCAGACGTTTCACAGAGAAACGTGGCAACGAGGAACAGCACATGTGAAGCAGCAAGAACTAGTGGATAGAGCATGGTTCTGGGAGTAAGAAGGAGCTGGGTTTTAATCCAGGCTCCACCACTTGGCTGCTGTGTAACCTTGGGCAAGTCACTTGACTTCTCTGTGCCTCGATTCCTTCATCTGTAAAATGGGGATTAAGACTGTGAGCCTCACGTGGGACAGGGACTGTGTCCATCATGATTAGCTTGTATATACCCCAGTTCTTAGTTCGGTGCCTGGCACGCAGTAAGCAATTAACAAATAGTATAAAAACATGAATTTACAGTCTAGAGGATATAGGAGGCTACGCATAAACACTCCCACACACATACTGACACAGGATGAGCCATTCAGGAGGACCCACACAAACTCACAGATTCATGTAGATAAGAACACACAAAACAAATATAACATGGATACAAGCCAGAAAGTGCCCAAGAGATTAAAACAGAGAAGAGCATCATAAAGAGAACACTATGAAAAAACAAGGAGAAGAACAGAAAGGGAAAGGAAAAACACCTCTAATCCAGCAAAACAAATATTTTGCTTGCATTTTCTGAAGATGAACTCTGAAACTTGACACTCTATGGATTGTCAATATCATCATATTTAGAATAATAATTACTAAAACCAACAAGATATCCCCTATAATACCCACATATCTGATTTTGTAGACTGGAGAAAAGGTACTTGATATAGTCAATAAAGTTTAAATTAGTGAAAAGAAGCACTTACACCAAAAAATCCCACCTCTTTCTATTTTTTCCACAGCCGCAAGCCAATGCTCTCCAGATTTCAGGCCAAATCCCTAGAGATTCCCTTCTCCTATTCTCCAACTACACTTCTCAAGAGACTGAGGAGGAAAGTCCAAGACAGGGAGACTATGCTAGGATGAGGTTGGAAAATATGTTCTTCAGTAACAAACGGGCTGAGAAGACACGACACATAGCCGTGATTCTAATCGGAACAAGTGATCCAGAGTAGTTTGGCACGTTTTTGTTGGTACGCATTGTAGGTGTCAGGTGTGGGTCGTGCCACCTGGCATGTAAACCTCCGCTGTGGGCGGAGACTGTCTCTACCTCAGATGTGACTAGCAGGGTGGCCTAGTAGAAAAGCAGTGTTGCTTAGTGGACAGAGCACGGGCCTGGGAGTCGATGGACTTGGGTTCTAATCCTGGCTCCACCACTCATCTGCTGTGGGACCTTGGCCAAATCACTCAACTTCTTTGTGCCTCAGTTTCCCCACCTGATGATGATGATGATGATGATGGTATTTGTTAAGCACTTACGATGTGCCAAGCACCGTTCTAAGCTCTGGAGTAGATACAAGGTAATCAACTTGTCCCACGTGGGGCTCTCAGTCTTAATCCCCACTTTATAGATAACTGAGGCACAGAGAAGTGAGGTGACTTGCCCAAAGTCACGCAGCTGATAAGTGGAGGAGCCAGGATTAGAACCCATGACCCCTGATTCCCAAGCCCAGGCTCTTTCTACTAAGCCATGATGCTTCTCTAGTAATGTTGATATTTGTTAAGCACTTAAAGGGTGCCAGGCACAGTTCTAAGCGCTGGGGTGGATACAAGCAAATTAGGTTGGACACCGTCCCTATCCCACATGGGGCTCACAGTCTCAATCCCCATTTTCCGGATGAGGTAACTGAGACCCAGAGAAGTGAAGTGATTTGCTCAAAGTCACACAGCAGACAAGTGGCAGAACTGGGATTAGAACTCATGACCTTCTGACTCTCAGGCCCGAGCTCTATCCACTACACCATGCTGCTTCCGGGATTCAACACCTGTTCTCCCTGCTACTTAGACTGTGCACCCCATGTGTGACTACGTCAAATCTAATTTGCTTCTATCCACCCCAGTACATAGTACAGTGCCTGGCACCCTTTAAGCGCTTAACAAATATCACAATAATCATTGTAGCCATAGAATATATTTTTATTCATTATTACTATCATTATCATTCCTACAGTAACCTTTCAGAGGGAGGGACAAGTTTAAGACATTACCTGTTCTCTCTATTATCTATCCTCTCTCTTCTACTCTACCCCAGCTCACACTACCCATTTTCACCTAAATTCAACTCACTGTGCCTCGTTCATGACTCAGTGATACTTATTGAGTGCTTACTCAATGGAATTTATTGTTCACTTACCGTACGCAAAGCACTGTACTAAGTATTTGGCAGAGTACAATATAACAGAGTAGACATGTTCCCTGCTCACGAGGAGCTTACAGTCTAGATGGTGAAACAGACATTCATATAAATTACAGATGTATACATAAGTGCTGTGGGGTTAAGGCTGGGTGAAAAAAGAGTAAAAATCCAAATGCAAGGGTCACCTCCTCTTCTTAATTTCCACACACTTCCATGGGAAGCTCATCCGCTCCCATGATTTTCAATGGCTCCCAAATCCCGGACCTCTTCCCTGCAATTTCACATTTCCTGCTTTGTCCAGGATGCTTCGACATAATAATAATAATAATGTTGGTATTTGTCAAGCGCTTACTATGTGCAGAGTACTGTTCTAAGCGCTGGGGTAGATACAGGGTAATCAGGTTGTCCCACGTGAGGCTCACAGTCTTCATCCCCATTTTACAGGTAACTGAGGTAACTGAGGCACAGAGAAGTGAAGTGACTTGCCCACAGAAACACAGCTGACAAGTGGCAGAGCTGGGAGTCGAACTCATGACCTCTGACTCCGAAGCCCAGGCTCTTTTCCACTGAGCCACGCTGCTTCCCTGGATGTTGCATGGATGTTTCACCACTTACTTCAAGCTCAGTATGTTCAAAATTGAACTCTTTGTCTCCTCTCTTAAATCCTCTCATCCACCTCACTTTCACATGATGATTGACTCCACCACCATCCTCCCTGACTCTCAAACCTACAATCTTTGGTATAAACCCCCCTATAAATGAGAAGCTCTGCATGAACAGGGATCATGTATACCAACTCTATTGTTCTATGCTTTTTCCCCAAGCAATTAGTACAATGCTCTGCATACAGTTAAGTGCACAATAGATTCCACTGATTGGAAATTTTTACCCCCTCTTTCGAGCCCCTATTCAGGAACTCCTAACCATTGGTTTTAAGACTCTCCCCTACTACTTATCCACTCTCTTCTCCCATTACACCTCAGCTCGCGCTCTTTGATCCTCTTCAGTAGCCTATGCACTGCATCTCATTCTCAACAGGAAAATGATAAGCAGTGTGGTATAGCAGATAGAGCACAGGCCTGGGAGTAAGAAGAACCTGGGTTCTAATCCTGGACCCGCCATTTGTCTTCCGTGTGACTTTAGGCAAGTCACTTCACTTCTCTGGGCCGCTCAGTTATCTCATCTGTAAAATGGGGAATAAGACTGTGAGCCCCATATGGGTCAGGGACTGTGTCCAAATTGATTAGCTTGTAACAGTGACTGACATATAGTAGGCCCTTAACGGATACCATAAAAACAGAAAACATGGACATACTGAATGACAGACAGTGCAAGAGTTGAAAGGAGGAGAAGTCAAGTATAATCCAAGGTTTCGATTTTGAAGACCGGAGGGTGGTGGTGTTATCTACTGGGATTGGAAAGTTAAGTGAAGGACTAGATTAGGATATGGGTGGGGGCATTTAGAGGTTCAGTTTTGCTGTTCCTCAATTACCTCATCTGTAAAATGGGGACTGAGACCGTGAGCCTCACGTGGGGCATGGACTGAGTGCAACCTGATTAAGCTTGTATCTACCACAGTGCTTAGTATAGTGTCTGGCACATAGTAAGCACTTAACAAATATCATTAAAAGAAAATATGGGTGCTTGAGTCTCTCTCCTCATCCAACTCCATCCATTTCCAACTCATCCTAACCTGCGAGAACTCTGCCCTCGCTTCTGCCTAACCTGACTCATTTCTGACTTAATCCGGCTCCTTTCTTAGAGCCCCTTTACCCTAACTTTTGCCCCTAATGACCTTGCCATCCATTTCATTGACAAAATTGAAACTTTCAGGCATGAACTTCCTTGATCTTCCCTGCACTTCTCCCATTCCACCCTTTCCTCTTTGACGCTTTCATCTTTATAAGCCATTTAAGAGATCTGCCTCCTTTCAAAATCTACTCCCTCTACCTGTGCTTCCAATCCCACACCTTCACATTTTACCCTCTCCCTTTTTTCCCCTCCTGATCACCATATTAAAGCACTTACTAAAGGCCTCTTCAACTAGCTCATGAATCCCCTAGCTAAAAAAAAAAACCCCTCCCCTGATCCCATGGCAGCCTCCAGTTATCACCCCATCTCCCTCCTACTTTTCCAAACTCCTCAAATGAGTTGTTTCCACTCACTGCCTCCTCTCCCTCTACAAGAACTCTCTCCTTGACCCATTGCAATCTGGCTTCTGCCCCCTCCATTCCTCTAAAACTGCCCTCTCCCAGAACACAAATGATCTCTATCTTCCCAAATCCAGCAGGCTCTTCTCCATCCGGTGTCGTTGACACTGTGGATCACCCTCTTCTCCTGGAAACACTATTAAATGGCATCTTCTCCTGGTTCTCCTCCTATCTCTTTAGCCACTCAGTCTCAGTCTCTCACTGGCTCCTCCTCTGCCTCCCACCTTCTAGCTGTGGGGGTTCCTCAAGATTCAGTTCTGAGTCCCTTTCTATTTTCCATTTACACCCACTCCCTTGGAGAACTCATTCACTCCCACAGCTTTAATTACAACCTTTACACAGATAACTCCCAATTCTACCTCTCCAGCCCCCACCTCTCTCATTCTCTGCCATCTCACTTCTCTTTCCACCCTCAAACATCTCTTCTTGGATGTTTGATCGACTTAATATTTCCAAAACAGAACTCTTCATCTCCCAACCCAAGCCCTCTCCTTCCCCATCACGGTTCACAACACCATCACAACGTGGCCTAGTGGAAAGAGCATGGGCCTGGGAGTCAGAGAACCAGGGTTCTAATTCCTCCTCTGCCAACTGTTTGCAGTGGACCTTGGGCAAGTCAGTTAACTTCTCCGTTCTCCTTCTTACTGACACCGTGATCCTCATGTGGGACACATACTGTGTCGAACCTGATTAATTTGTATCTACACCAGCACTTAGAATAGTGTGTGAAATAGTAACAAATAACATAAAACAAACAAAACAAAATCCTCCGCATCTCACAAGCCCACAATCTTGGCATTATCTTCCACTCATCTCTCTCATTTCAACCTCATATTCAGTTGATCTCCAAATCCTGTCAGTGATACATTCACATCTCTAGAATCTTCCTCTTCCTCTTCTTCCACCTGTCACCAAGCTGGTCCAATCACTTGTCACATTCCACCTCAACCACTGAATCACTGAGCATCTTGCCTCCAGTGTCTTCCTGCCCAGTCCATACTTCCCTCTGATTTTTGGAATAAAGTGTTCCGTGCATAAAGACGCAGCACGGCCTAGAAGACGGCGTACTGGCCTGGAGTCAGAGGATCTAGATTCTAATCCTGGCTCTGCCATTTGGTCAAGGCACTTCACTTCTCTGTGCCTCAGTTTTCTCATCTGTAAAATGGGGGTAACGACTGTGGAACCCCATGTGGGGCTGTGGACTGAGTCTAGCCTGATTAGCTTATATCTACCCCAGAGCTTAGTATACAGTGCCCGGCAGATCATAAGCATTTAACAAATACCATAATAAAATTAAAATGTCTCCTCATACCTCAAAACCCTCCAGTGGCTGCCCATTCATCTCCTCATCAAGAAGAAACTTTCACCATCAGCTTTAAGGCATTCAGTTAACTCTCCCACTCCTACCCAACCTCATTTCTTCCCCACTACAGCTCAATACCCACACTTAGTTCTTTTAACAGCCATTTACTTACTGTCCCTCAATCTCATATCACTTGCCACCAACCCCTCAGTCCCGACCCCCACTCGCTCCCGAAAGTTGGAGGAAGGGCCGGTGAAGAGACTGTCAGTCGTCAATCTTAATTATTGAATATTTACTGTGTGCAGAGCACTGTACTAAGCGCTTGGGAGAGTACAATACAACAATAAACAGACACATCCTCCGCCCGCAACAAGCTTACAGTCTAGAGGGGGAGACAGACATTAATATAAATGAATAAATTGCAGGTATAAGTGCTGTGAGGCTGGGAGTGGGGATGAATAAAATGAGCAAGTCAAAGTGACACAGGAAGGAGGGGGAGAAGAAGAAAGGAGGGCTTGGCCAGGGAAGGCCTTTTGGAGGAGATGTGCCTTCAAAAAGGCTTTGAAGTGGGGCAGAGTAATTGTCTGTCAGATATCAGGACATGGGTGAGGGGTCGGTGGTGTGATAGATGACATCGAGGTATAGTGAGAAGGTTGGCATTAGAGGAGTAATATGTGTGGGCTGGATTGTAGTAGGAGAGTAGTGAGGTGAGATAGGAGGGGATGACAGAGTGTTTTGAAGCCAATGGTAAGGAGTTTTGGTTTGAAGCAAACTGAAAACAGCTGGCCAGAAAACTAAGAAGAGAACCAAGAAAACCCACAGTGGGATAACATTTGCAGGAGGAGGAAGTGATTCACCCAATCAAAGGTGCCACAGGGTCACGGAGGATTGAGTTAGAGTTCATGACATTTGACAAGGAGAAGGTCACTGGTGGAGAGTGTGGTTCCCCTGGAGTGAAAATCTGAGTGCTGTGGATCCAGAAGGGAGTTGGAGGAGAGGATATAGATGGTAAACTCTAGACTGTTAGCTCCTTGTGGACAGGGAACGTGTGTACCAACTGTTGTAACTTACTCTCCTAAGCACTTAGTAGAGTACTCTGCACATAGTAAATGTTCAGTAAAAACAATGGATTCATATAGAGGCAGCAGGGATACTTTAACCAAGAAGCATGCTCTTGCAGGCCGAAAACCACATCAGTTAGGCATGACTGTTTCAATATGTGTCATGTTTCATCTGAAAGACAGCATCATTACTACACAATGCACACAATACTAGCTACTAGTTTTTTTATGCTATTTGTTTAGAGCTTACTATGTGCCAGACACTGTTCCAAGTGCTGGGGTAGATACAAACTAATCGGGTTGGACACAATCCATGTCCTACTTTGGGCTCACAGTCTTCATCCCCATTTTACAGAGGAGGTAACTGAGGCACAGAGAAGTGAAATGACTTGCCCAAGGTCAGACAGCAGACAAGTGGTGGAGCAGGGATGAGAACCCAGGTCCTTCTGACTCCCAGGACTGTGTTTTACCCACTCGGCTACGCTGCTTCTAGGTCCTCCTCCCTACTCTGCCACTTGTCTGCTGTCTGGCCTTGGGCAAGTCACTTCACTTCTCTTGTGCCTCAATTACCTCATCTGTAAAATGGGAAAAATAATAATAATAATAACGGTACTCGTTAAATGCTTATTATGTGCCAGGCACTGTATTAAGCAATGGGATGAATACAAACAAATCAGGTCAACAATAGTCCCTGTCCCACTTGCGGCTCACAGTCTCAATCCCCACTTTACAGATGAGGTAACTGAGGCCCAGAGAAGTGAAATGACTAGCCCAAGGTCACATAGCAGACAACTGGTGGAGCCCGGAGTAGAACCCATGACCTTCTGACTCCCAGGCCCGTGCTCTATCCACTATGCTGTGCTGCTTCTCTGAAGACTGTGAGCCCTGTGTAGGACAGGAACTCTATCCAACCCACTTTGCTTGAAGCCACCCCAGCATTTAGTAGAGTGCCAGGCACATAGTAAGAATTTAACAAATACCAAATGATTATGATTTTTTAAATTTATTATTTCATTACTCAATCTTCTCCCACCTCTTTGGGCAGACTGGGTGAAGCAGAAGTGTCTCCATTCAGCCCATCACAGAACCCGCTGGCTAAAGAGAAAAGCAGTGTGGCTCAGTGGAAAGAGCACAGGCTTGGGAGCCAGAGGTCATGGGTTCGAATCCCAGCCCTGCCACTTCTCAGCTATGTGACTGTGGGCAAGTCACTTCACTTCTCACTTCACTTCTCTGGGCCTCAGTTCCCTCATTTGTAAAATGGGGATTAAGACTGTGAGCCTCATGTGGGACAACCTGATTATTCTGTATCTACCCCAGCACTTAGAACAGTGCTCTGCACATAGTAAGCGCTTAACAAATACCAACATTATTATTAAAAGATGGCTATCGGGATGATTGGCTGGGAGAGCTGGAGCATCTGAAGATCAGGAACAGGAGTCAGAGTAGAATCAAAGGCAAGGCTGGAGGGAAAGGAGAGGGAAGAGCAGTAGGAATTGGAGCCGCAGGAGACCTGGACTCTCATAGAATACTGTGAGCCTGTTCTATTGAGACAGTGATCCTGACATATTAAGACAGAGAGCCCTATATATTAAGACTGTGAACCCTATGTGGGACGGGGACTGTATCCAACCAGATTATCTTGAATCTATCCCCCTGCTTAGTTCAGCACTTGGTACAGAGTAAGCGCTTAACAAATACCTTTTACAAAAATGAAATTATCAGGCCATCAGCTTGGAGAAGCAGCATACTCCAGTGGATAGAGCATGGGCTTGGAAGTAGGAAGGACCTAGGTTCTAATCCTGGCACTGCCACTTGCCTGCTTTGTGATCTTGGGCAAGTCACTTCTCCATGCCTCCGTTATCTCATCTTAAAATGGGGATTAAGACTGTGAGCTCCATGTGGATTATGGACTGTCTTTAAATTGATTAGCTTGTATCCACCCCAGTGCTTAATACAGTGCCTGGAACGTAGTAAGCGCTTAACCCCATTCCCTCTCACCTTATTAAAACCATCGCCCCTGCCCTCCTCCCTTCCTTAACTTCTATTTTTAACCACTCAATCTCCAATGGCTCCTTCCCCGCTGCCTTCAAACATGCCCACGTCTCCCCCATCCTAAAAAAACCCGCTCTTGATCCCACTTCCCCCTCCAGTTATCGCCCTATCTCCCTACTACCCTTCCTTTCCAAAATCCTAGAATGAGTCGTCTACAATCGATGCTTAGAATTCCTTAACTCCCATTCTCTCCTAGACCCCCTCCAATCTGGCTTCCATCCCCTCCACTCTACCGAGACTGCTCTCTCTAAGGTCACCCGTGACCTCCTTCTTGCCAGATCCAATGGCTCCTACTCCATTCTGATCCTCCTTGACCTCTCTGCTGCCTTTGACACTGTCGACCATCCCCTCCTCCTCCATACCTTATCTCACCTTGGCTTCACGGACTCCGTCCTCTCCCGGTTCTCCTCTTACCTCTCTGGTCGGTCATTCTCGGTCTCCTTCGCTGGAGCCTCCTCCCCCTCCCATCCTTTAACTGTTGGAGTTCCTCAAGGGTCAGTTCTTGGCCCTCTTCTGTTCTCCATTTACACTCACTCCCTCGGTGAACTCATTCGCTCTCATGGCTTTGACTACCATCTCTACGCAGATGACACGCAGATCTACATCTCCGCCCCTGTCCTCTCCCCCTCCCTTAAGGCTTGCATCTCCTCCCGCCTCCGGGACGTCTCCACCTGGATGTCGGCCTGCCACCTAAAACTCAACGTGACCAAAACTGAGCTCCTCATCTTCCCTCCCAAACCCGGTCCTCTCCCAGACTTCTCTATCACCGTCGATGGCACGACCATCCTTCCCGTCTCTCGGGCCCGCGATCTCGGTGTCATCCTTGACTCGTCTCTCTCGTTCACCCCACGCATCCTATCTGTTACCGAGATCTGCCGGTTTCACCTTTACAATATCGCCAAGATCCGCCCTTTCCTCTCCACCCAGACGGCTACCTTACTGCTACGGGCTCTCGTTATATCCCGGCTAGACTACCATGTCAGCCTTCTCTCTGACCTCCCTTCCTCCTCTCTCGCTCCGCTCCAGTCAATTCTTCACTCCGCTGCCCGGCTCATCTTCCTGCAGAAACGATCTGGGCATGTCACTCCCCTTCTTAAACAACTCCAGTGGTTGCCTATCAACCTCCGCTCCAAACAAAAACTCCTCACTCTAGGCTTCGAGGCTCTACATCACCTTGCCCCTTCCTACCTCTCCTCCCTTCTCCCTTTCTACCGCCCACCCCGCACGCTCCGCTCCTCTGCCGCCCACCTCCTCACCGTCCCTCGGTCTCGCCCGTCCCGCCATCGACCCCTGGGCCACGTCCTCCCGCGGTCCCGGAACGCCCTCCCTCCTCACCTCCGCCAAACTGATTCTCTTTCCCTCTTCAAAACCCTACTTAAAACTCACCTCCTCCAAGAGGCCTTCCCAGACTGAGCTCCTCTTCTCCCTCTACTCCCTCTACCACCTCCCCTTCACCTCTCCGCAGCTAAACCCTCTTTTCTCCCTTTCCCTCTGCTCCTCCCCCTCTCCCTTCCCATCCCCTCAGCACTGTATTCGTCCGCTCAACTGTATATATTTCCATTACCCTATTTATTTTGTTAATGAAATGTACATCGCCTCGATTCTATTTAGTCGCCATCGTTTTTACGAGATGTTCTTCCCCTTGACTCTATTTATCGCCATTGTTCTCATCTGTTCGTCTCCCCCGATTAGACCGTAAGCCCGTCAAACGGCAGGGACCGTCTCTATCTGTTGCCGACTTGTTCATTCCAAGCGCGTAGTACAGTGCTCTGCACATAGTAAGCGCTCAATAAATACTATTGAATTAACAAATGCCACAATTATTATTATTATTACAGTGCCTGGCACATTGTAAGCACTTAAATACCATTCAAAAAACACACAAGAGAAGAGGAGCAGGGCCAGTTCTGGAGAGAGGAAGTCTAGCTGTTGAGGGAGCAGAAGCAGAGAGAGGGGTTGGGTTTGATAATAGGGGCACCCACATGGACATTGACAAGGAGAGAAGATTGGGTGGGACAGAAACTGCTGAAAAAGCAGGCAGAGACTGGGTAGGTCTGCTGGGAGAAGTCCGACACAACCTTACAGGAAACTTAGAACAGTACCTCAGGCAACAGAAGAGAAGCGGCGTGGCTTAGTGGAGAGCCGGGGTCTGGTAGTCAGTAGGACCTGGGTTCTAATTCCGGCTCTGCCACCTTGCTGTGTGACCTTGGGCAGATCGCATTACTTCCCTGGGTCTCAGTTATCTCATGGGTAAAAAGGAGATTAAGACTGTGAACCTCATGTGGACAAGGACTGTGTCCAACCCAATTAATTTGTATCTCCTCTTGTGGTTAGCACAGTGCTGCTTGGCTTAACAAGTATTATTACTATTGTTATTATTATTATTATTAATAACAGAAAAGGGCACAATCAGAGCAAACAATAGTCACTGATAATCAAGAAATCCCGGCTACAAACCAGCACTCACTTTTCTGGATCGACACATTTTGTCAATAGAGGGTGGAATGAACAACTTTCATTCATTCATAATAATAATGTTGGTATTTGTTAAGCGCTTACTATGTGCACAGCACTGTTCTAAGCGCCGGGGTAGATACAGGGTAATGAGGTTGTCCCATGTGAGGCTCACAGTTAATCCCCATTTTACAGATGAAGTAACTGAGGCACAGAGAAGTTAAGTGACTCGCCCACAGTCAAACAGCTGACAAGTGGCAGAGCCGGGATTCGAACCCATGACCTTTGACTCCCAAGCCCGGGCTCTTTCCACTGAGCCACGCTCATTCATTCAATCGTATTTATTGAGTGCTTACTGTGTGCAGAGAACTGTATTAAGTGCTTGGAAAATACAATTCGGCAACAAATGGAGACAATCCCTATCCAACAATGGGCTCACAGTTTAGGAGGGGGAAGACAGACGAAAAAACAAAACAAGTAGACAGACATCAATAGCATCAATATAAATAGAGTCAAGATCATACAACTCCACTGAAAACATCAGAGTTTTCTTTCTCAGCAGGATATCTTTACAGAAGGCTGAAAAGTAAAATTTACACACATAATCCATTCCATCCACAGTCACAGAGGGTTCATCGGGACTATAAATTGTTTGAATGACTGAAAATTTGCAGTCATAAACACACTGAAACACTTAGAGAATGATTGGTTTGGAGAGGATCCGCCTGACTCATTCACCGACTATGTGGATCCTAGAAATGGTATAAATTAGTTCCTTGACGGGTACATAGGTGACTTTTGAAGGACAGCCAGCTGCTGCAGACATGTTGGACAAGATGCTCAAACTCCTCAAGTAGTTTTCTATAAATAGCACATTATGTTCAGCCTTGTTTAAGAGACAAGCTCTGGACTTTTTTTTTAGATTGTTAATCCATGATGTGGATTACATCCTGGTTTTTTTTAAAAAAAAAAACTGCTATTTTTGAATTGAAGTTGAACAAAATATCTTTAAAGTGTAAAAAAGGTGATACTTAGCTAACAGTTTAAAAAATTTTAATTATTTATTTTAGGCCATCATTCAAATCAAGTGCTTTTTAATTTTTATTTTCTGTATTCTTTTAGTCTTCCAGGTCATATATTTCCTCTCTGACCTTCTCATTTTAACCCTTATTCTTTTCCAACAACTCTAAATGGCACAAAAGTTGGCTTCGTGTCATCCATCAAACACCTTTTACCAACTTTTTTCATGAATCACTTAGCAATGCAAATGCAACTATTGCTGATTTTCAAATATATGACCTAGAGGTTTTAAAAGTGGAAATAAATGATCGTAATTCACTTTCCTAACCTTTTCCTGCCATAAATTTCCCAGTGTGTTCAACCGCTGCACATCAAAAAAGATAACACATCACAGCTGAGATAATGTCCAAAAAACCTCATGACCCAGAATTTTCTATAGATTAATATCAGTCTCAGATTCGACAGCTTTAGTGAACTTACATACTGGCGGGCAGAGACGTGAACTAGACGCTAGGGAAACTAAAAATAAAAGGGGCAATTCATGGCCTTGAATGTAGAGTTTACTTTTACCTCATCTATCTTTCCATCAACCCCTTGCCCAGAACCTCCCTCTGGGCTGGAACTCCCACCCACTTCATATGTAACTTTAAGCACTTGAAAATCAGCCCACCCTCAACTCCACAGCACTTATCTATACTTCTATAATTTCCTTTTTTACATCAATGTCTGTCTCTCCCTCTAGACTGTAAACTCCTTGTGGCCAGGGAATGTCTACCATGTTGTATTGTATTTTTCCAAGCGCTTGATACAGAGCTCTGCACCCAGTAAGCACTCAATAAATCAATCATTGGCATTTACTGAGAGCTTACCCCGGTGCAAAGCGCTGTACTAAGCACTTGGAAGAGTACAGTATAACAGAGTTGGTAGACACATTCCCTGCCCACAAGGAGCTTACAGTCCAGAGGGGAAGACAAACATTAATATAAATAAATTCCAGATCTGGACATAAGTGCTGTGGGGCAGAAGGTGGGGTGTGTTAAGGGTAAATATTCAAGTACAAGGGAAATTAGAGAGGTAAGATGGGAAGAGGCAAGGCAATTGAGTACTTTAAAGCTGACCATAAGGAGTTTCTGTTTGATGCAAACAATCAGTTGAATTAATTGAGTGCTTACTGGGTGCAGAGCACTGTAGTAAGCACTTGGCAAGTACAATAAAAGAGTTGGTAGACATGTTCCCTGTTCACAAGGAGCTTACAATTTAGAGGGGGAGACAGATATTAATAAAAATGAATTACAGATATGTACATGAGTGCTGTAAGGCTGAGGGAGGGGTGAATAAAGGATCCAAATCCACGTGCGAAGGCAACCCAGAAGGGAGTGGAGAAGAGGAAATGAGGGCTTAGTCGGGGAAGGCCTCTTGGGGAAGATGTGCCTTCAGTAAGGTTTTCAATGTGGGGAGAGTTATTGTCTGTATGATATGAAAAGGGGAGGGTGTTCCAAGGCAGGGGCAGGATATGGGTGAGATAGACAAGATCAAAGTACACTGAGTAGGTTGGCATTAGGGGAGCTAAGTGGGTGGGCTGGATTGTAGTAGGGAATCAGGGAGGTAAGGTAGGAGGGGGCAAGGTGATTGACTGCTTTAAAGTCTATGGTAAGGAGTTTCTGTTTGATGTGGAGGTGGATGGGCAACCCTCGGAGGTTCTTAAGGAGTGGAGAAACACACACTGAACGTTTCTGAAGAAAAATGATCTGGGAAGCAGAGTGAAGTATGGACTGGAATGGGGAAAGACAGGAGGCAGGGAGGTCAGCAAGGAAGCTGATTCAGTAGTCAAGGTGGGATAGGATATGTGCTTGGATTAATGATGTAGCAGTTTGGATGGAAAAAAAAGGGCGGATTCCAGCAATGTTGTGAAGATTGACCTGATAGCATTTGGTGACAGGCTGAATATGTGGTTGAAAAAGAGATAAGTAGAGGTTAACATCAAGTTAGGAGCTTGTGAGTTAGGAAGGCTGGTGGCGCTGTCAAAAGTGATGGCAAAGTCAGGGAGAGGACAGAATTTGGGTGCAAGGAGTTCTCTTTTGGCCAGGTTAAGTTTGAGGTCTTGTTGGGACAACTACGTAGAGATGTCCTGAATGCAGGAGGAAATGCAAGACTGCAGAGAGAACAGGCCTGGAGGTGCAGATTTGGGAATCATTCAAACAAATTTAGTGAGCACTTACTGTGTGCAGAGCACTGTACTAAGCACTTGGGAGTGTACAACACAACAATATAAACAGACGCATTCCCTGACCACAACAGGTTTACAGTCTAGACGGGGAGACGGACATTAATATAAACCACGGATATGTGCATAAGTGCTTTGGGGGGTGGCTGAATAAAGGCAGGAAGTCAGAGCGATGCAGAAGGGAGTGGAAAAAGAGGAAATGAGGGCCTAGTCAGAGAAGGCCTCTTTGCCTTCAAAAAGGCTTTAAAGGTGGGGAGAGTAATTGTCTGTAACATATGAAAAGGGAGGGGGTTCCAGGTCAGAGGCAGGATGTGGGCAAGAAGTTGGCGGTGAGATAGACAAAAATTGAGGTACAGAATGTGGGCTAGGTTGCAGTAGGAGTGCAGCGAGGTGAGCTAGGAGGGGGCAAGGTGACTGAGTGCTCTAAAGCCAACGGTGAAGAGTTTCTGTTTGATGTGGAGGTTGGATGGGCAACGACTAAACTAAAAGTTGTTGAAGTGTGGAGAGACATGAACTGAACGTTACTGTAGAAAAATGATTCAGGCTGCAGAGTGTAATATGGACTGGAGTGGGGAGAGACAGGAGGCAGGGAGGTCAGTGAGTAGGTTGATATAGTAATCAAGGCAGGATAGGATAAATGTTTGGATTAAGATGGTAGTTTGGATGGAGATTTTAAAGATGTTGTAAAGGTTGAACCACCAGAATTCAGTGACTGAATTGAATATGAGAAGCAGCATGGCTTAGTGGAAAGAGCACAGGCTAGGGAGTCAGAGGACGTAGGTTCTAAATCCGGCTTCACCAATTGTCAGCTGTGTGACTTTGGGCAAGTCACTTAGCTTCTCTGGCCTCAGTTACCTCATCTGTAAAATGGGGATTAAGACTGTGAGTCCCATGTGGGACAACCTGCTCACCTTGTATCTACCCCAGAGTTTAGAACAATGCTTGGCGCATAGTAAGCACTTCACAAATACCATTATTATTATATTATTGTTATTATTATTATATGTGGATTGAATGAGAGAGAGGAATCAAGGATAAAGCCAAGGTTATGGACTTGTGATACAGGAAGGATGGTGGTGCCGTCTACAGTTATGGGAAAGTTAGAGGGGGGACAGGGTTTGGATAGGAAGATAAGGAGTTCTGTTTTGGACACGCTAGGTTTAAGGTGACAGCAGGACATCCAAGTAGAGATGCCTTGAAGGCAGGAGGAAATGCAAGACTGCAGAGAGGGAGAGAGACCAGGGCAGAAGATGTAGATTTAGGAATCATCCACACTGAGGTAATAGTTGATGTCATAGGAGCAAATGAGTTCTCCAAGGGATTGGGTGTAGATGAAGAATAATAAAAAGGGTCCCAGAACTAAACCTTGAGGACCCCCA